>NW_026555341.1:13792206-14179835 GCF_029017545.1 Prosopis cineraria | reverse complement strand
GGTGTGCGTGGAGAGGAATATTTAGTTATATTGCATCTAATGACCTAGACTATTCTATATACAGGTAAGTCCCATGAGTTATATTAGGTCTGATCCTCTACGGATGGATAACCTAATAGCTTTGCATATGCACTATTTATAAAATCACTTACTCTCCTTTAATTATTCAACAAATGAAATGGATGGGAATAGATCGAATATAAGTTGATAGAAAACCAAATTGACTAACTAGGATCACGAATTGATAGAGAGCCAAGAATGATAGATCGATCTCGTATTAATATAGTCCATTTTATTCTATATCATTAATCCATTGTTTAATTAAAAAAGAGACAAAGAAACACATACACGACTCACTTTTCACTTTCACCTCCTCTACCGATCTTTTTTGGAATTAATTATTATATATATATATATATATTCAGTACATGCACTTTGATGTATATATATAAGTCATACTTTTGCTGCAACTAAAGCAAACTTTTACCTCCTCAAATTTTGTATTAATTCTTGGCCCATTAATTCCCTATTTATTGTACTTGTGGAAAATGAGTTCTTCATTACTAATATCATTAATGAACCTTCAATTTAATTATTTTTGGATACAAAAGCATCAATATGTTAAAAATGAAAGTTTAAAGCTAGAACAGTAGTATTGTAAACGTAAAAGGACGGACGGAAACTAGAAATTAGTTTAATATTTGTAATTGAAAATCGGCAAGAAGGAAAAGAACTTAATAAGCTATGAACATAAAAATATCAAAGTTGATATGCAAGATCCTAGCAAGAAGCTTTTGCATGCGCAAATGACTTTATATTATATATATATATATATATATATGTTTTAATAATGAGAATTGAAATTCTAATGGACCATTTTCATAACGCAGGGCATATACTTGAAAAAAGGGGAAAAAAAAGGAAAACGTAATTATTGATTCTTATAGTTATATGAATTTTTCTTTTAGTCTTTATAATTTTTTAAGGACCGAAAATACTTAAACTATAAGGATCTAAATAATGAACATTATCAAATCTTGCTAAAGCTATAGGAATTAATTGAAAAAAAAAACTAAAGGAGAAAAGCGAAACCCCTATGAAACTATAAGGAGTGATATGATTGTGTTTTCCCAAAAAATATATATATTAACCAGAGGAAATTTCAACCCTTGAAATGACGTGGCATTGGATATTGTTGAGATGGGAAAATGATTGAAGATCAAAATGGAGCAATATAGCTAAGAGGAGGTGGTAGGGATGATTGTTATGAGTAAGAGATACGGACGACTCTGTTGTCTTTCACAATGTGAGAGAGAAGGCCACTAGGTGAAACAATTATTCAAGCGACGCTCCCTCCTTCTTTTCATGGCATCCAAAGACCCCAGCTAGCTATCTCCCTATATCATCACTAAACTTTATCTGATCAACACTCTAT
This sequence comes from Prosopis cineraria, assembly GCF_029017545.1. Lineage (NCBI taxonomy): Eukaryota > Viridiplantae > Streptophyta > Magnoliopsida > Fabales > Fabaceae > Prosopis > Prosopis cineraria. Next base: position 14,178,400 of record NW_026555341.1, on the reverse strand, counting down.
ATTCTCACCTTATAATTTAATTATTAAACCAATGCATCAATTTAATTACAAGCACAATATATAATTCTACGTACACTTTTCCATTATACCTTTGTCAATTACCACAATCAAAACACATGTCTCTGATTTGTCATACACACACGTACATAATCATTCGTTCGTGCATGCATGCGAGGCTTAGTTGAATTGATTGAGAAGAATCAAAATGATAACGAATGGGGTTTTGGGACTTGTGAGCATTATTATGCATGTGTGTGTGAGTAATATAGGCAGTTTTATTAGGGTTAGGTATATATAGATATAAATATGATCTCGCCATGATTCCTTTTTGTTTGTGGAAATTAGGTTTATCTAATTTATATGATAATCTGTCTTTATATTCTTTTTGTGGAATGAAAAATGGGGACAATGAGTGCCCCGAGGACTTGAGAACAATGCGGTCTCTGTCTTGTATTCACTATCAAAATCCCCATAATATAATCCATGTCTCTTTACGTGTGTGTGTGCCTATATATACATATATATGTGTGTGTGTGTGTGTGAAATTTTGCATCATTTTTTGAATGCTTTATGTGAACCCTTTACCTTTTATGAATGGCCCTTCATATATTATCCAACTTTTTATTGCAACCCCACGAGAGCATATGCCTCAGTTTTTCCACCTTCAAAAGTTGTCTTCTTTACAATCTCTCTCCCTCTCATGCCCACCAAAAGTCGAAATTAAAATTCCCTCGCTCATGACAAAAAGAGCTAGGGGACTAAATAATGAGACAAATTTTAAGACTATTTTTTTTATTATTAGTTGTCTTTACAACTAACATATATAAATAGGGTAAATTTATTATTGATTTCTCAAAACAAAGCAAACCAAAAAAAAAAGGTTACATGAGAATAAATTATTATTTAAATGTAGTCTAAATGAAAGAGGCTATGATACATATTCTCCAAGCCCTACTGTTGTGTGGGGAAAAGAAAGCTTGGCTATAAGTTTTATACATACACACTTAGGATTCCTAGCTCATTCCAATCCTCTTTTTCACTTTAAAGATCATTATAATTATGTTATACAAAATACAAATAATAATAAAGAAACTGTAGCGGGAAGGATTTTTGTTTCTTTTTAACTTTAGTGAAAAAGAAACAGATGAGAAAGGATAGAGAAATGGGATGAAAAGGGTCTCTATGAATGAATTTTCAACGTTTGAGACAAAAAAAAAAAAGCAACTCAGGCTCCTGTAGGTCCCCTCACATGTCAGTCTCTCATGCCTATGTGGATGACATGTTAATTACTATATAAGCATATGGTCATATTCTTCTTCTTCTCATAATAATAAGTAAACTATTACAGGTCTAGAAAGTCATCATCAAACTAACCGAACTTTCATATATAGTTTATCTATGAACATGAATATAATGTTGATTGGGATTTCATGTGTAACTTTTTTGAAATGCCATATATCGGATCTGCGATGGATCTATGTAGCCCGAAAGGGCTCCTAAAACCCATTAGCTCTCGTCTGCTTGTTGCCATAAATCAATAAATATATTAAAAATATTTTATCATGCATTTGGAACATAAAAATAAAAGGATCGTGATCACGAGAGAGACATTTTCTTCCGACAACAATATAAATATATATATATATATATATGCATATTATTTTCACCAGTCCATAATATTAATATATATGGATTATATAAAGACGTTTTAAAAAAAAACATACCTTTTCAATCCAAAATCTAAACAATTTCTGTCAACTGATCTTTATTCAAAATATAAGTAATTAATACATGTAAAAAAAAATTATTCATTTTACCCCTTGTAAATTAACCCAAGTTTTGTGTTAAATATATTCCTTACCCATCACGGAGTGCTTTGGTAACTAGGACTGGAGGTAAAAAGAAAAAAATGTTATATTTTTACAAGAATGAGACTTTATTGATATACAAATTTTTTCTAAAAGCTACTTATATTTTGAATCAGGAGGGAGTAGATCTTTCATTCATACCTTGTATACAAGTTAAGAAATTAGTTGTGAATAAAGAAAAAATTAAAAAATAAGTAAATTTTTTGTGAGATTTAGAAAATAATTGAATTTTTTAATTTTCATGGTGCATGTTCAAATGTCCTGTATATGGATTGGAAAAAGCCAAGAGGAACTGCATGTATACATACCCTAGTTCTATGTATAAAAAATAGTTGGTTAAAGTACTTTATGTAAATATCATTTATTATTATTTTTTCATTTTTATGAGTTCAGTAAAATGGTATTATGAGAAAGAAATTTTGTTTAAGATGATGCGTTTTTTAAATATAATAAGGGTAAATTAGGAAGTTTATTCTTTTTCAAAAGACATTCTTAACTTTTTAATAATTTAATTATATCCCTTTGATTCTGATGAGTTAATTAAAAAGTAACTTATATATAGATCGAATAGAATATATTAATTATAGGTTGTGTTGGAGCTGGGTTGAGGACGTTGACCTGTGTTGTGCGCCAACTAACGTTTGTTAAATAAAGCGAATACACTAGTATTGTACTGTATTGCATTGCATTTACACGTGCATTGCTCTTTAGTGAAAAGGTTTTAATAAGAAGCCATAATTAATATGCTAAGTTTGGGACATAAAAATTAATTTTAAAATGGAAGTATTGTTTTCCCTGTCCCGGTGCTTGTCATACTATCTATCACTTTATAAAGAACAAGAAATTAAAAGCAAATTGATTAATAATGTCCAAGATATTTTATTTTTATCTCAGGCGAAATAATTAATCTCAAGAAGTGGCTAATAATTAATAACATATTAAGATGGATGAGTATACATTATTCGATGTAGAAGTGTAGATGATATGGCCAACAAGAGCCTTCAAATATTTTTCCTTCAAATGTGATCATTGGAAGAAGATGACGGAGTTAAATAATTAGCATAAATAATTATCACTTAATCCAAATTTAAATGGTTCCCACCAAATTATTAAATAGTATAATTAAGAAACGCCAATCAATATTATTGCAGTAATTGAAAATGGGGGAGCCGCCGCTCCTACCTTCTAATTAATTGGCATTTGGCATTTGGCATGCGTTAAATAATTTCATTCTGTATGGATTATTAGGGGAATGACATCCAATCCACATTGATTTGATTTGAAAAACGAGAGACTTTTTTTAAGAGAAGATATTATTAACTGTTGACATAGTAGTAGATATGTAAATTAGTTAAAGTATTACTATATGCATTTGTCTCAATTTATAAGGTATTTTTTAAAAAAATTAACATTTTAAAATATAAAACACTATGATAAAAATAAAATTTCATTAATAATACTTTTTTAATATTACTCTTCTCATTATATCATCTTTCTCTTTAATATTTTTTACAAATGGAGTATTAAATGAAGTGTATTTAAAAAAATATTTTATATTGAAAAAAAGTTATAAAATATATTTAATAAATTTTATTGATACATGAGATATTCTTTAAAATTGTATTATAATTTAAAAAGGAGGAAGTATTATACTCCATCAACATGTTTATTTATATTAATTAGTTAATTTGGGATCATTATCATTTGCAGACCCCTGTACTTGAGAAATTTTGATCTCAGTAGCGAATGGCAATGTGAATATGAGGGATGTACGATAAGATCAATATGATGATGATGATGACGACGACTTTTAGCTTGTTGTTAATGTCAATTAATTACTCCCTTTTTTTTCTTTATTGTTCAACAACGACGTGTTATGCGCTCCAAAAAGGGGAGAGAAAGAGAAAATAATTATTGGAATCAATTAATGAAAAAGGAAACCTAGTGCGTGCAACAAATCAATAACCAGGTTGTGGACTCACTGTGGTCACACACACACACAGACAGAGAGAGAGAGAGACAGAGAGAGATCAGAGCACTACATATGTTTCGCCCTTGATCCATGGCATAATCAGTGATGCTGAGCGAACAAGCTAGCCTCCAATAGCAATGAGTTCATAAATACACAATTAGCTAATCGATGTGTACAGATTATAGTGATCAAAATAGGGCTACGGTTTAGATAGAAGCCAATTTGACCAGCATGATAAAAAAGACGACAATGAGACTGATATAGAATTATTGCATGACAGGTACACATGCCTAACATGCACATAGCTTTAGCTCTCTACTCTTTTCTTCTTCAAAGACGCCATGCTGATCATATCATGATGATGAATACTTACATATATATAAATGCATGCAAGTGTTAATTACTGCTTGCAATTATGCAATTGATGAGAAAAAATGATGTCGGGGATCTGGGCGGCTATATGACAAGCTCTTTGCCTTGGGTTGAGTCGCTTCTATCTATCTTTGCAGAAAATTGTGTTAAAAGTTACCTTTTCAACATGTCTTGCTCATCTCTTTTGCTTTTTTCACTATTGCCAACTTTAATTTGTACTATACTCCCAAACTGCTAGCTACTGGTTCATCGCATAACCTAACTTTCAAAAGTGATACATGACTCCTTCCTACCGGTTCATAAGTTAGCTAGCTCAGCTTGCTTATAGTCATGCCCCACTTCCTTATTGTTATTGCAAGTTTCTTTTCAGAATAAAAGAAAAAACAAGGGAATTAAAGTAGTAAAGCATTAGGTGTAATATGGAGGATATAATGAATCTGAACAGTATAGGCTATATAAATACAAAAACCTGTAGATTCAAACATCCGTACTGTTCCACGGGTATCATAATTCATACCAAAAACAAATGGTCCAGAAATGCAGAGATATTATTATATGTTAGCTGAGTAAAAGACATGAAGGTATAAGGCAAGGACTATAGCTAGCTAGCGGCCTAGTGTGTGACATTTCACTTGTGGGGTTAATAGGATGAAACCAGGAAAGAACAGCCTGGAGATGATGACGTGTCGAACAGGGAATGGCTAATTGAGAGGTCCTGGTCAATGAGCGGGAATGGTCTTTTAGTGAAAAGCGGGACAAAACATTCAATTAATTTGATTCAGTGCTAATGCCTCACACACACTAAATTCCAGAGTGGGTCTCACTGTTTTTTTATTTCTATTCAGTAATAGGAACAAACTGCATCACTACAAATGTCAATCACGTGTCGTGCATAGTGACGACTGAGCACAGCCAGAGTGGGAGAAAGCTAGCAAAAGAGAAGTGAGTGACATACACATACATGAAGTAAATATTCTATATATGAATTATGTGAGTAAATTATTATTAATTAATTAAATACATACACAGCACACATGAAAAGGCCCCAAAGACCAATTCAATTTTTTGTTTCAGCCAATTAGGCTATGAGAAAAGAGGGCTCTCTCTATCTGCCCTCTCTGGAAAAACAAATAAAAAAATGCCAAAAATTAAACCTGTAGAGGCGTGTTTCTCCATCACAAGCTCAGACGCGGGACGCCACACAATGGAGTCCTGTAGGTATAGTTAGGCTGAAGCTCTCGAAGCCCCCCCAAAAAAAAGGAACAAAAAAGAAGAAGAAAGCCATATTTCTCCTCCGTGAAATTTAATTTAAAAAAAAAAACAAGAAGAAGACAATATCACGCAAGCACAGGTGCATGCCACGTACGCACCTAGAGCGTCTGGAACTCTGCATAGATAAGGCAACAGAAAGAGAAGTCCACAAAATGAAGAGAGAGGAGCATCCTTTTTGCATTTTTGATGTTGAACTTTGGGGTATTCCATATCAAAGAAACGCGCATGTTGAAGTTGAAGGCTATAATGCTGGCTGGCCAGGATGAGAAGCTTGACTTGTGTAGATATGATATATTTTTGGCCAATAACAGCTCAAACTTCAAAGTTACAATCTCCCATGTTTTGCCAACCCCATTGATCTTTTTAAGCTCTCTCTGCTTTTTCTTCAAAGGCTCTCTAGAGCACTGCCCCACCAAGCCCCTTCCCTTTCACCAAAAATCAATGCCACCTTTGAATTCAATCATCAATCCCCACGCTCCTTTCATGTTCATTCCACACTTACATGACCAAACCATTAAGTGCATATCTCTACCTCTCTGTGAGTCACAGATCCCACCCCCTTGGGAAACTGCAAAGCCATTAATGAATGGCCATACCCACCAAAAAGAAAGATAATAAAAAAACTTTTCAAACTCACCAAACTCTGATACATACAAGATATGTATATATACTATAATCTACACCATTACTTTAGTCAATTTTTAATCTCAAAACCCTCTCTAAAAAAATGCTGAGGTTTCTAGGCAACATGGACCACCATAATTTTTCTACCCATCCTTATTCTTCCTGTCTCATCTTATTCACTGGGAGTTTCCTTTGTCATCATCCACCCACAAGCAGTTATTTATTTTCCTCCTTTTACAAGGCGACGAGGAAGAGGAGGAAGACGATGAAGCAGACAATGATAAAATACTGGAACTCACTCTGGGTTGAATCGTTACTCGCAACTGTGGTAAGACTTTAGGGACCTTCCTCCTGTTATTGTCAATCACAAGTTCTTGGATCAACTGGTAGCAACCTGTGATTTTCTCCTGCATCGATCAGATACATTTGTGGCATCTTTAATTTCCTTGAATCATACGCAGGACGAAGATATTTTACAAAAGAAAAAAAATGCTTTATATTATTGCGTACTTACTTTTATCAGTCCCTCACACCATGACTCAGCATGCTCAGGCTTAACAAGAGACCAATTAGGAATTTCATTAGCAGCACAAAGTATGGCCGCGACAGCAATACATGATGGCCGATAGGCAAGAAAGCTAGCCTCTGGACAAAAAGTACCCAAAAGAAAAGGCACAATTCAAAATGCTTTTATTCAGATAAAGGCTTCAAAACCTTCGTTTCTTGGTGCATAGGAGAAAAGTAATACCTATACTTTATATACCTTGGATATTAGATAAGATTATTTCTGTAGCCCGCGAGATGAGCAAGCCAGTAAAAGTTCCCGTTGGATCGAGTTTGCAAGCAAAGAAATCGATGAAACTGAATGGTGTGATTGATCGTAGCCTCCAATCCAAAACACTCAGAACAAGTAGTTCCATCCGACGAATTGTTCTTGGCTCAAATATATATTTGGCACCTTCTACCTGTACATATAATGCTATATATGTCAGCCTATGAAGGTTTATAATCCGATTGAAACCAGGACTATACGGATAGGAAGCTTTTAATTTACCTGAAAACCCAAAAGGGACGGAACTAAAGGTTCCTCCATTTTTGCAGCTAATGACAAACAAGCAACAGATAAAAGTTGCATCGGCCACCCATCCGTTAGCTGAAAGCATGTTTCAAATCGAAAGTAAATTAAAAAGGGTAATTATCATCATGAGTATATAATTATCTTGGGGCGGATTCTACTTACATATGTTAAAGAATTAAGTATACCACCACATTTGCTAGTATTGGATATAACTTTCAAATGTTTATTAGTAAACTTTAGTTAATTAATATGACGACAATCAATATTTGATTCAAAATTTGAGAGGCTAATGGAATAGTAATTCTTTTTTTTTTTTTTTTGCTGTTTGGCCAACCAAAAGAGGAGGAAAATGCTGGAATTTCTTTGGCTTAATAATTAGCATGTATGACTTGTAATTGTACATAGCCAATGAGACACTATTGAGGGTACCTCTAAAATAATTTATTATTATAAATTTTAAAAATTTTGATAAAGAAAAAGTTATTTATACATTATTATTTTTAGTTTTATAATTTTTATTTTAGTATAAATTTTTAATATTAGCTTTCATTAATATTAAGTCAAATATTACGTGTATGACATAAATTATCAATTATCAATTAATTAATGAAAGTTAGATTTTTCTCTGTGTATAATTTATAGTGAGTGAAAGCTCAAAGGTTTATTTTAATAAAATAAAGTTTATCACAGCAACGCGCTATCGATCATTTACGTTTGAAATGTCAAAATCAGTACCGCATAGAACTTTTCCGCGCTCATGGCCTCACAGTAATCACGAAATTCCTTAGAAGAAAATAGAAATTAACAAAAATGGAAAGCTCACAGGCAACTGCCGAGAATCCAAAAACCGGTCCAAATAGTTGACGGCAAGATACACAGTCAACGGCTGAAAGCCATAGTATGCTTGCACCTGCAAAACAGTAATCGCCAAGTCATCATCAATTAATTAGTAATTAATTAATTAAGTTAATTAATATGAATGAAAAAATCGACGGTGTTCAATTCGCCAGAGTCGGTGGCGAAACGGTGAGACATGGAAGAGCTCATAGGCGGCTTAGATCTAGAGATTGAAATTGCTTCTAGGTAGGAGACGGCTACCGCCGGTGCATTTTCGCGTGATCCATTTCGAAAGTTCGTTAGCCGTCAGCAAAAATGCCACGGTGGCATAGCCGTAATATCACTCAAGATCAGTGTCTAATCATAACAAGAGGTATTGAAAAATGCTTTTTACCTTGAGAATCCATGCAACGGATTCTTCTCTGGCGGAGGCGTCGGGCGAGTGAGATTGAAATCTGGAGAAGTAGTCAAATCCAGGGACGAAGTTGCGCTCCTCTTCGATGAATTCGGCTATCGACTCCTCCAGCAATACTGGCGATGGCGAGGAATCAAGGTCGGAAGAGCATTCCGGCGACTCTCCGGACAAGATTCCAGATGTACCCTCGCAGCAAAGAAGGTCAGAGTCGCGGAAGTAGCTATCGGAGCAGGAAACCGACATGATGATCGGCGCCGGTAGTTCCTCATTCTCTTTCCATTGCTCCAGTTTAACGGTTTGCAGAAACTGATCGGAAGGGTCGCCGGAATGCTGATTTCTCTAGAGAGAGAGAGAGGGAGGGAGGGAGGGAGGGAGGTAGTGGGAGCGTGGGAGATGAAGTATTGAAGCAGCTTGAAATGAAACTCCCTATCAGTTATGTCTGAATATAAATACGCGGTGCTTGCCTGAAATTTTTATTTTTATTTTCTTTTGGATGAAATGATGAGAGATATTTTGAGTGCATGTAAAATCTCCTTTTTCGGACAAAAATGTTAAAATGTTTATATCTGTCAGCTACAGTAGTTTTTAAAATTCGACGAACAATGTTTATCAAGCAAAAATTTACGAACAATTAAAAAAGAAGCTTTTGACATTTTTCCCAAAAAAAGAAAATAAAAAGCTTTTAAGTGGAATATATATATTAAAAAAAATGCCCCAAGGTTGGTTGGATTAAAAGTTGGGGAGATTTTTAATTTGGTAAGCTACATAAACAACCTTGGCAAAGTTCCGTGTGGCGCCACGTGGTTGGAATTAGGTGAAAAAGAATTTTGTTTGATTGCATAAATGAACTATAAAATCACAAATTTATCATTAATTGTCATGGAATTTTCATTAGATAATTTACTTTTTTGCCAGCACATTAGATAATTTGCTAAATTTTTAAGGAGTATTTTTAATTTTATAGCAATATATAGCATGCACTGTACTCTACGTGAATTCTAATTAATGTAATCAGTCTCTTAATAATTCCTTTATTTATTCACATGTTTAATGGAGTAAAATTTGACTCGATTATTAATTGCTCATTTCCTTGTTTATTAAAGCAATAAATTTTTTTTTTTTGGCCTGCTAGATGAAGTAATTACTAGTCTTTATCTTTGTCTTTCGTACATGACATTCCGGGGGGAATTAAACTTCCCTTTTTTTTTTACTTTTAATTTCCTGCTTTACTTAAAAAAAATTGCCTTCTGCAAAATTCTGCCTGCTAATGTGTTAAAATGATATTTTTTAACAAAATTATCCTTTTTAAAAAATTCATGAAATTGTATTAAAATTTCGTGGTTGATTATGCTTTCTTTATTATAGTTATTCATATCCTGAGAATAAAAATATAGCTATTTTTAAGGGAAAAACTTATAAACTTAATTTTATATATTTGAGATGATTTTTTTAATGAAATCAAGACATGAGAAATTTTTCTATATTATTTATTTCATAACAAATTATTGTTATTACTATTATTAACATATTTACTTGTTTTGATTTGATTCGAGAAACACAAATTAAGTAAATAAGAATAAATAACCGAATCTTTCCCTTGTTTTTATATATTGGGAGCAATTGAACCCTTGTCCCCTATGTCCTTATTAATTGCACTTACCAATGATTAAAAAATCTGATCGAATTAGATGATTGGACTGTTGATCGATTAAGCTAACAACTCGATTAAATTGAAAAAATCGTTCAAGAAGTTAGATCAAATTGGACTGCTTTGGACTGGCGGTCAGATTGAGAGCCAGATTTAGTTTTCAAAAACCACACTATTAAAAAAATTGCCCTTTTTATTTTTTTATCAATTTTATTTAAGAAAATGATTAATTTTTTTAATCATTTGATGTTATGTTGTATTATGTGGCGTGTTAAGTCATGATAAAATTAAACTATTTAGTTTTATTTTTAAATTAAGCAACAATTTCATATTTATTTCTTTTATTTAGTTTATTATATACATATATAATTTTTTTAATTTAATTATTATGTCACCTGTTTAATCATTAGTCTAACCCAATTAGACCATATGAATTATGAATCACTAATTTTTTTTAATTTAATGTTCGGTCTAGTTTTGAAAATGTTAGCTCTTACAGCTTGAGCTAGCCACAAGTGAAGACATGGTTATTTTTTATTGTTAAAATTATTTTGTAATTATCTATATGATTCTTTTTCACACCTCCAACATATATTATTACTTTTAAAAAACTATTTTTATGAATATTTATAAAATTATTATAAAACAACAATCCACATATATACTATTATTGTCTATAAAAATAAGTATATTAACATATTTATACACACACACATTATTGTTAAATTTTTGAATTGATTCTTCAAGTTTATTATTTTTACATTTCTAACTTACAAAATTATATTGACTTGCTTATAAATTCGAACTAGAGAACATTCAGTTAAACTTGCAAGTTAACATTTCAATTTTACCATTTTTATATTTTTTATTTATAAAATTGTTCAAATTTACTCATAAATTCATTGAGCAACATATGCTAAATTCACAGAAATGGTAGGACTCAGTTCAATGAAAAATAAAACTAAAAAACAAAAACTAGTAAAAAAAGAAAATAAAAAAATACCAAAAAAAGTTGCTCTATTTTGAAATTGCTGTGCTGAGTATAATAATTTATAAGTGCAGATAGATTTAATTTCAATGGCATATATTTAAATTATATTTAAATTAAATTATTATCATATTTTATATTTTGATTATTTAATCATATACTTTTAAATACTATTTATTAATAGAGGTAAACTCTTACAAATTTATAATCTGAATCTATGTTTTGAGTTTTTACTTTTGTTATAAATTTACTTAAATTTTTGAGTTTAACAAGCTTGTATATATACACTCTTTCTTTCTATAAAATTAGCAAATTAATATTTACTCAATATTTCAATTCTATTAGCTTTTATGATTTATTAGATTTGAGGGGAATTGAGAAATGGTCAAAGAAGGGAAGATTTTAATATGTTTGATTAAGAAAAATGAAGAAGTGGATGGAGTTAAAGATTTTTAATTGATTTTCTTTATTCTTTCCTCTAATTTCTTTTCTCTACTAATTAAATTTTATAGCCCACATTTTTTATTTTCAAAATAAAATATTAAAACTTTTCATTCCCTTCCATCCCTCCATTCCTTTCGAATCAAACCTTTTTACCCTTAATGCTTGATGTTAGATGTAAAATCTAGTTATTATTACTAACCTAAAAAGCTTACTAGTTAATTAATGAGAATGTGCCAAAAGAATTTCTTTAATTATTTTTTAAATCAAATCAATGCTGATTAGACATTAGTTTTTTTTCTTCCAATGATTCAATATTTGTAGTCATTACAAATTTATAATTTACATTTGAGTATTTGACATTTTTGAGTGGGAAATTAAAATAATTTTACTGACATTTGACATGTCCACCTTTTGAATGTAAAGAAGAACAAGTTGATTGCCTTAAATAAGGGACAGTGGAAAATTAACATGATTGTTTTTAGAAAAATAAATTTCAATATTTATTGTATATTGTACTGATTAAAGAGAGCTTCGTCAACATTAATCATTTCAGTCTATTTTTTTTAATATAATTTTGCATTCATACTTAGATTATATTCAGAGAAAATATAAATAATATAAACGCTCCGAAAGCATGCACAACAATTTTTGGTCCGTTGAATCATGTGAGTTCTGCATTCAATCACTCAACATACACGTTTTTTCCCCAAAGGACAATGGCCTTATTTTTTATTAATATTCGAATTCAAATTTTTAAAGCTGCAAAAAAAAAATCAAATTTCAAAGGTCACATGCTTCAGAAAAATTTCAAAGGCCAAATGGAATCAATTTACACGGAACTTAGCTGGATGCAGCTCTTCATTTATTTTTTCTTTTTCCCCTTAGGTTTTTTATTTTTTATTTGCCGAAAAGGTTAGGATTTTGGAGAATTACAGTTAAGTTTTGAAGGAGAGAATTAATAATAGTTAGATTTTCCATAATTTTTTAAAAATAATTTATGAATATCAATTCAAAAAGTTATAAATTTAGAAATTTTAATTACAAATAAAATATTTAAATCCTAAAAATAATTCTCATTTTATAATTTTTATGTTTAATCGATATTTACAATTTTTTTAAAAAAAATTTATTAAAGACATATCGGTCATAAATTTCCTCATCAAAGACTTTATTGTCAGTGCTCCTTAGGATTTTTATTTAAATAAAATAAAGCTACAATTACTAATTTTTTATTGAAAATATGATCATAAAAATACAAATTTATATTAAAAATATAATCTACCCCAATCTTTTTAATAAAATTAAAAAAGAGATAAATATATCATGCTTTGTTTTTTTGGAAGAACTCCAATAAAGGACGCTCGTAGAGGTTTAATTTCAAAAGAGAACCAATAGAATATGAAAGTACACTTATATTGCAACCTGCAAGACCAAAGAATTAAAAATATGTTGTTGATAGAAAATAATAAAAATATCCTTCATTTTTTAAAATGTGAAGTGAATTTGTTTGAATCCTAACTTAATTTATCATTTTTTATTAATTCACTAATATAATTTGTTTCCAATGCCTTCTACATGCTTAATTTGTTAAAATTTGAGGTGGACTTGGTAACGTTTTAACATGATTTATTATTTCACTTATACGTACTTAAGAATTCAGTAGCAAAATTGGTGAATAATATTTTTTACATATTTATTAATTATTAATTAACTAAATTGATAAAAATTAAATTTGTTAATGAATTCAATGATTAAAATAAATTTGAGAAGACAAAAATTTTATTATTCTTTAAATTAAATGAAGGAGAGGTGGATTTTTTTTTTTTGAATTATTCCTGGGACTGATGTAAAGCTATTCGCCAATACAATGAGGCGGTTGCCTTTTAGCGGGACCCATTTGAATAATCAATCATCCTTAAGATCTCAACACGTTTTCACGTTTATTGCGCTCACAAACAGTACTTCCGATGTTTAATATCGAAAGGATTATCTTTAATAAACACTAGTGTTTCACCCGTGCAATGCACGGGTCCTCTTATAAGAATTATAATAATTTTTAATTTAACTTGTATTATTAAATGAGTTATTTAAATAAAGTTATAATAAGAAATATATTTTAAAATAATTAAAATATATGATGGTATTGCAATAATAAAAAAATTGCAATATAAATGAATTCAAAATGTGATGAATCAAGATTCAAATTCCTATTGAGAGAAGTGATTATATTTAGTTTTTGACCATACTTAAAATTGGAATTACATCAGTACTCAATCAACACATATACACATGCATTTATTTAAATATACATGTAGAAAACATTTTCTAAATATAATAGATGTGAGTGTACTACAAAAGATATAGGCATGAAATCATAACATACACAAATGAAATACATCTAATATAATATGCAATATATCTAACAGGAATAAATGTTCAACAATTCATTTAAACATGAGGTAATATATATATATATATATATGTATATATAGGAGGGAGGTAAATGAAGGTGTGCTTTTTTTCATCAATGAGTTGTTCAATCATAGATAATAAAATCCATGTAATACCTGAACACAGCTCTAGCCATAAATACCAGCAAAACTTGGTAAAATATTCCTGAAACAAATGATGAAATTTTATGTGGATGTTAAATATAAGGAAGAATATGAATAAAAGAACATAATTGGCAAGTTAATTTTGAATATTTGAAAAGGAACAATTAGCAAATATAAGAAAACGTACTATAAAATAATTATATATAAAGTTTTATGATATATTATTTAACGATGAGTCACTAATAGATGATAGATAAGAGGCAAGGTTTATATCGAGCATGTACCTTATATATGAATCTATGTCAAACCATTAAAGATTTCTTTATAAACAACATTGTTGGTTTTGTTTGTTGGTTTACCCTCTTCATCTAGAATTAAAATCTTCAAGCCACATCTGCTACGGACTCGAGATATAGCAACGTACAACTGACCATGTGTAAATACAGGTCGTGGGAGGTACAATCCAACATTTGTGAGACTCTGTCCTTGGCTTTTATTAATCGTCATTGCAAAGGACAACATAATAGGGAATTGGCGTCTGCATATTGTGAAAGGTAAACTTGTATCTGATGGAGTAATAGTCATTCGAGGAATTAAAACTTTTTGACCTTTTGAGATTCCTGTCATGATCTCAGCTTCAATGACATGTCTGACAAGTTTACTGACAATTAATCGAGTGCCGTTACAAAGACCAATAGATTTGTCGATATTTCGCATAAGCATAATAGGAGCCCCTACTTTAAGCTTGATTTCATGGTTAGGTAGTCCTGACATTGTTAATGAATTCAAGAATTCTGGCAAGTGAATATCTTGTAAAGCACCTCCTATTTCATCTTGTTTAGAAACTGTGTCTGTGCTTAAGTAGCAAACTTCATCACCAGGGAGCATGGATAAAACATATTCATTGACTTCATCAACAATTGCTAATGTTGGAGCTAAGATAGCATGCTCCTGGAAATAACATGCACTATGTATATTCTATAGCAGTTCTGGATAAGTGGAATCAATAATACACCTAAGAGGATCTTGAGTAGGGTTTAACAATAACTCATCTGGAATTGTAATTTCTTCTGCTTCTTTATGGTTGTTGTCAACTTTTCCATCACCAATTGAGATAATCCAGTTTGCAAATTCTTGAACTCTCATTGCATCTTTAGATGTTGCATTAGTCAATAGTCTCATATTTTTAGTCAATGTAAAAACCTTACAATCTTTCCATAAATATGAAGAAGTGATTGCAGCAAATACAATATCCTCTCTACTACCTTTTCGCACAACTGGAAGAATTTGTCGAAAGTCACCACCAAGCAAAATAACTTTGCCACCAAAGGGCCTTAACGCAGCATCTACTTGTTGAACTTTCATGATATCTCTCAGAGACTTATCAAGAGCCTCAAAACAAAATTTATTGGCCATGGGTGCTTCATCCCATATTATTAGGGAAGTGTTGATAAGCAGTTCACTAAGATGACTACCATGTTTTATATTACAAATTGAATCTTCATTAACTGCAATTGGAATGCGAAATTGAGAATGAGCAGTTTTACCTCCTGGCAATAATAATGAGGCAATACCACTTGAAGCTACGTTCAAAACAATCTTTCCCTCAGAACGTAAGGAGGTGCTCAATGTATTCCATAAATATGTTTTTCCAGTTCCACCATGGCCATAAACAAAGTACATGCCACCATTATTACTTTTGACTGTAGATAACACTTGGTCATATATTTTCTTCTGTTCAGGAGTCAAATTGTTCAACAAACAAATTAATTCTGATGATAATAATTTTTTGTCATAGCTCAACTCCATACGTATAAGTTTGTTGCTCCTTAATTCCATAACAGATGACTGTGGCAAAGGCATAGAACCAAACTCAGATAATGTCCTTGCATTTACATTCAAGAGCTTCTCAATCTCAAGCAAGGTTAAATTTTGCAACTCCTCATCAGATAACTGAAAACCTAATGGACTTAAATAGTTAGAAGTATGTAAAATGTTGTATTTTTAATAGCATTTCATAAAGTAAAATTAAAGACAAAGAAATATGAATTGTAAAGATAAGATACAGGTAATAATATGTACACATTTACCTTGGTGTCCTGTTATTTGTCTCTGTTGATACAATATGTCATCAGACAATGGTTTCCAAATTTGTCTCCATATAAACTCTGGACGTGATAAACAGTTACAGGCTAATAAGGTCGAAAACAACCGTCTCAGATAGTTGGCTGAGGCCCATTGAGCTGCTTCAAGTATCCCATCAGTATACTCTTTATCATCATCTAACAATCCTAAAGCATAACATGCATCTCTGAATGAATTATGGTAGATACCATTCACTGTACGAAGGGATTTGTAAGAGGTTGGGCCTTTAATGGTTGCAAGAAGCATGCGCAAGTAGTATGACTCACCACTGCCTGGTGGTGTGTAATACATCCTTCCGATGGAAAATCCTTTTTTTTCTTGGTGTCCATTCACAAGTATCTTTGTGATATGTAAATTTCATAGGGAACTCTGAGTAAGTTAAACCTTTGGCATTTTCATATTTAGCATTAGCAATGAACCAAGCTTCAAACATAGTCGGTTTCCCATTATTTCTAGACATAACATGTTGAAGATCTTCATTCTCCTCAAATACCACCATTTGATGATTAGGCAAGTGAAATGATAGTCTTTCAACAGAGGGATTTCTATAATTAATATCGAACCCTAAGATCCTCCAAACTGATTCACATGACGAAACATATCGACAATCAAAAAACATTTTGATCTCATCACGAACCAAACCCTCACTTACATCATCTGCTTGAGTATAGAATGCAGCAGTAACTCGATCATAACCTTTATTAACATATTTAAAAAGATACTTAATGGAGTCTCCTTGATTACATCTTTCAACATTAATGTGAGCTCCATATTTTAGTAAAAGAGTTGCGTTATAGGGGATAACATATCTGTTATCCAATGGGATCCCATTCTTCATGACATGTACACCATTATCTTCCCTTTTATACCTTGGATATCCATCTTCATGGATCACTGTTGTAGAGTTAAAGTTTTTTGGGAATTGCTTAGTACATATTCCTTTGTCCATACATGGAGAATGAGGATTAGCTATTCCACATGGCCCATGTAACATATAATTCACCACTACATCATGTAACTCAGGTTGTGCTTCTTTATTAGGGATTTCTGCTGAAATGATGTTGTCAATATCTTTAGCAGTAGATAACTTATCTTTATTTGCAAGGAAAACCAAAATATGAGCATGGGGAAGACCTCGCTTTTGAAATTCAATTGTATATAGAACTGTAACATAAAAACATGAAAACAAATATTAGAAAGAAATAGAAATAAACCATGCATATTACAAATGCATATGTAAACTAAATAAGAGTAGTAAAAGGAGCTTATTAATGTAGTTTGAGTAATACCTGCTTTGACACTTCCAAAAATTTCCTCTTTTCTAATATCTTTGATAAGCAAGTCTAGCTTCATTTTAAATATACGTGTGACAATGTCAGGACGATCTTCTATACGAAGTTGACGAGCTTCCAAAAATCTAGTCATTTCAGGCCATTTTGGATTAGCTGTAAAAGTTATGAACAAATCTGGAAACCCAGCCCATCTACAAATAGCCATTGCATCTTGGTAGTTTTGCATTGTATAACGGGCACCACCAGTGAAAGAAGATGGAAGGATTACTCGTTTCCCTACAAATGAAGCCTGAGTATCACCTCTAAAAACTGCATCTGCTAAACCATTATAAACCTCTGCTCGTAGTTTTTTTTGGTTCATCCTGATATATCTCAATCTATATGACTCAATCATGGTATATGCATCGACCAAATATTGTTGATATAATTTACGGCCATATAAAAGTAGTGATCCATCCAATGCTCGATCTTGGATATTGTAAGCAAAATATTCCCGAAGTGACACAGTTCCACTCTCACCTTTCATCTTTCGTTGCGTCTTCTTATGTGGAATACCTTCAGTATAGCCTCCATCTCCATATGGAAATAATAGAGGGTATTGCATTGGCAAATATGATTGGTGTGTCTCAGAAATTCGCTCAAGCAAACCACTTCTATATTGAATAATAATATCTCTTCCAAGTTCAGTTGATCCAATGTCTCCCACAACCAAGGCTGCTATTTCGTTAAGTGATGTTGGCAAATTATATGTATGAGCATTTTTACCACCCTTATGAATGAGTCGAATCTTAACTTCCTGACCTTGATGATTCCCCATAAAATCTCGAGCAAGTCTATAAGTTTTAACTAATTCATTGTGATTGTCCAATATTTTTTGCAATTGTTGGACAATAGAAGGCCGCAAAGATTTTTTTGTGTCTTGGCCACTATATTACAAAAGACAAAAAAATTAGAATCAAAATTTGGTTATATATAGTTATAAAAGCAATCAAAACTGAAAAGTGTAGATTTGTTGTCTCGTTGGAAGTGTCATGTATATATAACTGAGAAAATTTAGGGGGTGCTCCTTCAACAGGTAAAACACTGCCTATCATATGCATGTTTTGGCCATTAATACAATACACATAAGGACCACGACCATTGTTTACTCTTTTATCAACTTTTCCGCCCATGGACGTGAATGCAAACATCATGTTGTATGCTCTAATATTATCAAGAAAATTCTTACTATCATCATCTATGGAGTGAAATAGCCTCTGTAGTTGCCAAGGAGCATGCTTTGGGTTAGGCAAGTCAACCTTCCCTTGAAGACAACATAATCCAAACTTTGGATGAAGGTTAGAACAATTTTTTTCAAGTCGTTCATTTATCCACATAATAGCTCCACAGTGAACACATGGATATGCTTGGTCGCCTAAATCAATAGGAGCTGAAAAATTAAAGTAATAAAATAAATTATGTCTATATTAAACTTTGATTTTATGGACATTATCAAATGTTTATAGATTGTCTGTCAAAAAAAATTAGACAATTAACATGCTCTAACATTATTTGTCACGTAATAATCAACTAACTTCCATTGTCCATGAAAGAAAATTTAATTGCAAAGTTTGTGTACTCAATGATCTATTAATATTAGCTCATTGCATAAAAATTAACTTGATGAGAATCCCATCTCATGAATGAACCTCCAGAATATATAGTATATTATTGAAAACATTTAACAAAATTGATGCGTACCAAATACCAACTATTAAAGCTTGTACTCAAACACTTACAACTAACAGGGGGTTCAACTCCAAATTGTCTGTGGGTGTTGGATGTAGAGCATGTATGTTGAAGCACTGTAATTCATCCAGATACATTAGTAGGGATGAATAGATATATAACATTAAAATTTCATTCAAAATAAACATCTCAATCATATTTAACTAAGGTAATGTAACCCAATTGTTGAACCATCAAAAGTCAAATAAAGTACAATGCATATTTTAATTCTTTACAAATTTTCACATTATTGGAGCATGAAATTTTCACATTAATTCTTTACAAATTTTCACATTATAGGAAAGGACAACCCCATGATCTCAAAGCAAGACTACACGTTTAGCAAGAAAAGGCATGGAGAAGTGGGAAAAGTGGGGTGGAGATATGGGGTGGGATAGTTATAAGAAAAACCTCAGACGATATTTCAGTTTTTACGCTCTTAAAATGTTTTCCTAATTTGTTGTCTTCCTTTATTAAGTTAAACGAATTTAATTCAATTTTTATTTGTTTATTTATATTAATTTGCTATTTAAATGATAGAATATTGAATAACTAACCATATCTAAAAAGGAATCGTGGAGTTAGGAAATTATTAGATTACGGGCTAAGAAGTTACCAAAATAAATAATCTAAATAACTATCTATATTTAAATTTAATTATATGCATGAATAAAAAAGAAAATTAAGAATTTAATAAATAAGAATTTCATTTTATTGTTTACATGTTTGCACGAGATGACAATTAAAATATCAAAAAAAAAATATGTTGTTATATTTATTTTAAATATTATAATTTAACTTAATATCCATTAATTACTCAATCCATAAATCATATATATTTAATTAAATTATAAATGAGAATTATATTAATTAATAACATATAAAGAATTTAATGTAATTATTTTATTAAGTCATATGTTTATAATTCAGTTTTTATTTGTTTAATTATATTAATTTGCTATTTGAATGATAGAATATTGAATAACTAATCATATCTAAAAGAGGAATCGTGGAGTTAGAAAATTATTAGATTACGGGCTAAGAAGTTACCGGAATAAATAATCAAAATAACTATCCATATTTAAATTTAATTATATACATGAATTAAAAAAATAAAAAAATTAAGAATTTCATAAATAAGAACTTCATTTTATTGTTTACATGTTTGCACGAGATGACAATTAAAATATCAAGAAAATTATGTTGTTATATTTATTTTAAATATTATAATTTAACTTAATATCCATTAATTACTCAATTCATAAATCATATATATTTAATTAAATTATAAATGAGAATTATATTAATTAATAATGTATAAGAATTTAATGTAATTATTTTATTAAGTCATACGAATTTAATTCAGTTTTTTTTTTGTTAATTTATATTAATTTTCTATTTAAATGATAGAATATTGAATAACTAACCATATCTAAAGAGGAATCATGGAGTTAGAAAATTATTAGATTACGGGCTAAGAAGTTACCGGAATAAATAATCTAAATAAATATCTATATTTAAATTTAATTATATACATGAATCAAAAAAATAAAGAAAATTAAGAATTTCATAAATAAGAACTTCATTTTATTGTTTACATGTTTGCACGAGATGACAATTAAAATATCAAGAAAATTATGCTGTTATATTTATTTTAAATATTATAATTTAACTTAATATCCATTAATTACTCAATTCATAAATCATATATATTTAATTAAATTATAAATGAGAATTATATTAATTAATAATGTATAAAGAATTTAATGTAATTATTTTATTAAGTCATACGAATTTAATTCAGTTTTTTTTTTGTTAATTTATATTAATTTTCTATTTGAATGATAGAATATTGAATAACTAACCATATCTAAAGAGGAATCGTGGAGTTAGAAAATTATTAGATTACGGGCTAAGAAGTTACCGGAATAAATAATCTAAATAAATATCTATATTTAAATTTAATTATATACATGAATCAAAAAAATAAAGAAAATTAAGAATTTCATAAATAAGAATTTTATTTTATTGTTTACATGTTTGCACGAGATAACAATTAAAATATCAAGAAAATTATGTTGTTATATTTATTTTAAATATTATAATTTAAATTAATATCCATTAATTACTCAATTCATAAATCATATATATTTAATTAAATTATAAATGAGAATTATATTAATTAATAATGTATAAAGAATTTAATTTAATTATTTTATTAAGTCATACGAATTTAATTCAGTTTTTATTTGTTTATTTATATTAATTTACTATTTGAATGATAGAATATTGAATAACTAACCATATCTAAAAGAGGAATCGTGGAATTAGGAAATTATTAGATCATGGGTTAAGAAGTTACTGAAATAAAAGAATAAAAATAAATTATATTCATGAATTAAAAATAATTTTATAATAAAAATCTTACGTGACTTTTTAAAATTTTACTATTTAAAAAAATGACACTTGTCATTCATAGAGATACGCTTGTTATTCTTCTATTATATATATATAGATGTACCTTTAAATAATAATAAAAAATAATACTCTGTGATCTATGAACGAAATTTCCGGAATTTGTAACGCATCACAATTTTCATTGATTTTATATTAATAGTATTTTACATGTCAGTTTATTTGTTGATGATTCGATTAATTAGAAATAAAATAAAAAATTATTCTTGCAATAAATTTTTAGATGTCTTTTCATTGTTATACGTATACTCTAAATCTCACTTCATTCGTTCAAAATATAACATATTTTTTAAGGAGTTGAATGTTAAAAAATGTAAAACATTTTTAATCTTTTGAGATGTAATCATTACATTTTTTTAAAGTATCATTATTAATAATAACTTTATATTTATTATAAGATATTTAATAGAGGTAAATATGAAAAATAGGGTTAGTTTGAAATAGATAATTAATTTATTGATGGTGATATTTTGTTAAAAATACCTTACATTTTGTAATGAAAGAAGTAATAGCTTGGGTTCAAATTATTATTATGTCAATATTGATAAATAAAAGTACAAAAGGTAATTCCATCAAACTGCAAGTAATAAATAATATTCCCTCCATTTAAAAATATAAGATATTTTTAATAACTAAATACCACCTCAATAAAGTAGCTACTTACTTTCAAATTAATTCCTTCTTTTTATATTTATCACTATTAAATACTTTACAATAAATATAAAATCATTATCAATAGAGGTACTTTTAAAAAAAAACAATAATTATACTTTAAAAGACTGAAAATACATTACATTTTTTAACATCCAACTTTTTAAAAAATATCTTATATTTTTGAATCGATAAGGTATTGTTTATTTTAAGTTTCATATAAATGTATGTGATCTAGCTACAATAAATTTTTAGAAAAAAATAATGTAAATTTTTTCATTTATTAATTTATATATATGTATAATAAGAAAAAATGAATTCTCATATATGTGCATTTTTTAAATCTAATCACTTATAAATAAATTAATATTGAAATTAGAAACTGTCAATTATATAATCTAGATACACACACACGCGAAATTAACAAAATAATAATGGATAAAATATTTTTGTCATTACATCATTACATTTTATATAAAAGTGTTTTACATTATATTTTTAAAAATTAAAAACAATGATAATGACAAGAAATTATTTATATATTTACGAAAATATTAGTATAACAAAGGAACATTTTTTTTTTTCCTTGTGTAGAGAACAACACATTTGTTCTACCAAAAAAAAAAAATAGAGAGAGAGAGAGAACAGAAGTTTAATTTGTAACCACGTTCATTAATGATATATATTGTCTTTGTCGCAACAAAAAAATAAAAAAGATATATATTGACTTGCACATGAGAGAGAGAGCACGCGCCCATCTCCACCAATTATCTCTATTTTGTTTCAAGGAAATATGCCATTTAAAAATCATTTAAAATCTTTAATTACAATTAAGAATTCTATAAGTGTCAAAGACTGACAGACTTTTTTTTTATGAAAAATAGAATTATTTTAAAGGGACAGAAATACCATCCTGTCCACGTCAAAGCGCCTTTTTGATTTTTGATTTTTAGTACACATTTTTTATTTATATATTATTTACCCCTCCATTTCATAATGCATGTCTTTTTTTAGAAGAAATTTTTTTATTTCATATATTTTTAAAAATTCAGCAGAAGTTTTTATACATTAAATTAAAGACAAATTTGATAATGTGATTAAAGACAAAATATGTGATTAATAATATATTAATTGCATTTCTTAATATGTGTACAAAAATTTTTAAAAAATCATATTTTAAAATGAATGAAGTACTTTTAACTTTTTCAGTATTCATCTTTAATTTTTAAGCATATTTAAATCTTAATACTTATTCAAAAATTATAAAGTGATAAAGATGAGTGCTAAAAAAATCAACGGTTGCTTCAAATACTTAATTTGCATCTTTAAATGTAATTAAATGTCTTTAAAGATTCTCAAATATCATTTTCCTTCGTCTATATTTGTCGATGAATGAGTTGTTTTTTTTTTTTTTTTGCCAGAATGAAACTACGCGTTAGAAGAACAACCCTTCTCAACAGTAACACTATTGACTATAAGGTTACAGGATGATATGTTTTTTTTTTAAAAAAATTATTCCTACGTGTATCTATAAAATTCAAACATGAGTTCAAACTTAAAAGTATTAATTAAACCTCTTATCATTCAATCCAACTATAAATTTATACACACAATGACACAAAATTCAAGTTTTAAAAACTCATTAATATTAAGGCATGCCTTTGAGTTATATGATACTTAAAAGAGGTATTTGCAATTAAATCACCAACCACTAAAGTTATCACATTAATAGTAAGATTTGAATTCACAATTTTATTAATTACAAACCAAATATTTATCAACTGAATCAACATTTATTGATAATGAGATATTTTGTTCGAATATACTTTCTCTTCAGTAGCAATTTGAAACAAAGAAAAAAAAATGTACAAGAATTGATCTCAAGTGAGTCTAATTAACCATTATTCCTTCTATTAAAAAATGTAAGATATTTTTTAAAAGTTTCGATGTTAAAAGATGTAATGTATTTTTAATATTTTAATGTGTAATTATTATATTTTTTGAAAAAAGTATCTTAAAAATAAACACTTTTTATTTATTTTAAAATAAAATATTATATTAAATAAAAATAAATATAAAAAATATTATTAATTTAAAAATAAATAATTACTTTATTTAAAAACAAAACTTAATTAAAAAATATTTTATATTTTTTAAGAGGTGAGGGTATGTGTTCCCCACATCAATTAAAGTAGTAGTACGAGTCGTTGCAACTCAACAACCTTATACCACCTCAATCATTGAATACACACTGCACTATTCAACATATTTGAAAATGTTCATGTTCAAACTTGAAACATTATTTTCTTAGTCTTAGCGTTATAATAGTGTTGTTCTTGATTGGAACGAATTGACTCTCGGAGCCTAGAGACACTTTATTAGGCAGTTCTTCCTCCTACTCTGAACCAAACTTGGTCATACCAATTTGACTTTGATCACTGGGACATTACCATCATTTTGTAGATAACCACGTTTGGCTTTTCCTTCATTGCATTTCATTACAACTCATCATTCGCATGACGACCATATTATAAATTTTTTTTTTGACCAAACCATATTATAAAATTATTGTCATTTTGTAGTATTTCATACATTTAAAAAATAGTTAACAATATAATTTATAACCATATTTAACATATTTGACCAAAATATATATTATTAATTATAATAAATATTTTTATTTCTAACATTTCATGGAATTATAAATATTTAAAAACAAAACAAAACAAACACACACAAGCTCTAACCCTTGACCTGACAATATATTTTGAAATTTAAATAGATTAAGTTAGGTATTTATGTCATATCGTAGTGGATTAAGAAGATACGAGTTAGATTACTCCTGATTTACAATTAAATAGCATGTCTTTATTTATAATTTAATTATATGTATTAATATTGACATTTGACATTGATGAATTTTTTTTTTGCCAGAAATATTGATATTGATGATTAATATCAATGAATTGCCTAAAACTTTTTATTATTAATTATGAGAAGAAAACTTCAGAAATAGAAAAAAATATTTAACACTTTTTTTTTCTAGTTGGATTTTCTTATGAAAGTGAATATATATACATATATATTTCATAAGTAGTCATATTTTATTCAAACGCAAATACTTCAATTTTTTTTTTGTTTTATTGGAGTCTATTTTTTTCACTTGTATTTGAGTCTATTAACTCTTTCAATATAATATATAAAATTTACAAGTTAGAGTCATCAGTTATGAATGATGTGATTATTTTTAAGACTTCTAATAATATACGGAGGAACAAGACTAATCACATTTATAATGTATTAATTATGATATTATACTCAATTAATTTAATAAAGAGCAGTCCCATAAGAAATCATTTTATCCAAGCAATTCAAATGAGAATACTAGAATAGCCAGGGCGCTGTCTTTTCCGGCGATAAGCCTCGCAATCATTCAAATTATTATTATTATTATTATTATTATTACCTTAATATATATTATTGCATCAAGATGACGTCATGGCCCTTAAGTTTTAAGCTTTTAATTCTCAACCTATAAAATTGAAAGGGTTTTGGACAAACGGCCCATTCTCAGGATGGGAAATGGGGATCTGTTGTACTATTTCATTTTTTAATAAAAAGTTGTTTTATTTAAAAAAAAAATTCCACACCCAAACGGCTTTGTATATAAAATAAATAAATTCAAGTCAATCAATACATAAAATATAGTTAATCGTTATCAAACTAAATTACTCATCATTTCCAAAATGCATATTTATATTTACCCATTTAATAACGATTGATTTGTCTTAAAAAATTCACACGATAAATATTTGATATTAAATTTTAAATACACAGCATGCGGACTACTTTGCATATAATTAAAAAAAATATAATTTTAAATCTTCGTACTTTATTTATGTTTTGCTATCATTTACTGTACTTTTTTTAGTATTTTAGATATATATACTTTTGTTTTTCAGTGTTTTAGTTTTCTTTAAGGTTCCTACACTTTATTCATAAAAGATTTAAAACACTAAAAAATAAAATTGTAGGAATTTAAAACACCAAAAAAATTGTAGGGAGTAATAGCAAAACACAAGCAAAGTATAAAGATTTAAAATTATATTTTTCCTAAATTAAAATATAAAAAATATTCCTTGGTCCTTACAATGAAGATCTATTAATAATATATATTTATAAAATTAATTATTTAAAATTAAAAATTCTATAATTTTTTAAAATTATTCTTAATTGAAAAAAGGAAAAATCTATTATTTAATATTAAATAAATACATTATAACTATTTCATTAAATTTTATAAAATATTTTAATATTAAAGACCATGAGAAAGAGTCTATAATATAGCATGAGATAATAATGTATTATGATCATTTCCTTTTCTGATGAAATTATGATCATTCTTAAAGGAATGGTTGAAACTACATGGCCAATTTTTTTTTTTTTAAGTAAACTATCTCATGTCTAAAAGCCTACAACTTTGACTAATCTAAATTGAGTACATGGCTAATTTTAATATAGACCTAATAATTTAGATCAACCTAAATAAGCTTGAAGAAATTTGAGCCAAGTTCAAATTTAAATGAGGTTAGCTTGAATATTTAAATTCTTTTTATTCTAATAAAATAAAATTAAACTAAGATAAAAAATTTAAAATATTACTTTTTAATATAAAAATTGAAATTGGCTAATAAAAGAAATAAGAAAATAAAATCATAATTAACAATTCACGTATTTGAGCTACCCAAATAGATCTAAAAGTGAAAAGTATTAGAATCGAGTTTAGTTATATAATTCTTTTTTTTTAACAGGTTTGATTGTTTAATCTCAATTTGAGTAAGCTCAGCCCATCCAAATTACCAATTCTATTTTAAGAATGATGAAAATTAAAAATCAAGTCAAGTAGATGGTATTTTTCTTAAGAAAAAAATAGCACTGAATAACAATTAATCTAGTTAAAAAGTATCAAGTGTGTGGTTGGAGTAACATATGGATATCTAAATTCGAATAATCTGAACTTTGTAAATTAAGATATTGAAAGAAATTAATAAATAAAGTCTACTTATATACATATATGTATGACTTATTTATGAAATTATTTCCTTTTTATGTTTTTGGAAGATTTTGTACTCATTTCTTTCTTCATTGACGATAGATCTCTCCATACATGAAATGAGCCTAGCTTAGCATCCCCATATACCAGCAAGAACATCACAATTACTTAAACTATGCAAAGTGGGAACATCATCGATTCATTTTCAGTACACTGTTTCTTTTTCTTCATTTTCTATTTGAGCACTGTACCATATTATATATATTGCTTTATATATATATATATATACACACACCCAGTATGGAGGAGCCAAGCTAAGCTTCATAAGCCACCATCAACACTTTCTTTCAATTTTCTCCTTCTTTTACATCCTTTCTTGTTTGGTTTTGTTTTTCTTCCTTTCACCTTTAATCTCAAATTCAACAGAGAAGAAAGAAACTCTGAAATTGACCTTTTGGACAATGAAATCAGATCATTCATTTATATGTGTAATTTATAAGCCTCCGAATTCTGGTATTAGTTCCTATCTAACCCAAGAGTTAATATATATATATACACACACACACATATATAGGGCCCATTATCTTGCCTTTCATACTTTGGTCGGTGAAGTTTCGAATGAGACACGCTTCTTTATTACAATAATTCTCAAAAATAACCCCAAGCACTGTTTTACCCTTTTTTGCTTTGAAATTAATAGAGATTATGATGAAAGGCCTATATAGCTAATCACTCAAAGATTAGTTTTTTTTTAATATTTATAAAATAAAATAATCAAAAAGTCTGAATTATGGTAATCATGTTTGTTTTGAAGTTTTGAGATATTGATATAATAGTTCACTCAATTTATAAACTAGACCTGTGCTTTGTTAGGTTTGATCGAGTTCAATAATTCAGTAGTATGATGATCTTGTGTGGTCCTTCATTGAATTTATTATATTGATTATATTTATCGATCAATGCCTTTTTTTTTTTTCTATTTTAAAGATGATTTGAGTTTAATATTTCCAACTTGTAATGCTTAATTATTATGATAAATTAAACACAATCTATTGTGTTGAGTGTAATTACTTTGAAAAATTATTAAAGATGTTAAATTACAATGTTAAAATCTTAATCCTAAGACCACCTTGATGCTAACATCAGTAACTTAATTTGTATCCTATATACATTGAGGTTGCAATAATATATATACTTCTTGGAGTCTAATTAAATGGCAAGTACTTACTTTTGTTACTTGGTTCAAAATATAAAAAAAAGATGCTGTATTTATATTTTCCCCCAATTTTTCCCACTGTTTAATTTATCACAGGTCTCATTATATGTTTCATGGGAATTGTGTTTCTTTTTATTAATGGTTTATTCAATTGGGTACTTTACTAAGGACATTTATTTTAATCAAGGGATAATTTGGAAAGTTATACAATTTTCAACAATTTTAAAGATATCAATTGTCACTCCTTAAGTATTGCGACATCGTTAACTTTTTTGTATAATTGTAATTCAAAGGAGTACTACTTAAATCAAAATTATTAAACTTGTTTTTTTTGGAAATATATCATTCTTAAAATATAAAAATATTTTTATGTTTTCTAAGAATACTTAATGAATTTTTTTAAAATGTCGTTTTTAAATAGTTAAAATTAATAATATTTTTATATTTATCTATGAGTTAAATTTCCCTATACAAATTATAGGCATAAAAACAAAAAATATTTAATAAATTTTTTTTCTAAAAAAATAATTAAAAATGCTTTATAATTTTAATCATAATAAAAATTTTTTAAAAAATTTCATTGTCAAGTTTCACACGCATTTTTGCACGCGCATGCACAAAATATCAAGTTTAAAGATTATATAGTAGCTAGATTCTGTAGGATGATATATATAAGGTTTGCCCACTAACATCGAAAGGGATGATCCATTTCAAATGAGATTATGAATTATGAAGAACACTTGTAACATCTCGTTAATATTTGTTAATATAAACCTTTCTCACATTCCAAAGTGGCTATATAGGTAGGTAGAGTCATAGATTTCACCTAAAGTCTTTTGTTTATTTCCCGTCTTTTGAATTTGCATAGATTGATGCACTCCTGAGTCCTGATAACCCTTACGCGCCAACGACAATCACATCACTAGGTAGTCTTTTTTGGAAAAAATTACACTTATTTTGCATAAAAGAAATTTAATTATTAAAAAGTCACATAAAATGTGCAAAATGCTCCCAACTCTAAAATCCTAACACAATGCATTAATAACTAAGTAACCAGTATTTATAATTTATAAAAAAATAATAACTTATAATAGTCAGTTATAAATGTTTATTGTCCAATTATAAATACCTTTTATTAATTTATAAATGTACATGATTTAAAATTTAAAAATATTTTATATATTTTATGAGACTTCTTAATAATTAAATATCTTCTATAGGACTAATTGTAATTCTCCCATCTTTTTTTAACTTATATCACCTTTTTTAATTGTAGGGAATAAAACATTATATAAAAAAAATATGGCAAACAAATTAAGAGCATGGCCAAGCAGTCATGGATGAACTTGTTACAGCCATAGTTGTATATATCAATTATTTTTAACTATTTCATCAAAATTTAAAAAATAATTAAATTATTGATGTTGTTTTTAAAAAATTTCATTTACCCTTTTTGAATGTATTACTTTTTAAAAATATTTTCTCTCTCAGATATAACATTTTACTTTTTTTGGTAAAAAAATTTAGATGAGGTAGATCCCAAAAGCTCCTTATAGCCAGGACATATCTCCAAACTTAAAGAATACTTACAAAGATATTTAAATATTACCCACTAACAAAGTCTTTATATTGACAATGAGATTTTCTCTCATGATCTTATAAATTATGGGCTAAATTATAACTAGCAAAACTAACATTTGTTGGCATGTGACATTTTATGATACTCATAAAAAATCATAAAAAGAATAAAATTGGTAGAAAATGATTAATGTTTTACTTTTTTTTACAAAGTGACTTGCAAAACAAAAAATCATCCATTTCTTTAAAAAGTTATTTATATTTTATATATAAGACTAGGAGTATAATTTATTATACAGGTGCCAACTTTAAAAGTTTTCTTTAACATTTCATTCATTGAATCTAATATTATCAAGGATAAATAAATAAATTATTTTTTAAACTTTTGATTCAATAACACCATAAATTCTAAATTCATTTATTATGCAAAGTGTTTTCTCAATTTTTAAAAACATTGTAAGTAATTTGGTTTGCTATTAATAAAAATTAATTTTGACAGTTAGTTAAATAAAAAATGACAAAAAAGAACCCAAATTTTTTAATCCTTTGATGTAATTTTTTAGTTATTATTTGTAATTTTTGGGCCCTTCATTATAATTTTGTATGTCATTTTCTATATTTTTTAGGTTCTTTTTATGTTTTTTTAATAAAATAATAATTAAAGTTAATTTATGTTAATAGCAAAAATAGATTGCATTGTTTTTAAAAATTAAAAAATAATTTTTATAATAAATAAGTTCAGAGTTTACAGTGCTATTGAAATAAAAGTTTAATGGATAATTTGCTCATATACCTCTTATCAATTAATTAATTTAAATTTGAGTTGTTCCATTACCTTGAATAAGTGATGAATTAATAAGCTTTCTCAACTTAGCTTTCTTAGTGTTTAGGAAATTTGATCTCAAAATCTTACTTTCACTTGAACCAATCATAGATATATAGTAAAATATTTAAAACAAATCAAACCTTATTTTTAATGTTGATGATAGAATAAGATTCAAAAGGACGCAGATATTATTACTATTAATTATATACAAGAAAGTATTAATGTTAGGGTGGCGATATTGTCAATGTCCCCTTCAATCTTTTCTTTCTTTTGTGGCATTAGCACAGTGGACATTGTTATTGTTCATATAAATCAATGCACTGGCCCCATTTCCAGAATTTTCAACGCAGAGAAAGTAAAGAAATTACAATATTAAATAATTAATATGTACAACAAAAATAAAATGAATAAAATTTTGAAAACATATCAAACCATGTGGCCTACCCTGCACTGTGACAAATCGGTTTGTCCATGGTTACAACACTTTTCCTTAATTTCTCCATTATACTAAAAAATTTAACCAATTTATTTAATATCATCTGCCACCACCTAATTGGACATCTTTTTTTTAAAAAAAAAAATCCTAAAATTGTTTTGCAAGACAACATTTAAAAAATTGATGATTCAAACTTGATGAATGAGGCATATTAAAAAAAAAATTAGATTTGGATCCAATAAGTAACCTAGATTTATTCATTCAACGAATATCTCATTTAACAAGATATATAACAATTATTTAGTTTAATTGAATACTTGTAAAAAGTTTGTGATCGTGATAATTGTTTTGATCTTTTTGGGAAGATGTATATTAATAATTTTTAAGTATTTATAAAATTTAATAATTATAATTGAAACATTTATTAAATGAGTCATCACTAAATCCAAATCCAAAAAAATATAAAAGCTGTCATCCTCTCTGAAGTTTAAATATATGTGGACAATTCTATTTTAGCAAGGTGCCATAGATGTTTTTACGTACGTTAGTAAAATTAATAAATAGTAAATTTAGTTAATTACAAATAAATACATATAAGAATTGTCTCCTACAGGACTATCAAACAAAACCCAAGTGGGCACAAGAATTGCTGGGCTCTTAACTTCTCCCATTGACTTATATATAGTAAGAATCAAGTGATATATCAAATAATCTACACTATGTGATGGAATACACTACCTAACTTATATATATATATATATATATATATATATTGTATGAATAATAACATTGACCCACAAGACAGCATGCTTTGAGGATAGTGTGCCATCTATGTTTTTGAAGCTTTTAGCAAACCCCCCAAGATTGCATTAATTATCTTTAGGTCCGATGACAAGAGAGAAAAGAAATATGTGAGTGCAAATTATTAATATATAATAATACTAGTGTCATGTTAAGTATCAAATCAATAAAAAGGAACCAAGGGAGAAGCTACTGGCATGCTAACTAGACAAGAAGAGAAATGTGACAGCAAATAATTACTATATTCGATTTTATTTATAAGTTAATTTTAATATATTTTATTGAAATTAAAAAAATTTTAAAATTTATTAATGTTGTCTAAAAATTTAATACTTTTTTCTTATTAAATATATATATTTTAATACTCCCTTCATCTCAAATTATAAAATAATTTTAAACAATATTACATATATCAATAACACTCATTAAATACAAATTATCATTTTATTTTTTATAAATATAAACTTTTAAAAATACTCTTCATTTAATACTTCATTGATGAAAGAATATAATGAAAAGGGTAATATTAAAAAAGTATAATTAATAAAATATTATTTTTGTCAAAGTATTTCATATTTTGGGATACCAAATCTCCTTTAAAATTATTTTATAATTTAAAATGAAGCGAGGGTAACTAATTTCTCCTGCCAACATTTCATGGATTAAAAAAAATTACAACAAAAATTTAATGACATGATTTATATATAAAACAAAAAACTCTCCTCCCTACCTTACAAACATAATTGAGAGGAGTATTGTGGAGGTCAAAGTACTGTTTGCTTGGGAGCAGAACAATACATAAAGGGGAAACTATTTCACATTGTCGTTAAGTGATGAGAAGGAAGAATAAGAGGGTGGGGATTAAGAAGAATGGTAGTTTTTGTAGGGCATGCACCCATTAGTGGGCACAGAAAGGTGTGTGTGTGTGTGTGAGAGAGAGAGAAGCAACAAAATTTATTGGTACAGATGGAAAGCTTGCTAGCAAGCTAAGCTAATACAGGGAAAAGAGGATTGGAAGTACTTGAGACATGTGGTGAAATCAAGATCCATATCATTTCCGTGTTGATTAAACCAAGAGAGGGTGTGGCTATCATTGTGCTGCCGTCACTGAAATCATTCTCCATGGTTTTGTTGTCTTCACTGAAACCTTCTATTAACTAATTTTGATTTATGTTGGGTTGGGCCTTAACTAAGTAAAAAAAAAAATATGGAAGAATGACAGCTATGAACTTCTTAAAAATATTAATACTTAATCAATTTTTTTAAAAGATTTTCAGTACTGAAACATAAAAACATGAGCATTGAATTTGAGATACTAAATTATAACGAGATCCTGATTTGATATTTATAATTTTATATCCTGATTTGATATTTATAATTTTATAAAGTCCTTAGTTGTCATTCTCCTTGCAAATTTTTTCCAACATGAAAACCCTTGAACTCAAACCCTATTTGTCAGTGTTGGTTTAAAAAAAAAAAAACCTATTTATCAAGAGTATTGAGTTACTTGTTTGTCAACCCAACTAATGTCATGTCCCTCTTCCCTCTCCTTTTTTTTTTTTTTAAAAAATAGTTTTGGCTAAAACCCTATTCCTTAATTTGGTTTACTAGGACTATGCGGTTTGCAAGGACATCGATGCAACTTATAATGGGCACTTGGGCAAAGCCCAAAATGTGAGAACAAAAAAAAAAAGATCTATGATGGGTCTTTAGCCCCAAACCTATGAGGAATAGACCAATGTTTGAACGAAGAAAAGTTATAGGCTCTTGGGCTAGGCCCAATTACATGAAAAACGGATAATTTAACCAAAGAAAAAGGAAAAAGAACTAAAAATTAAAAGAATAATGGCGTCGCCCGGACTCGAACCGGAGACCTTCAGTGTGTTAGACTGACGTGATAACCAACTACACCACGACACCTTGTTGCTCGGCTTAAGTTTAAATTGATTATTTAAATAAATGAATTTTACCGGTTTTCTTCCCAGCATTATCTGTTAGCTTAGCTCTGCTCCCAGAATGTCGCGGCGGTAACCAGAGAAGCAGGAAGCTAAATTGAACGATACAGAACAAGGATGCTCCGTGCGACTACGTTTCTTCCACTCTGCAATTCGACGAATCTCCTTAATGCTACTCAAAGCAACTCGGATTATTCTCTTGCTTTCACGATAAAAGCTCAGTCATATCTGCTCTCTGGCTTGACTCTAACGGATTCTTCTTTCATGCTATGCTTCAAATCTCTCCAATTTCAGCATCCTTGTGTTAATTCGAATGCGGCATATGGTAATGGGTTTGGTGTGTGCGCTTTAAAGAAGCGAGGGAAAGCTGCGGGTGTTGGCGTTTTGCAGACGGACGATTTTGATGAGGACGTTGGGGATAGTGATAATGATTTTGGGGACTTTAGTGGTGAAGAGGATGATGATGAGGACGATGAGGGAGTGGTTATGCCGTTTGAGCAGATGAGAAAATGGCTGAAGAACAAGCCTCGTGGTTTTGGTGTAGGTAAGGTGTATGACACTTCTATTGAGGACAAGCTGCTTGATGAAATACGCGAGAGTAGAGAAGCTCAGGTTGCTATTGAGGATAATCCCATGATGTCTGGTGTCAAGAAAAACGAAGAGAAGAAAGGTTAGCCTCTGAATTGCCCCTTTGTAACTCAGATATTTTACTTACCAAGTTATGTTTCTTTTTCATGTTTTCTTGTGTTTCTTACGTGAAGTCTTCAGAAAATGGTATCCATTCTGCTGTACTTACTGGTTTCGTTTGTGTAGTTTAATTTTTAAACTGGATATGTTTGCTTGATTGAGGATAGCGCTATATCTTAAAAGCTTCCATAATAGATTTTGACAAATGCTAGGATTTTCTACTCTGTATGCTTGTCAAAATCTCCTTAGTCTATCTTACTTTATGATAATGCTTATTTGCAAGGCCGTTGATTGTGAAGGTGTTTACTGTTTATATTTTCTCAATATGTTAAGCGTGCAATGTGTCTGTGTTTATTCATTTGGATGGAACTTTGCAGCCCAGGATGTTAAAAGTGGAGTTCAAGTACGTTTGGTGAACTTGCCAAAGAAGAAGAACATCTATAGGGATCTTAAGTTAGCTTTCCAAGAGATTCCTGGCTTGGTTGATATAGTCCCAGCTGTTTCTGGTAACAAGAGGACAAGGGACCCTGTCTGCAAGGGCTTCGCCTTTGTTTATTTCAAGTGTGAAGAAGATGCTGCAAGGTGTGTTCTAAACCCAATCCCAATCCTTTTCTAAATAGGACAAGACTTGCATCTAGTTTTCTTCGAGTGTTCTAACCTCAATGTTTGTTGGGTTTTCGATAAAGCGACTACATATGAATGCTTTTTCCAAGTCAGCAGCATGTTATAGATTATTTCAAAAATACATTTCATATGTCACACTTAAAAAAAAAAAAAAATCATCTTAAGATTTTTCCCCGTTCCAAATCTGATAGATCTAGAGCATCACATCTTCCAATTGAGTAATAAAACATGATAATGGCCTCTCTGAATTTTTGTTGAATAGGGTTCTTTTTTCTTTTTTATTTTTCCTTGACTATATTGCAACCTGATATGTCTAATATATAACGTTACAATAATTTCTGGAAGATGAATATTTAAAGATAATAAGCTTAGCTTTGTCTAGACTCTTGAAACGTCCTCTTCCTTCAAAACATAGGGTTATTAACCTTCCTGCTTAAACTGTTTCCAGAATGACATTCTTCTCGCTATGAAAATATGTGAACCTAGTAAAAGATGGGTTTTTATATTGGATAATTAATTCAAGCTTCTCCATGTTATTTTACTTCGCTAGAGTGACTAAGAATTGCATTTGCGTGGGGATCCATCTGGCATTAATCATTGCATGCCACTGTTATCGTTCACAATGACTCAATTTATTCTCACTGTACTAGCATCTTACGAAGCCCAATCCTCCTCCTCTTTCAGGTTTGTGCAGCTATACTCTGGGAAAACTGTTACCTTCGGTAAAGTTCAAAAGCGGATAAAATGTGAGCTTCTGAATGAAAAATCTTCAGTTTCTGCATATCTGGAATCAAGCCAAGATGATAGTGCTGCAGCTACACCACAGCTCCTAGTCCCAGCCATAGAAGAAAACCCAAATGAGGATTCCAATGTAGATAATTCTGCTTTCAGTTGTTGGGATGAGACTGTTTCTAGCACTGATGATTCGGATCCCCTATTTGGAGTAGAACAGGTTCAAGAGAATGAAGAGTATGCGGCAACACTGGATGTAGATGATGGTGATGACAGTATGGAACTACAGATTGGTTCTGAAATTAATTCACTTTCCTTGGAGCAGAAGCCACCTGGCAAACCTAAACAAGGGAATGTTGTTAGGAAAAAGCCGCCTTCCAAAGAGAAAGTTAAGAAGGTTCCTAAGTTCGACGTTCTGAGATCTGCAAAGAGGTAATGAATACCCCTGTGAATTATAGAGAATGTGTGTGAGATGATTTTTATGTTGATCGATCGTGTTCATTCTGTTAATCTGGTTTCAGGTTGAAGATAAAGGAGAAGGCTGTTCTTAGTGATGTTCTCTCCAAATATGGACCAAAATCTGCTTTAGCCTCAAAGGGTAGTTAAGGAAATCACTAATTACCATGGCCAGATGCTGCTGAGTGGGACTGATTTGAATGATGAATGAGGGAGGGGATGGTCTCCTTAATTCCACATTGTAACTCTATGTATTCTGAGATTTTATTTCAATCAAAATTTGCTAAAAATCATGACAAAAAAAAAAAAAAAGAAGAAGAAGAAGAAGTAAATTTCAGCCCATATCGATTTATTTTAAAATTTGCGTGCGTCTTCATAACATTATAACATTGTCAATAAAAAAACATTACCTAATCACCTCCAAGAATATGTTCATCATTAAATATCATATGATAAAAAATATGCCGTATTTTTTCCACAAAAAATTCAATATATATATATATTTTATATCTAATCTAGGGGCAGATCTAGAGCCAATTTTATGGGGAGCCAAAATGCAAAACTGCACTATGGTAGGGGGTTAAAATTAATTTTTAACATTTTTAAAAAAACTTGGTTGGGGGGGGGAGGCACCGACTCTCCGGTGCAAATTTGTATATGATCTAATCACCTCCAAAAATATTTGATCATTAAATATCAAATTATTATTTATTTATATATTATTAAAAGTGCCGTTATTTAAGCTTGGTGCAAATTGGTATAACAAATAATCATTTGAAACTAATAGTATTAAAGTTAAAAAATTAAAAAGATATTTTATAAAATTAAGGGATTAAAGTGAAATTTTAGGTAAAGTTAAAGGACTCACTCTTACTTTAGACTCTTAATATTGTTAGAAAATTACCCAAACATATTTAATTATCAAAATTAATTTTAGGAAATATTATCAAAACATCATTATGTTTTGTTATTCATTTTTTATAATTAATTTTTGTCAATTGAAATCTAAACTAGATTGTGACTTAGCTCCTCTTTGCACGGGGGCAAAAAAAAGAAAATCGAGTCACACACAAGTTAGGTCAAGGCATTATGGAGGGAAAGGTGAAAGGGGAATTGGGTCATCCACATTGTTGCCATCAGGTAGGGTTGCCATCGTCTCTAATTGAAAGAGATAAATGATCTGATTCAAATTGTATAGTTCATTCTAATTTGTGTCTGTGAGCCAAAAGAGAGTTAGTAAAAAAAGTTTTGATTTTGCTCTAACTTGGTAACTGTGTCGATGACTTCAAGATGAAAAGAATATCAAAAAATTGC
This sequence comes from Prosopis cineraria, assembly GCF_029017545.1. NCBI lineage: Eukaryota > Viridiplantae > Streptophyta > Magnoliopsida > Fabales > Fabaceae > Prosopis > Prosopis cineraria. Next base: position 14,140,319 of record NW_026555341.1, on the reverse strand, counting down.
ATTCCCTAACTTAGCCCATTTGATGCTTCTTCCCATTCTTGCCAGCTTGGACAACTAAAGGACAATGTTAAGCACACATTAGACGTTAAGTCTTTTGTTAAGCAACAATCGCTCAACCTATTAAAGAAATACGATAAAGAATAAAAAAAAATCAAGGATAATGAGATCATTCTCTATGGTTCCATCATTCCGCTAAATGATTATGATCATTTTCCTCCCTTGCAAAAGGGTGTAGGAACCTCTAGCAACTTAGGAAACTTTAACCTTCAAGACATGCCAATTCCTTAAGCTCCTGAGATTGATGTAGGAGTTGCTACCCACCACAACAATTATGAGGAAACCCTCACCGAACAACTAGAGCCTTGGCCATTATAGAAGCATGCAAACATGATGATGAATAGTGGGATAACTGCCTAACAGCCTCTCCTTTACTCTACTCGACCCTAAGGCTCTATAAGATTTTCACGGTGAAATCTCTGAGATTAATGATGTTCATTTTCCTAAGTTCTCCTTCTTTAAAAGGGTACTAGAGAGGCTATACAAACCTTGGGGCCACTCACTATATGTTAAACTTTTAGATAAATATATTGGTTGTCGAGCTTTGGAAAATATATTGCAGACATTGTGGGCAAAAATTGGAACTATTGAAGTGATAGACCAAAGTAATGAATTCTTTCTGGTTAAATTTTCTATAGGTGAGGATTATAACCTTGCCTTAACTAAAGGCTTGTGGATGATTAGAGACTCTTATCTCATGCTCAATCTATGGGTTCTCAAGTTCAATCTTGCTACGACTCAGATTAATATGGTGGGGGTTTAGCTTTGAATAACTTATTTTCCTTTTAAATACTACAATGAGAAGACACTCACCTTTATAGGCAACACGATCGGTTCCATTATTAAGGTAGGCCTTAATACTTCCTTGCCATTTTCACTACTTGAGGCTCGTCAACTTGATCCCTCTACTACTAAAAAGCAAAAAAGTCATTTTTTGCCTTTCAAAAGTCAACCATTGATTTCCTCCATTTCCCCTGTTATCCAACCTTGCCCTTCCTCACCCAAGCCCATTCTGTCTCTTAAGTCCACATTATCCCTACTTAATTCACATCCCCACCATTTTGCCCCTCTGCCCTTCATTCTACTAAATCTCAAACCCACCTTAGCTTTGGCCCAAGTCTCTCCCTCTTTCCCTCCACCTTTCAGCTTACCCAACCTTTTATTCAAGCTCAATGATATAGTGGTCAATCTTATTGATGATAACCCCGTGTCTTCTTTTATGTCCCCCATGATTTGAGGCTTTAAGGCCTTTGATGATGATGATGATGAGATTGATGGGTTTGAAGACCTATTAGAAGTTATGGATAAAATTGTGAATCTCTCTTAATCCCATCTTATTTTATGGATAGTATTCTTTCTTGGAATGTTAGGGGCATGCTCCCCGGCTTTTCAAAAATATTGTTCTTTCTTGATTAAAAGCTGTAGAGTAGATTTAGTAGCCCTCATGGAAACTCACTACTTTGACTCAAAGCCCTTTGCTTTTCTATAGACTTTAGGCTTCTCTGGTATGTTTTTGAGCCTAAGTATAGGGCACTTTGGTGGAATAGCTATTGCATGGCATAATTCCAACATGCCATTCATTGCACTTGAAAGTTCCTATTGCTTTATCCATGGCTATGTGGGCAACCCCACTGCTCCAACCCTCCTAGTCATGGTAGTCTAGGGAATCCCCCACTCAAATTTGTGTGAAGCCTTTTTGTCTAACCGTAAATGGATTGTTGTAACCTCTACTATCCCTTAGGTTGTTATTTGTGATTTCAATGAAATTCTCTCCATAACTGAAAAAGTGAGAGGAGTGCCAATCAATATTCATTGCTGTAATAACTTTGCTAGTTGCATCTCAAGTTGTGGGATGACTAACTAGGGTATCATAGGACCTCTATTCACATGGAAGGGCGCTATACTTTTTGGGTATAGTTGTATCTATGAATTCTTAGATTGTGCTCTCAACAACACTACCCTTCTTCAATCTTATCATAATTGTCAAGTTGAAGTATTCCTTTGGATTTCTTGCTCTGATCACAATCCTCTTTTATTCAAGCTCAACTTATCTCCACCTCTACTAAGAACTTGCAAGCCCTTCCATTTGAAGCTTGTTGGGTTTCTCAAGTGAATTTTATAAAGGTTCTTGAAGATTCTTGAAATTCATCTCTCCCTCTTAATGAGGCTTTGGACAGATTGTGTACGTCCTTTACTTCTTAGAAGCATTCATCTATGCAGGATATCTTCCAAAAGAAAAAAAATTCTTTTGGCCCATCTCAAAGATATACAATCCTCCCTTTCTTATCCACATTTTGATTATCTAACTACTCTTGAAGCTATTTTGTAGAAGAAACTTGACTTAATCCTGGACTAGGAAGAGCTTTTTTGGTTTCAACATTCTCTGTAACATCTTAAATTTCAATCTAAGGAACTGGTTACTGATCAAGGGTAGATTAATAATTAGTAGATTAATTATGGTATTGGATGTTGGACTAGTATATGATGTTAGTTGCTTGGTGTGGTTATAGGATCGAATGGTGAAATGGCAAGTTAGGATGAAATACATGAGCATCAGTGAGATTTACCTCACTGTGCCACGTGCCGCAGTAGGTGCTGCATGCCCTGTGACACATTGCACAAAAATTACTTAAAGTTGACATGATCAACTCTTGAAATCAGAAGGAGAAGGGAAAGAAACTCGCTTGAGAGGCAGAGAAGAGGACCTCTATGTTAGGGCATCAATCCATGAGAGCTCGGGACTTTGCTTTGACTAGAGACTTATCAGGTAAGTATCGTATAACCCTATGCTATGTTTCTACCTAAATTTCTTTAAGTTTGGTTAGTAGAGAAATTCAATTAGAAAGTTTTAAGGCATTGAAATCTAAGGGAAATGTTTAAAAAGGGATTTTAAATGCAAAATTAAAGTTTAGCAATTAGTCTAAAGTTTAGTGGTCGAATGTTGAGGATATAGATTTAATTAACCTAATTTGTTAGGTTAAAATGGAGGAAATTGGTAAATAAAGGAGTTAGGAGGGTGTTTTGGTATTTGATTAGCCTAAGGGCAAATAACTGTAGAGAAAGGATTATATGAACTTAAAGAGTGTTAATTAATTATTTTATGCATTAAGGGGTTTGGCTTAGCCAAAGTAATGCTTGTGTTATGTATTGAAAACTGATTGAAGGATATTCATTATATAGATTGAGCATTCGAGAGTTTCTTGAAGAAGTTGAATTGACTTGAAAAGTTCAATACGAATTGTAACCCTTAGTACAGAGGGTAAAAAGATAACTGGAGTAACCTTTTTACTTGTTTGTTTATAAAATTGTTTGCAAGTACTTTGTATAATTGTATGCAATATGATCTATAAACGGATAGAGTAGCTAGCAAAACTTGTGAAAGAATATGCATGCCGGTTTGTGAGTGATGCTTGATATGTATGAGAAAAGACATGTGCTAGACATGTGTATTTGTATTTGCGAATATTAGATTGTGGTAGGGGGTCACAGCCTTACTTTGTGCAAGGCTTGGAAGTCTTGAAGGTTTTAAGCATAGATCATGCTCCAATAGGAAGGACCTAAGAGAATGATCTATGAGCATACTTTAGACTAGGGTAAGGGGTCGTGGTCTTACTCTGTGTAAAGTTAGGAAGTCTTAACAGTCCAAGCGTTGATAATACTTTACTAGGTGGGACTTAAGAGATCACCCGTACATATTAATGATTCTTAGATTGAGACAGTAGTTTGGTGGGCCCTATTTTGTGTAAAGCTAAAAGTCTTGGTTCAAGCGTAGAACTTACTTTGCTAGGGGGAATGGGAGTGTATGAGCATAGCCATAAATGAGAATAATATTGTGTGCATGTATATTTATATTGTTTTATTAAATGATGTTACTTTATCTCTTATTTATGATTTTACTTACTAACTATAATTTGGGTTAAATCCAAGTTACTATGATGTATGTCTCACTCTATTATCTTTGTATATAGGTGAAATGAGTACGAGAAGGCCCGAAAAGAAAATGAGAAAAGAGTAACCTCTATTGGTAGTAGTATGACTACCTAGTTATGTAATGAATGTATAAATGTATTGCTAGATATTTGAGTTGCCAACTAGGATGCATAAGTGTATATAAATGTGAACATATGATTATGTGGTTGAGAACTTGCTTGTATATTTTGTAAGCATCTTGCCGAGCCGAGTGTATCACAATGGTAGATACATGGGTAGGCTTAGATGCTAATCAAATATGTTTTATATTGTATAACTTATTCCACTAGTTTATGTGTGAAATTAATGTGCTGAAATATGTTGTGTGTGGATCTTGACTAAATGGTGAGGCTTGACCCTATTTATATGTCAAGTTTGTTTGTGATTCTTGACCATATGTTGAAGCTTAGTTCCATATGAGGAAGTCGAATAGCACAAAGTGAAACAAGTCTATGTGTGCATGTGTTCGTAAAAAAACAAACAATTAAGTTGTGGTGTCACAAGACGTGCCAGAGATGTGGGGTCTCAAGAGGATAGAAGAACCTAACTTCTAATTAAATGTAGGGAACCCGACTCCTTTACCACAGTTTATCCGGATGTGAGAATGTGAAGTGAAAAACAATAAATGTATATGCAAAAAAACAGAGATGCATTAATTAAAGAAATAGGTGGCAGGCTATGCTGGCCATACAATGAAAAGTAAAGATTAAAACTACATGATAAAAAAAAATAAAATAGCAGACGTAGAGTCTGAGACTAATAGTATGTTGATGCTGATGATGATCTGATGATGATTATTGAGAGAGAGCTCCTCTATTTATAGATGATCCTGGCTTGGTATCCAAACCCCATGATTGCCACTTTTTTTGAATTTAAGAAGAATTTCCTCCATCATGTTTACTTATCATGGATGATGGTCTTGACTTAATGGCCAAGACTTCATAAATATTCTTTTTTTATATAATTATTTTAAAGCTAATTAAGTTAAGTTGGGCCAGGGCCTCCAAATTCACAATTTGGATGCAAACTATGCCCCCCGCATACAAATTAGCTGGAGCCTTCGTAGGCCAATTTTGTATGGATATGTTTTGGAGGATCGGCTCATTCTCGTTTTAATTGATGATTGATTTGGTACTTTTCTTGAAGGACCATATGGTCTAGCTTAAAATCAAGTTTCTCAAGGTTTAGGACCTCAAGAGTTGGTTTTGGAATTGGCCCTTCGAGTTTTTAAGGACTGGTTTTGTAAAATCTAGTTTCTGTGGGGCCTTTGTGGAGAGAGCCCTTTAAGAGAGAACTCTTGTGAAATGGACCCTTACAAAACTTACCTTTCTGATTTTTGGCCCTTGTGGTGCCAGACTTTATGACTGCGATCCCTATAGTGCTGCTAGCCTGATGGCTCTAGCCTTGACGGAGCTAGCCCTGATGACTTTGGCTTTTGTGGCTCCGCCCCTTTAGTACTAATCCTAATGACTCCGGTTGTGGCTTTGGCCCCTTTGGTGCTGGCCCCGATGACTCCGGCCCTGATGGTGCTGGCCCTAATGGCTTCGACTCTTGTGGCTTTGGCCCCTCTAGCGCTGGCCCTAATGGCTTCGGCTTCGATGGTGCTTGCCCTGATAACTCCAACCCTTATGGCTCCGACCCCTCTGGTGCATGCCTTGATAACTCCAGCCCTTATGGCTTCGACCCCTCTGGTGTTGTCTTAATGGCTTCAGCCCCGATGGTGTTGGCCCTGATGACTCTAGCCCTTGTGGCCGAATGAGCCTGCTATTGAATTAGACCTGCCATTTATCTTTTGAGGGATGTTATAGTGGTCCTCGTTATTGATCTTTTGGTCGAAGAGCACTTTAAGAGACTGCCCCCTGAGTCCATCTATTTTTTAAAGGTGCAAGCCAATTGGAACTTGATCCTGTAATGATCTAGACATCATAGCAGAGATGTTCCTTAGCCCCTTCTTCGGAGTTTGCAATAGAGCTCTTTGCCTCTCGTTAGCTCGTACTTCACATTCTGTGTGTGCAGCCACGTTCTCTGAGTCGTAAGACTTTGGTCTATTCTTTCCAACAACATATTGATCCTTATGTATCCTAGGCATTTCTTTCACACAAGTCTCACCAAGCGTGCCAAAAATTGTTTAAAAAAAAACAAACAATTAAGTCATGGTGTCGCGAGGCGTACCAAAGGCGTAGGGTCTCAAGAGAATGAAAGAACCTGACTTCTAATTAAACGAAGGAAACTCGAGCTCTTTTACCACAATTTACTCGGATGTGAGAATGTGAAGTGAAGAACACTAATGTAGATGCAGAAAAGCAGAGACGCATTAATTAAAAAAATAGATGGCATGTTATGCCAGTCGTAAAATGAAAAGTAAAGACTAAAACTATATGATAAAAAAAAATAAAGTAATAGACGTGGAGTTTGAGACTAATAGTTTGTTGGTACTGATGATGATCTGATGATGATTGTTGAGAGAGAGCTTCCCTATTTATAGATGATTCTGACTTGATGCTTAAACCCCATGATTGCCACTTTCGTTAAATTTAGGAAGCACTTCCTCTATCATGTTCACTCATCATGGGTGATGGTCTTAATTTAGTGGCTAAGACTTTATAAATATTCTTTTTATATAATTATTTTAAAGTCAATTAAGTTGAGTTGGGCCAGTATCTCCAAATTCACAATTTGGATGCAAACAATATATAATTGTATGTGTTGTGCTTTCTATTTTTTTTTTTTTATCTTCTACCAAAATTTCTTCAATCTTTTTTCTCTTGATCATTATATCGATGTGAGAATCAAAGTTCTTTCATAAATCTCATGCGCTATGTTATCCATACTTTATCTAATAAAAATATGATATTGACTATAAATATAAATTAGTTCTACCATTAATGATACAAAAAAGGGAAAAGATAAAAATTAAATAGATATTTTATTATAAAAATAAAATTGTTGAAGTAATGACACATCAAAATTTTTCATTAAATCATTATAATTTTATTAGATGGATCATGGATGGTGCATCTAGTTTATATAATTTTTTAAATATCTATAATCATATAATATAACATTTTTATTGAAGAAAACATAAATAAAGTGTTATACCGGTTCTTCCAAATCTACCTCCATCAGTCAGATCAACAATTTCTGATGAGGTTAAAAAAATGCGGGGACTAAGCGGCCCAACGAACTGAGGGCTTGATTCGGCTTGCAGACTAATCTTTTCTAATAGAAAAGATTTTATTATATTAATTTACGGGCCTACGGATTAGTTACTTACTTAACCCGAAAGGCGTTCGACCCGACAAATACACATTGCTGAAAGTCCACTAAACTAAAAACTCCATTGACGCTTGCTCCTGCTTACTCCATTTGAAGCAAGCAAGAAACTGGTATTGTTCTTCTGAAGCTAAAATTTTTTCTTGTGCTGCTATTTTTCAATGCGCCTAGTATAACCAAACGGGGATAGATTCAATATAAATCGAGCTACATTTTTTTGTTCGTAATACCAGTTTGCCGGCTTTATTTTGATTGAATTTGCTTTTCGCGCAGAAATCTGGGCAGTCTGGCAAAGTTTACTTTGTCATGAACTGCCTGTCGCAACTGTCATCGTACACTGCTGCTTTGATTGCGAGGACCTCTTACTTCGTTACCAAACGTTCTCTGTATGGATGTTCTGCCTCCGCGTGGAAGAGGAAGTTAGAGCATCCTGTTATTAGGTCTGCCCATTTAGAATTTGTCCTCACAAGGTTTCGTGTTCAGTGCTATTCATCTAGAAAAGGCCGCAAATCTGCTTCTAAATTGCAGAAGCTAGAGCCTGAATTAGTGATGGAGCAAGAAAAGGATGCTTTTTTTGTTGTCCGTAAAGGGGACATTGTTGGTGTCTATAAAAGTCTCATTGAATGTCAGGCTCAAGTTGGAACTTCCGTAATTCTCTTGGCACCCTCATACTCTACAGTCTACTGTTTGCTGGATCTTTTGTGATGCATTTTGTCAGCTAGGTTATGCATATTTCTCTCATGGCTGAAATTTTTACATGCTTAACATTCGGGTGTTTGAAAATCTAGAGTTTTTTGGGCCGTAAAGAACAGTGACAGTTTGTTCTTTTGAAAATGTAGAATGATCTTATTGGCAGTCAAGCTGTTTCTGCCTTTTCTGTGCATGATTTCCTATCGTTCATCTCAGAATCACACTTCTTTTAGACTTTAACGGAATGAGCTTGTTCTATTGTCTGGGAAAATGATTATGGTTAATATTTGTCATTCTAATTCAACTATCATCTTCCGTGGTAATTTTAGAAGTTTCTACAAGGAGATGCATTAAATTTTGTTTTCCACACTATACAATTCATTTGATATATGATTCTGTGTCACCTGGTAGATATGCAATCCTCCTGTTAGTGTGTACAAGGGATACTCCTTGCCTAAGGATGCTGAGGATCACCTTTTCTCGCATGGGCTAAAGAATGCTTTATATACTGTAAGAGCCGCTGATTTGAGTGATGATGTATTGGGTACTCTTGCTCCTTGTCTCTTCCAGGTAAGACGATTATTGCCTTATTTTTGTGATAATCTCCACCATATATATGTTCAAATTAGAAACTTAAAAAATTCTCATTGATTGTGAATTGGAGAATATCATCTTTCTGCGTAATTGATATGAGCTTGAAGAAACTTTATTGGTACCTATCGTTGATCCCGCTCATTTTAGGGAAATTTTGATTCATGTTAAAATTTCCTCTTATTTGTTGTTAAATATCTAATACATTGAATAATTGAGATGCTCATTAGGCATCACATGGTGGTGGAAGTTATTCTTTTTTTCACTTTTTATACTATTCTGGGGCAATGTTAAACTTAGAAGACTTCAAATGTGTTAAATTTTTCCATTTTAATTTACTTTATTATGTTTTTTGGTTTCTCCTTAATCCCGAATCCACAGAATCATTTTTTTTTATGTTTCAATTTATGGGAAGCAGTCTTCTATTGTAATATCCAGCAAATCCTGTTTCCTTGATGGAAGTTCATGTTTTGCCTGTTCTTGATGCACTTCTAGTGAATGAGAATTGATGTTCATATATCTTAGGATCCAGCTTCTTCTGAGGCAGGCACATCAAGCTATGCTGCATCTAAAAAGAGATCTTTGGGTGTGCTTGGACAAGAAAATGTGGTGAGTTCTGCAATTTAGGAACTACAACTTGCTTATCAAGAAAGCAATGTTTGTGGAATTATTATAAAGAGATTTGCCTCCATGGTTGGTTTGCATCTTTAATCACTTAAGTAATCACATCATCATAATCAATTTTGAATAAAAATTGTTGTGTAGTATCCTTATTATACCCTGTTACCTTGTATTCTTCCTACAGTAAATGCAGTAGTTTTAGACTTGAGTACAGAAAGTTCATACTAAGCATGGTACCGTACAAGGTTAAGGTGTATTTTTACTCTTGAATTATTCTCCTAGAAGCACCTAGTGTCATAAACTATTTTTTGTAATAATTTTGCCCCTAAAATAATTAAAACGTAGCATATTTGCCCTTGATATTAAATACTTCAACGATGACCATTAAAAATGTTGATTGGGACTTAAGTTTGACCCGAAAATGCTACCTATCATGCCAAGTGGATCTAAGTTAAAGTACATTTTTTTTCCTTGAACCATTTTTTCGAGGAACATCTAGTGTCTTAAACTATTTGCATCATAGCAATTTCTCCCCTAAAATAATTAAAATGTAGCAAAAATGTAACTTAACTTGAATCCATTTGGCATGGCAGGTGGTAATTTTGGTCAAATTTAAGTCTCAGTTAGAATTTTTAATGGTCAATGTTGGGGCATTTAACGTCAAGGACAAATATGCTGCATTTTAATTCCTTTAGAGGTGAAATTGCTACTACAAATAGTTTAGGACACTGGGTTTGGAGAATAGTCCAGGGTTAAAAGGGTATCTTAACTCTTATATTATCCTTCAAAATATATTTAATTTTGTCCATATGTGCCAACGTTAAATGTGATAATAAACTTTGGATATTGATATGTTTAACATCTTAAATAGTCAAATGTCTGGTAATAAAATGCTATGACAATTTTGGGATTTTCAGCCCTATCAATTTTATTATTATCTTACCTGCATAGTCAGTAGAGAAACCTCTATTCTAGAGTCAAGTGTCAAATCATCACGTTGATATCCCTGGCATCGCTTTTGAAATATATTTTGCTTAATCTATATGGATTATGTGACAAAGCCTGATTTTCCTCGCTTTACTTTGTGCTGTCATTAGATGCTTGGTGATGTATATGCTAAAAAAAATATAATTAAAAGTTGATTTTGTTATTGATTGGATGATGTCTCATGTTTATTTTCTTACATAAATTTTATGGATCTCAGTCTGTGAATCGTTTTCAGCCATTGTTCCCACAGTCTCTATGTTGACTTTTCTTCAATGAAGTTACTTTGTACCATGCATATGTTGCCACTATCTAAGTTCACATTTTCCTTATTGCATAATTTTTTTTTTATATATTTGTGATATATCTATTCTGCTTAGGAGGAAGGAATTGGTCTGAGATTCCCCTCTGAAGAACCATTGAAAAAACAAGTGAAGTATCATTCTGCTGTGGCTCAAGTATCATCATCCGAATTGGTAAGTGGAAACCGTATAGATGCTGGATTCAAAATAATGTTCTCTTGAGGAACCTTTATTTCAATCACAGTTACTGCTGCATCTACACCACGTGCAGTGTTGTTATCTCACCTTGATGGTTTTAACTTTTAAGCATAAGCTATTGGGTGACAGTCAATTCTATATTTGTTTGGGTGGAATAATTGTTTTCTTTCTTCTGTTTTTTTTTTTTTTATTTGGGGTGGTGGAGGTACATGTTTTGACTGTTTACATCTTTATAGATACTTCTTTTCCTAGTGATACTAAAGCTTCATAATCTTGTCCTTCTATAGCGGACTTGTATCCTTGAGTTTGATGGTGCATCAAAAGGAAATCCTGGAAAAGCTGGTGCAGGGGCTATTCTGCGCAGGAGTGATGGGAGTTTGGTATAATTTTTTTGATCTTGCATCTATTCACTCTTTGCTTTCAACTTAGACCACTTTAATTATTATTGTTCATAAAGATTTGTAGGTTGCGTGAAGGTGCGGGTTTTGCAACCAACAATGCTGCTGAATATCGTGCTTTAATATTGGGAATGAAATATGCACTTCAAAAGGGGTTTACTGGTATTCATATCCAAGGTGACTCCAAGCTTGTTTGCATGCAGGTTTGTTATTTTATATGCTCTTCTCTATCAATTTATTTGATAACATAAATGTGGAAGGTATCAGCTGATATCATTTCTGCAGTGTTACAGTTTTGAGGAGCATGTTTTGGTGGATTGTTTCTTCAGACTTTGCATCAATTATTTCGTGGCTTTTCTTTATTTGATGTATATAAATGGAAAATATATGTCGATTAAAACCAGTATCCTGGCTTAAATTTGACTTGTTTCTGGAGAAGAATCTGATGCTTGGATAACGGTCAAGATAGCCTTTATTTCAAGTTTCATGTATTTATTCTCTAATTTACAAGTGCACATAGAATTTATTCTTGCAAATTAAAAGATGTTAACTAACTACGTAGGAAGAAAGAGTGGAAGTATCAAGAGTGAGGAGAATAGAGGGGAATTTTGAACCAACGGTAATTTTAATATTGAAAACTTGATGATAAATATGGGATAGTGTTTCATTAAGATAATTAGAGTTAATTTAGGACATCAAAGTTATCCATTGGGAATATTTGAATAAGAAAAATTATCCATTAGAGTTAGGACTTATTTATTTTATCATTATCTTAGGTTTATTTATCTTCAATAAAATAAGATATTAGCATCCTATTAGCATCTTTAAATTCAAATTAAATGATGGAATGTGGGATAATGATTAATTAAGATAATTAGGGCTAATTTAGGATGTGAAGGTTATCCAGTAGGGATACTTGAATTAGCATATTTATCCTAACTCCAATGAATAAATATCCTTATTAAAGTATCCCTAATGGATAACCTTAATATGTTAAATTAACCCTAATTATCTTAATTAACAATTATCTTATATTCCATCATTCCTTTCTGTTTTCCCTTCCCGTTCCACATCACTTGCTATCAAGTTTATGATCCCTTATATAACTGAGACAAGTCAATGGCCAACTGTGGCGTCCCTTGTCTGTGCTTAATTAGGGGTTTCGTATCTTACACGTGTCCTTGTCAGCGCATAAATTAATGTATGCAATGTATCCTGAAATATTGGTCAGGCTTTTGTATGTCGGGCTGGATAGTCAGAATAAAACAGGAGATGCGTAAAAAAGAAACTCAAACATTTACAGCATGTCGTCCTCCATGTGTGTGTTATTTATTGCTCGAGTTACAATGTGATTTTAATTTTGAAGATGGGAAATCTTACGTAAGTATAGAATGAACATCTGATCTCGTATATGTACTCTTAAATGGCTACAATGGCAACCTTTAATTGTAATTTTTGTCACTGTTTTCTTTCACTTAATAGTTTTTTCCTCTTCAACTCTTGCTGCTGCATGAAAACAGATTGACGGTTTATGGAAGGTCAAGAATGAGAGCATGTCTAAGTTGTATAAGGTGGCAAAAGAACTCAAGGATAAATTTTTATCATTCCAGATTACTCATGTTCTAAGGGTAGGTACATTTGACTGAGACTGAGGTTCCAGAAGGTGCTTTTGTTTTTTCACTGTGTCATACCAGTTCTATTCCAAAGTCAAGGTTTCCCCAGGAATCATTATAGTTTTTACAGTCTCTTCTATTTGGATTCCTTACCAAAATAAAGTTAATTTGTGACCTTAAGGCTCTACTTTTGTATGTGAATAAATAATCATCCTGCTTCTTAAAACAAGTTCTGACAATCTCAAAATTATATGCCATTGAAAAATGATGGAGACTTGGTAGTATGGGATATTAAGTTGCACATTGAGTAGTATGGGATACTTAATGGGAGATATAAGTGGGTTGATTCTTCCACCTCAATAGTTAGCTTTTGAAGTTAGGTTCCCTATCCCGCATAGGTACCCATCAAAAAATCAAGAATAGATTGCTCTTCTTCATTAAGTTCCGTAAAACCAAAATCATCTTGATCTCCCGTACAATGTCCTGCCAGATGAAATTACGAACATGAAGACCATAATAATTCCGTTCAACATCATTACTACTTAACCATGTTCTGAGCTTTTTGATTATGAGTCTGCCTCTTTCAGTCTCTATCTTGGGAATAACATGAATAACAAATCCTCTTTCTATCTTCCTCTCTCAGTTTTTAGCTGTGTTCACTTGAACATAGAAACATCTCTTTTATTATATATGATTGCAAGAATAAGATTGCTGATGCTTGTGTGAAAACTGATTTGGTTAAATATATTTTTCTGTTTTCCCTGTTTAAGAATTTTAACTCAGAAGCTGATGCTCAAGCAAACCTGGCCGTCAATCTTGCTGGTGAGACCTTCAGAATTTATGCACATGTTCCTCTTCTGGTGTATGGATGTATTTTGATTTTTAGGTTCTTCTACTTCTGCAGATGGCCAAGTCCAAGAAGTGCAAGATTAGGTCAAAACATCGAATCATGAAATCCGGTGACTATATTGTGGGTTTGTATCACAAAGCATCAGTGGATTACTTTTTTGGTTTTGTTTTTGTTTTTTGTCTTGCAATCCATGCAGCCGACCCCACCTAGTGGGATAAAGCTTGTTGTTGTTGTTGTGGTTGTTTTTAGAAATTGTTGTCTCTCTAATTTAGGTTGTGTTCTTTCATTTTGTAGGTGACCTGGTTATCTGACAATCAAAACCTTAGAATGAATATATATATATATATATATATATTTTGGGTCCTTTGTCACTGGAATGATTTATAGTTCGGTTGGTGGTTAAAAATGGCTTGTCCACTGGGGTACCAACCATCCTGAAATTGAGGCGCCGAATGTTCCTTTGATTTTTCTTACAGGGAATCAATCCCTATATGTTGAATTTTCTGATTTGATTTGCTATCTAGTTCTACTTAGTTTTGTTAGAGGGAATAAATCCCATTAAGTTGAATTTTCTGGTTATTGGCACTGCAAGCATAACTCTTGTCGTCCTTGTATTGTTTTATGATTTCTTTTTAAATGTACTTTTAATGTATAGAATTACATACATTATTGAAACAACCTTCTGGGTCCCCTATATATCTTCATGCCTGAAGTTAAAATGCTTCCTGCTTGACAATTGGTATGGTCTTCGCTAGAACTATCTCTTCACAAGAACATCAGAACCTGCCAGACATATCGGTCTAGTGGCACAAAATTTTCTATTTATGAGGTTACGGGTCCAAACTTGTGCTTATATGTGTGTGTGTGTGTGTGTGTGTGTGTGTGTGTTTGGGTATTATATATGTGGGTGTTTAAATTGACTATGCAAAGAAAATAAATTAGAATATCAGAATTTGACTCCGCCTCAAATCTTCGATATCCATGTTATGAACTGTAAAAATATCTCAGCATAAGCGGATAACAAGTACACACGTATTCTTTAATCCAACTTATAAAAACTATAAGCATATAAAAATTAAAAATTCATATATGCAATTCTAAAGAGAGAGCCATTGCAAAAACTGGAAAAGGTAGAACATAATAGAAGAGAAAGGAAAGTAAAATTATTTCAGAATAATTTTGTGATTTCATAGAATTTTTTAAATATTTAGATTTGTTATAAAGAGTCTGAAAGTAATTTTTTCAAAGAAATTCTCAAAAATGGGACTAGAGAGAGAAGCGATTCAAATCATTCAGGAAGAGGAGAATTATGTTAACATATTATATAAGAGAATTAATTATTATAAGATTTATTAACAATTGAACTAAGAAAAATAACAATACTTTGTGATGTCAATAACTTTAGTTCAATTGTTAATGAATCTTGTAATAATTAATTTTTTAGTATTGAATCTATATGTAATTCTTCCAATCATCTACACTTTTTCTATTCAACATCTTCTCTTAATATAGTGTTTTTTCATTGCTCACTTGATTAGTCATTCCTCTATTATGTGTCATGACAATCCACAATCAACTTAGTAATGCATTTATAAATTACACTACATAATAAAGAAATCGGTCCAAGTTTGCTTCTAGTTTTAGGTTTCTTTACTTAAGGTATATGTATAAACAGTGTTCTGTTAACATTTTTTATTTTCTCTTCCCCTCCAGTCAGGGCTCTTATATAATCACAAATGTCTTGATTTCCCACCATGTGCTTGATTTCTCTCTAGTCAGGGCTCTCACATACTCATTGGTACTTTGAAAGCCTCAAATGGCAAATATAGTTCTTTTCACATCTCCATTTTTCACTTTCAAGTAGATCTCTCATTTATTTCTCTGTCAAATAAAGAGAAGTGGTCTCTTTAAACAATTTTTATAAAATTTAGTGTTTTTATCACCATTATTAAACCACTTTAATTTGTTCTTGCCTTCTTCTAGATAGAAATTAAATTTGCAACTTTAATTCTTGCGTCTCATGAGATTCGTGATGATTTTGCATTTTCATTCAAACTACTAGCAGTCTACTAACCTCTAGATGAATTTGATCAAGGGATTTTTTGAATGTTAAACTACTAGTATCCTCAAGAGATTGTATTTAGGTGTGTTTATAATCAAATAAAAATAACTATAAATTGAATAAAATCAATTATTTTGAATGTCAAAAGTTATTAAATTAATTGATTTTTAATTTTTCAAACTTGATAGAAGCCTATTACATACATGTGCGTATGCAAGTGTACCTGCGCGTGCACATACAAGCACATATTATTGGTAGTTTTTTTATGAATGAATATTAAAATTTTTCATATTATAACATATTTAAGCATGCCATAGATCATGATAGTTTATTGTATATTGCATAAAACATGTATAATATGAAATTTAGAATTTGTTTATGCACGTTTATACATTGGAATGAAGTTAAGCAAGAGAGAAATGTGACAAATCAGGAATCGAAAAAGTATTTTTTGAGAAATTTCAAAAACCAGGACAAAGAAGATCTAAATTACCCTCGGTGTTTTCTCCTCCAAATAATCGTGTGAAGAATTTTGAGCTCTTGATATTACCATAAAAATATTAGTCTATTAATATAAATAATAAAATAAATAACGTCATTGCTGGAGTAGCTCAGTTGGTTAGAGCGTGTGGCTGTTAACCACAAGGTCGAAGGTGCCCTTCCTCTAGCGTTTGTTCAATTCTTTTGCCTTTTTATTTTTCTTTTTGTTTTCAAATCTGAGAGTTCTGACTTTCTGGTACGCCGGACAATTGGAAAGCAAGAGGGAAGGAAATATTGCGCATATTTTGTTTTATTAATCTAAATTATAAACTTCATTTTTATATTTTGAGATTTAAACTACGAAAGGATAAATTATTCAGAAAAGATTACACCTATTTTTATTATTTTAAAATTTATATAATCACAGCGTTACTCATCACATGCCAGGATTCAATAAACAAATGAAATGAGTAACAAAGAAATGTATGAAATAAATTTTATATTTTTTAAAATTTCCAATATTTACTTAAATCAAAAAATAAATTATAATTTGATCACTGGAAAGAAATTTTATTATTTCTAAATTTTCAAACATTAACTTAAAACAAAAAATAAATTATGATTACATTACTACTCATAATATGCAGAATACGCTACACATAGTGGTGTGGCAAAAAAAAAAAAATATAAACACTATTAATAGAGTTGGATTTAGTAGAAGGGTCTAATTACTCATAACATAATCTATCATTATTTAAATTTAATAATATTTTAAATAGAATTGTTTTTAATAGAAGAATACCTGTAGTTAATTGAAAAAAAGAAGATAAACATGAGTATTAAAAAAAATATGAAAAAAATGTTGCACTATTTTTTCATAATTTCAAATCCTTATTTAAATTAAATAACAAATTATAACAAAATTTATTGACTAATGAATTACAACAAAAGCGAGAAAAATCACATAATTTTAATGGGATTCAAGTAATTTAGATATTTTAATAAAGTAAAAAATTTTTAGTTTTATTTTTTTTATGTTTTTATCTGCATTATACAAAATTATATAATTTATTCTATAAATACTTACTTACTTACTTACTTTTTTTTTATTGTCCTTGAAATTATTGTCAATGTACTCATCCAGTCCTAAATATAATTGATCAATGTAAATTATTTAATATAAATAATTAAAGTGAGTATTTTTAATGTCAACACACAATTTTTTTATAAATAATTTTGTTTACCAGCAATTTTTTTATGAATAATTAACTTAACTAATTTTTGTGATATTAATAAAGATCCATTTTGACTGTTAATAATAATATTAAAAAAAGAAGCTAGTCCTGTTATCAGAATTCCAAGCCCTTACCCCTCAAACCAAGTTCGCTTCCTTGTCCAAAAAGGAAGCAACACAAATCATGTTTCGAGTCACAGAGAACGTCGCGATACTTCGTCTTCTTTGCCAACGCATAAATTCTTTCCTCGCCTTCTTCTGGCTAACGCTCTTCGGTCTTCATTACAGTAACAGCCTAAGAGGAATATGCTTCGCAGAGGATTTCCGAACTTCTCCAACACCGCAACGACGCCCACATTTTCTTCATTCCGTCGCTTGCTTTCTTCATTGCATTCTTCGTCTAAGACCGTCGCTCCTTTCTCTGCTCCGGCGGTGGATGATTCTGATGACCATGAACCTCCTAATACCCCTCGCTCTTCGGTTGTTCTTTCCCAGCAAGTCATGCCTAGCTTGCTTATTCCGCGAGTTGTGGTTTATGACGGCGTCTGTCATCTCTGCCACCGATGTATTCCGTTCATTCGCTTTTCCTATTTGACCTTCCAATTCTTGGATTTTCGATTGTTAGATCGAAATGCTTCATTCTCTTCCTTTTCTTCTTTTCTTGTTTTTCTTTTGCGTCTTCTTTGTTTCTGGGCTGCTGTATCTGTCGTTGTGAGTTAGTATCTCGTAAAAGGAGCAATTCCATTGGCCTGGCTAGATAATTAACCACGCGTTCCATCCATTAAGTGTTGATTCTTTCAAGACCTTTGTCTGTCTATAATTCCGGTTTTGAATTTTCTCGTGTTTCTTTAAGGGAATTCGTTTGGATCCTTCGTTCTTCTCCTTTTCTCCGTACATTTTAAATCGCAGAGCACCTAGCCAATTTGATCCATGTGACTGAAAAGCAGCTTCCACAACATGATTGATTGCATTTCTATTTAGTGTCCTGTTCACGTTAGGATGATAGTTTAGATTCTCTTAGCTGCGGGATTGATAATCGTGACACGTTTTTATTTGATTCTCTTGCTGAGTATGGTGAGAAGGTTGACATTTCCGAGAAATGTCTCAATGATGTTAGTGCAATTGGTGTCCCTTGCATGTTAATTGTCTGGACATTAGTAATACCAAACTTCAATGTCAAGTTGCTGGGTTATTTTGCTCGGAAGTAGCTTCTCCACAAATTTATGTCTAATTTATGCTAATGGAGTTAGACACTTAAATATCTTTATTCTCAATTCGTGAGAATAGGTTCATTTGTGAGAAGGAATTTCATATCATAATTTATATGATTTCCATGCTTTTCCTATTTTAAAAGTTAGAACTGATTAGGTTGGAAGAACTGGAATATTTTAAATTTTTATTGGCTATTTATCTACTACTTGGGATTGTATATCCTATATGACCCTTTGCCTAGGAGACAATTAGGTAAGTGGAAGAATATTCTTCTACTTCATTCTATCAAAAATGAAAATTTCAGGCCTTGAAATTAACCAGTCATTACTTATTTAACCTCTCAATTTCCAAAAATTTTATTTCTCATGCATTTTCCAGGTTCCTTTCTCATTATGTACATTTGTTTGTTTGGTGCGCTTTTATTATGTTTTAAATATGTGACCTACAGTTATGAAGTACGTTTTGATTCTTTTCTGCATGAACAGGTGTGAAATGGGTGATCAATGCAGACAAGGACAAAAAGATTAAGTTCTGTTGTGTTCAATCCAAGGCTGCTGAGCCATATTTGACAGCATGTGGTCTTGAGAAAAAGGATGTTTTCCGTCGCCTTTTATTTGTTGAAGGCCTGGGTTCATACAGTCAAGGATCTACTGGTTAGTACTTTTTCACGAATTAAATTCAGTTGTGTCCAATCAGTCTTTTTGGCTTTATTAAAACAAATATACTGCATACACTTGGCTTTGGTCAGTTCCAACTTCCATGTTTACTTTAAGTTTAAAATAAAATCCATCACATCTTTAGGAACATGAGAAGAACTGATTTAAAATTGGCGTTAGATGTTCCTGTTTTAACATTGGGGATTTGCATACAGATTCAAATCTGGCATTAACAAATTTACAATGCTGAAGTGAGTCAGTGACCGAATCAGAATTTTTTAAGTATTTCTTTCTGGGTTGTCTGTTTTTCTGGGCCAGTCTGTTCGGATGGCAGAAAAAAATTTAAGTCCTTGTGTAAAAAAGCTTAGGCCTGCTACCATAGTTCTCCTCCATTGTTTCTTGGTCAAATTTGGAGCCTCTTTATGCTTGGAGCGCATGGACAATTTTTTTTTTTTTTTGGGGATAAAAGGCTTAGTATATTAATTCAGGAGATTATGGGGTGCAAATCCCTTTTACTCGAGTCTACAAAATAACAACACTCAACAAGTGGCTTTTACATGGTGTCTGTCTCCCCCCTCTTCGTCTACCCTTTCCTTTAAAGCCAGTTAGCAGAGTGATTATCTTTTCTGAATATATATGGTTTAAACTAATGTTATCAATGACAGCTAACATTGACATGTCCTGCAAATTGGTTTGTTGTGGTCCTCTGGCCTTTCTTGTAGAGGCGGAGGACTAACAAATGGTTTGGTGATTCATTCCAGAAGGTTTTGCCCCTTTTTTGTCATTTAACAAGCACCCAATGTACGTAACATCCTGCTTCTCCACTTTTTTTGGTCGTCTGTGGGATTCGAACCCCCTGTTTGACTTGTTTTCCAATTGACACCCTTGTCCAGATGTTGGTATTATGCAGACACGCTTCTTTTCTGTAGCCGTATTGCCCACAGCCAAAACAAGCTAGGTTTAGAACCTTCATGCTCCACTTAGTAGACTTTGTTGCGAACAATTAATCTTGAATGAGTGTTTTTCCCTAAGATCCACTTCAACGCTAATCCTTGCCTGGCAGACCTCCTCCATCCTTGCATTATCATTTTGCGTCTGGTTCATGGTGTTAATATCTGCTTCAATAATCTTATAGCCCCGCTTTCTAAAAGAAGTTTCTATTGTACTAAGGTAATGGGAAGTTACGGATCCTTACCCAAATTGGTATCTTGCTGAGAACATTTTTATTGGGGTTGAAACTTAATAGATAACAAATCTAAATGAAATAAATATTCATAAATGATATATCCTAACACCCCCCTCAAACTCAAGATACTTTTAAGTTTGCAAGAGCTTGTGTTGATTTGAAGAATCTAAACAAAATCTTGGAGTAATTCTCGGAGGATGAATCACTGGGTAGAAAACTCAGGAGTGATTCTTAGAAGAATTGTAAGCCCTTCACATCAATAAAGTGTGACATTTTCCTTGTAAATAAACAAATAAATCTTCATAAATAATATATGCTAACGCTGGCCTTTAGAATCTGTGCTTCATTCTTCCTTAATAGAGCTAGGATTGAGGCTCCTTTACATGGCTTTAATCACCTACACGATCGGGTGGAGTTTCATAAGCTTCTTTGTCTCTTCCATGAGGACCAACTCCTCTTCATTCTAAGCATCATCTCATCTTTAGGCATTGGTATCACATTCTCTACCCCCATTGTAGTATATGGGCAATCTTATGGAGGGAGTAGGAGTCTCTGTTAAGGATTTTCCTCCTTATTTCCAACTTGCCGTTTTGATCACCTTCTCTAAATTGCCCTCATTGATAGTCATTCCAGGTTGAAACTCATCATCTCTCTGAAGTTTCTTGATACTTCTAGTCATTATATCCTCTTTCAACTTAGAAACCTCGTGTCTGTCCTGTTCACTCTCTGCCTGTTGCGCCATTTCTTGGACAACCTTTGGATTTATTTCCCACTTATTTTTGAATCTGTTAGGCACTATATTTTAACTGCCAATATTTTTAGAATAAATTTCATGTGTGTAGAATAAATGTCTAGATTATAATTTATTCATTCCCTGCTTTTCCCTGTGAGCTTGAATATGCCAATCTGATCGTTAAAAAATGACTATGCAGCTGCATTGCGGGTACTGTCATACTTGCCGCCGCCTTACTCAGCGTTAAGTTTACTACTGGTGGTTCCAACGCCAATCAGGGACTCTGTATATGACCATATAGCAAAACATCGCTATAAGTGGTTTGGGAGGGCTGAAGCTTGCTTAGTTTTGCGAGAGAAAGAGCTTCTTGAGCGTTTCATAGATTGGGACGAATTGAGTCGCAAATGAGATGCATGGTTGTAACAGCCACAAGAAAAGCAATTGTACACTTTCCACACTAACTGTTTAGCTTCTCGTTGCTTTTGGCAGCACAATTTTGTAAATGAATAGTGCTGTCATGAAGTGCATCGTTCTCTCTACATCACTTTTTGTTATCTCATATATCACTTACGTAGCTAGAATTACACTACTGACAAGTTAGTTAATGAAATGTGGTCTTCTGGTCAGATACTAGGAATTGAAATGATGAATTGATGAACCATGCTGCTATTGATCAGGCAATTCTATGCAGCTGATTATCTTTTGTCTAGTTCAAATTATCTTGTTCTGACAATTAAACGTTCATTATAGTTGTTTTCGGTTGTTGCTGTCGCGGTGTAGAACTACTCAGAAGGAAGTTACCACTACTTTTAATGGCATAATAATATATCATCTATCTTGTCATGTTTTACGTCCTGAATATCAAATGTTCCTTTTTGTTCAAACCAACAGGAATCACAATGTAAGATAGTGTTAAACTGGGAATAAACAACACAAGAACGTATAGCCAGATCAGTTACTCTTCTTGCTCCAATTATAGTTGCAACATTTCTAAACCATTCCACACAGATTGGCATCTGTGTCATTGAGACTCCAAGCCCACACATCATAGTATCAATAACATTTAAGGCCAGTTTGTTCAAGATTAAAAAGGAATTGATTTTAGTTAAGCTTAACACAAAAGAGTTGTTGGGAGTATTAATTAATCATAAAGCCTTTGGTGAGAAAAATATAATTTTAGCTTATTTTGATATGCTATTCCAAAATAGGTTAGCCAAAAAAAAAAAAAAAAAGCAGCAGCTGGAAACAGTTTTTTTTTTTTTTTTTTTCCAGCACATTCCTAATGTTTAGCTTAAGGTTCTCCCAACAACTCCTTTATGCTCCCAACAACTTCATCATCATTAACTCAACTAAAACCACTTTTTTTTTTTAATCTTAAACAAATTAGCCCTTCCAAGAAAATTTCTAGTGCTATATATGATAATCCTTGTGATTAATACATACCTTAAAATAAGCCAATAATCATGCCTCCATACCTAATTCTCTGAATTTTCTGTCGTGAGAAGTTGAAACTTTAATTACACTCATCATCAATGGATTGACTACCACTAGCTCATCAATTGAAGTTAAAACTGTTTAATAAGCTCTTACAAACCATGGCACTTGACCACTTGAACTTAACACTAAAACACTAAAAAGGGTTCTTTGTTTCATCTATCAGCTGGAATCAGAAGCAGTCCATTCATTCCAGTCCTTATCAACATGATTTTGAGCCCACTTGATAGCAGCACGTGCAGCTTGTGGCCCTCCTGGTAATCCCCTCTCATTTACAGTATCAGCCATGTCAATGAATGGTAAGACCAAGAGTGTCCCAGGACCTCCATATTCTGAGTGTAAGAATGTACTGAAAATCTGTTCAATATATCCACACAATTCACAGCCAACACATGTTAGTTCATCTAACTATATTTGCGATGATCAAAAGAAGCTACAACTCATAAGGCTGCATGTGCATTCAACAAAAGGGCCAGACACATACATATAGCATTTAATTTGAACTTGAGAAGTTGTACAACAATCAAATATGAACAAATTCCAAGCAAACCAATCATAGAGATGTTAGTATTTCAAACATATTTTTCAATAGGACTCACTTCTTATTCATGGTAGTCTGGTTTGTTTATCACATATAAATTTAATCTATTTAAGAATCTGTCTCTTAGAATGTTGAAATGGACGTGCAGACATACACGTATAGATAAAATTCGAAATGAACACATATGAGAAAAAGTGGGGGTAGCACTTATTGAGAGAAAAATGGTAAATAATCATTTGAGATGATTTGGACATGTATAAAGAAGACTGCAGGAAGCATTAGTGAAGAGAGTAGAATAGATAACTTTGAGCCTTGTTAGGAGAGGTAGAGGAAAGCTAAAGAGAACACTTTTAAAAGTTGTTGACCGAGACCTCATAATTGACAACATTTCTAAAAGCTTGATAAATGATAGAGCATGATGGCGTCATGCAATTCATGTAGCCGATCCTACCTAGTGGGATAAAGGCCTATTGTTGTTGTTGTTATTGTAAGAATCTCTCTCTTAAGCAATCAGACATAACAATTCCTGATTTACCAGTTCAACAACTAAAATATGCAAATATTCATATGATAGACAGATGATAATCAAATGGGTACAAAATCCTCTCTTAAAATGTTAGATAAAGGCTATTGTGAAGATTTTCATGAACTCTTTAATTGTTGGAAGCGCATTACGCATTTCTCTATTACAAATAGAATGTTCTCCAGTATATTGAACACATTCAAAGCAAGGTAACAGTATAAATCTTTTGACACGCTAGTAAATCAGAAGAATCGTGACACAAACTATAATCCTTAGCTTTGTTCTCAGTTCCTATCCATATGTTAGCGCTCAGAAGTCAGAGAAGAGAACTTTTTGCTTGACTGGTACATTATCAGAAGGATCAAATAAAATGATCTGTTCAGCCACAATGTTGCTTTAGAATCACTTTAATCAAACGTGAGAAAAGAAAGTAAGCCCTAAAGATCAACAGAACATTTGTTTCTGCTCTCTAGAATTGCCATATTTTAGAACACAGAAGGGCGGAGAGCATAAATATGGTAACTCACTTCGGTGCAAACCCCTACAACTTCTTCAACTGATTCCCCATACATATCTTTCTTCGAAAGCTTCTTCAGAAGATGGTTTCTGAACTTCGTCGTCTCCTGAAAGCAGCACAAAGAGGGGATTAAGTAATTTTCTTCATCGAGAGACAGAGCCAAATATAATCAAAATATGAAACAGAAACTCACAGCATCAGCGAATTCTGGAATTGGGTCAGGAAATTTGTATTCGGCGGCTCTAGTAATAAACCTTTTGGTTGATGAGGAGGGAGGAAATCTGTGTTCCTTCGATGAAGGAAATGAGAAAGCTTGTTTGAATGTTCCTCCATATGAACGTCTGTGTTTTGAGAAGCATAATGAACGAACACAGAACAATGAAGAAGAAGAAGAAGAAGAAGGAATAGAATCGAATATTGAAGCGGCATAACACGAAGTAGAAGCGGCACTCCAAGACATTTTTGTGTTTTATCCTATCTCCTCTTCGCATGCCACGCTCACTGAGAATTTTAATGTGAACTTCGGCTAATTAGGCTCCGCATCTCGCGAGCGATAGATAGACAAAATATATATTTTTTAATTTCTATAATTTTATTAAGTTTTGTTTTTAATTCAAGTGATCTATCTATGCATGAAGTAAGAATTAAAAGCAAAATCTCTATTTATTGTTGGTTGAGAATCGGGACGCTGGCCAATAAATTTGATATGTCACTATTCACAAATACTCAAGACTTGACTGAAAGGAGACCAAGAAGACTGAAATTGGAAAGTTATCAACCTTTACGGCACTCGTAAATCAATCTTGAATTTTAAGTCAAGTATAATTATAAATTTTAAATTTATTTATTATGTGAACCATTCCTTCAATTTTTTGAACATTGTATTCTAATGTTTGTTGTCAATAAAAGTTAGCTTTGACTATTAATTAATTCAAATAATACAAAAAGATTTTATAAATTAAAAAAATAAAAAAATTGTAATAAAGAATTCAAAAATTACAAATGATGACCCAAAAATGGGAAAAAAAATAAAAAATTAGTCATTTTCTATAATTTTTTAAGTTTTTTTATTATTTTATGATCAAATAATAGTTAATGTTAACTTTTATTAATGGCTGGGTCAGATTACATCGTTTTCAAAATTGAAGAAACAATTTACATAATAAACAAATTCATGATCTATAATATTGTTGAATTTAAAGTTTAACAATAATTTACTCATTTATCCTATTTTTTTTTTTCTATTTTTCTCGTACTCTTTCCTCCGTCGAAATTAAGAAGTGTGTTTACAAAACATGAGATCTCAACTATTTACTACAAAAATTAATGGTGTGGATTTATAGTTAAAAAGTAGAGTGGAGAGGAGTTGGTCTCATGTGATGTCAATCAAGGATCAGTACTGCTCTCAGCATCCGAAGGAAAATTGTTGGCAGCTCTATTTTCTTCCTCAGTCTGCATCTCAATCCTTCTTCTTCTGCAATTTTCTCTGATCTGCTCCATTCTTCTTGAACGTTCCTTCATGGATCTGAATTTAACCAAACAAAAAACAAAAAAAAAAAGGAAAAGAAAAATAAAGTCACTAAGTTCCATGTAGCAATGCTCTCTCACATAACCAGCAAACACATAATCTTGTGACAGAATCAAGAGATAAAAAAAACACACACACTAGACTCATTTGGGGTGATGAATGAACCTGCAACGAGGCACAGAGCAGAGAGGGGGAGATAGTTTGCAAGATTGAGAATGGATTCTGATTAGAAACCACATTTTGTGGCAGAGATGGCAGCCACCGGAGGATCTTGTGGTGCATGTTTTGCCATGGCGAAAAAGTTGCTTCAGCTTCTGACAATATGGATAGGGACACTGGTTTAAAGAGCTATATCTACATTTGGATCCATGAACTACAAGTTTAAGCATCTCTTGCACCTGAAAAATACAAATGAAGACCCAATTTCTAGTGTCAGGGGCAACGTGTTAGCCATTGCCAAACTGTTCAAATATGAGAGACCTGTGTGACATGTAGTAAACGCTATGTGGAGAGAGAATGACTCAAGGGTTAGGTGATAGTGGAGCCCACCTAATTGTTGGGTTGCATCTCTTCTTTATTGTGTAAAGTACCTAATATCGTTAGCTTGCTTCACCTCGAGTTGAGGAGACTTTAACAAGAGCTCAAATAATTTTAGATTGAGATGAATATTAAAATCGTCAAAAACCCAGACTAATTTGGATCAAGCCAAGTCAAGACTATTCAAGTAGAGACTATATTATTAAGACTATTATATTTCTAAAACTCGAACTCAAAATCTTTAATTAAGCTAGTACAACTTCTTACTAGTTAAACCAAACGATTAGTGGTTAAGGCCCATTTTTTTAATTGTAAGGTCCACTCAACTTTTAAGTTTATCTCTTTTTATACAGTAAATGTTATTTATAATAAAGAGATCATGTCAGTTTAAATAAACTTGATGGATAAATCTTGTTTGATAAACTACTTTTTGGGGTCAAAGTCAAACTGCTTCAAATTTTGCTTCCAAAACAAAATTCCATTCAATAGCAAACTGTTGCAGGACAAAAGAGTCAAAACTTTGCCACCATGAAATGATAATAAAACACAATCTAGCAAGCTAATCTTGCCTGCAGCAGCAACAAAATTTCAATCTAAATTGACATTTTTACACTCACAAGTCCCAATCACATCAAGAGGTCTATCTGTGACCATATTTGGGAACAACTTTAAAAACAGTAACAGATATTAAAAATCACAAGGATACCTCTGTTATTTGAGCTTCTTTGCTTCTATCTGAGCATCAGAATCAGCTATCACTGGTGGAAGATTTGGGGATTGAGCAGCTGGATCATTCATATACTCCTCCCTAAGTAAGATTCACAACTTTCAGTATCTCATGATCTTACAACATCAATATATTAATAAAATTTGTAATAATCCACATTATTCACTATAAATATACCTCATTCTTAGATTTTTATAATTACACAAAAACATGACAAAAATTTTAAGAGTACATGTATTAAAACAGTTCTGTGCTTGAAGGATGTACAATAGAAATCAAGGATCAGCATGACAATAATAAGGAGGTCAAATTCAACACAGAACAACATGAAGCTTAGCAATTTGTATGAGAGACAAGTTCCATTCTTTATTTCATGTCTCTTTTATTGCAACTTATCAGAAATCTAAATCTTATGATAAGTATTCCATATTAAGTAAAATTAAACTTTAACTAATCATAATCAAGTATGTAAAATAACTTCATAAATGTAACTAGCAACATTTTGCCTCAGGGAAAAAGCTAAATTATTTACATGAACATATTCATTTTCATGTGATAGTGGAATAAGGTACAAGGGTTTGTTCCTTTTATTCTTGAAGGGTTTGAATCTCGAAATTCGACTATTCTGAAGAAAAATCAAGCTCTAATTTCATCATGGGATCTAGTCGATTTCATGCAACCATTGACATGTCTCTCAAAAAAAAGAGCAAAGCATTAAATTGAGTGATCTTACAAGTTAGCAGCTAAAGCTTGCCCTCGATTCTTCAGTCGGCGAGAAACACTCATGGGTTGAGATTCCATCAAGAAAATGAAAATTTTTACAAAGATTTGTAATTGAAACATGAATAAGCTTAAATTTACGGGCACGTACAATGAACGCATACATTGACAGTTTTAATTTCAAATACATCCAAACGTGATCAGTTAACATGCATGTTTTGACTTTTCATACAAGGAAGGTATTAAAAATTATCTTAATTATATTTTTCTTCTGAATGCCAAATAGATAAAACACCTAGTGCTCGTAAAGTCCGAATGGTTAAATGTACCACCTGTATATTACACACAAATACAAATTCTCACTAATGTGAGGTGTAAACACACGCCCTGGAGGGTTAATTGCAAACGACCTAGATTTATATAATGGATATAAAAATAAAAAAAAATGTTAACTCCATACTAGAATTTCTTTTCTTTTTTCGTTTTTCTTTTCTTATAGTTGAGTATGGAGTTTACTTTCAACATTTTGGAGCTTAGTAACTCAAAATAAAATTGGATTATTTATGTTTATCTTATTTGATGATTTGATATTTTATTTGTTATACATCATAAGCATAATACTTTTAAATTTCTTTATTACATCATCGATTTAATTATTGAAGAACTGATTAAACAATTAAACTCTTGACAAGTAATGTCATTGTTTCTTCTTCTTCTATTTTTTTTCTCAATGTTTTCCATTCTTAAAACATTTAAATATTACATATCATTTACATCAATTTTTTTTTATTGTAATAGCTTCTTATTTAATATCTATTACTCTTGTTAGAGTTGAGATGTTAGGTATATGTAATGGACCTATAGCTAGGCCAAGCCCATTTTTCCAAATTGAGCTAAATTTTTTTTGGTAATAAAAAATTTAGGTGAGTTGGATTGGGACTTATCAAGACTAAATCATACTTTCAAATTCAAAGAGTGCTTATATAGATTGTTCACTTATAATGTCATCATATTTGCAACAAGATATAATCCCACGGCATTTTGGATTATAGATCAAATCGTTACCAATTGGATTGAACCAATGTTTATTGATAAATTGAGCTACATTAATTAGTCTGGTTTGAATCTAATGAACTTTGTGATTATTGGAATGACTACAAAGTCAGAATACGAGCTATTGATACCAAGTAAATAAGATTAGACAAAATTCATCAATCGCTTCTCCGTGATATTGCATGCCGTAGTATGCTAATGGCTAAGATTCAGGTTTTTGGCATTGAAATTAGTATTTCACCAAGAGTTTCTTTCATATATTGGCCCTTATTGTATAAATAAGCCTATTACCTAACTGATAACTTGATCGGTGCACTGATTATATTCTTGTCAATATTTTGTCATATTGGATTTTCTCAATCAACACTGTCAAATTATAAATGTTTATCTTTGAATATAAGTTTTATTTATAATGTTTAACTTTTTTTTTTTGATAAATAAGGAAATGTAAATAGAAAGAAATACAATTACCCTACAGAACAAGAAAGGAGTGAACTTCCTTCCGGGATAGAACATGAAGACCTACAAGCAACATTAGAGCGCATTTGGTGATAAGATATGCATCAACATTGTCTTTTTCTACGAATGTATCCAAGATCAATAGTTCAATCTCAATGAAACAAAATATGGCATTCAAAGATCAAAGCTCGTTGAGCATGAAAATCATTATGTGGATCCTTAATTACATTCAGATTTAGTGCCTCTAAATAATCACTTCTCAAACTCATCTTTCTATGCCCACCATCCCAAGCTCTTTGGAGACCAAAAAGACATGCCCGAAGCTTAGCCACAAGATGATCTCCCTTAGGTAATTTAAGCAAAAATAATAATAATAATAATAAAAATAAAAGGAGAGTGATTGCTATCCTTAATGATACCTCATAGCTTGTATTAAAATTAAGATGAGAATAAACTTCATCAATAGACACACACACACACACTAACCCAACCATGCTATAAAAGAGGGCATTTTTAATGTTTAACTAGAGGTATATAAATTTATGGAGCACAAACTCAATACACTTTAAATAAAGCTAGTAATTCAAGATGGCCAGCTCAATTCAGACAAAGCTTATTCAAATCAAACTTAAAGTATCATATCATTTTAAAAGAGCTCATATAATTATGCTTGACCGTAATTTTTTTCAAATAAATTCAGATTGGCTCGTCGACTTAACTTAAATTATCGACTCTAATTTTAAATAAGGCGTATAAAAATTAATTTTGTTTTAATATTAAATATAAAATTTCATATTTATTATTTATCCCAAATCACTTCTAATTGCACAAATTAATAAAAGTATTTTCTAGTAAATGATTAGAAGGAAAATATTTTAGAAAAATCAACACTCATTTTTTACAAATAACTAATTTAACTATTTTTCTTAATTTGTGTGAATTAATTATCTAGTTCCTACATTTTAAAAAGGAAATTTCACAGTTTGTAAAAGAAAATGCAAGTTATTGTGAGAAACACAATTTGTTGCCTTGCAAAACATAGCAATCACCAAACACTTTTAATTTTAATTTTTTAATAAGTTCAATTTGCCTTGCAAATTATCTAGTTCTTCTTGTTTCTTTCTTTGTTTTTTTTTTTAGAGGAATGAAAGGGAGAGAAGCTTTTAACAAGTTCAATTAAAAAAAAAAAAGGAAAAAACATAGGGTTGTATAATGTTAATAGAAAAAATTGCAAGATAAAAGGACAATAAAAATTAATTTAAACCTTTAAACCCCACTTCTTTATTTTTTTTTTCAAAAATCGAACTCTTAAATCTCCCTAGCATGCCTTCTGAAAGGCGTTATTAGGTTCATGGGAAGAGCAATACTGAACTCGTACAAAAAGTGAGAAGCCGAAAACTTTTACATGTATAGAGGCAAAACTGAGTTACTAGTTACTTCCACTCCCCAAAAGAAAAGGCGAAAGGAAAAAATACAAAAAAAAAAAAAAAAAAACAAAAACAAAAACAAAAACTGACTTGCCTACATGATGACATGTTAAGTGCATATCAAGAAACCACCTTTCAACAGGACAAAATGGTGGGGCCCCCCCTAATGCCTAACCTTAAAGTTTCTCATAGTCAAAGATTTCTTTCATGTGGTTCAAGCCAAGGAAATCCCAGGAAATCAAACACTTCCTTTTCTGTGTGAAATTTCAAACTTGCTGTTCCTTTTCCACCCTGAAACATGAAGATGCATGATAATTCAGCTATGAATGCAAAGAAGAATATAGTAACCACCACCTCAGAATGAAGCCATACCCGTTTACCACCTGAACCCTGAATAGCCGGGAACAAACCAGTGTCATCAAGCCGGAATCCTTTAGATTCTGCCAGCAGTCTCAACCTACACTCAGTATCAAACAAAAGTGGCAGGTTTCCAACTCAGATGATCAAAAAGGGGTGAAAGGAGAGCAAATCGACCCATCCAACCAGACCAATGAATATATATTATCTACGCTGCTGGGAGCGTCCATTTATCCCAAGGGAAGGGGAAATAGTAAGCCAAGTAATTCTACCATGGTTGGTCATTTCATAATGGTTACCAAATTAACAAGTTGGAAATTTTATACAGAATAAAAGTGCAGTTTTGGAGTTCACATCAAGATCAACAAACATCATCGGATTATGGGTTGACAGTACATAAGCCAAGTCAGCTTCAAAGATCAGTGTCAATTGTCATAGTGGATCTCAAAGTTGAATCATTGAGGATTGAATTGAAAATAGCAATGAAGTGTAAGGACTGAAAAAGTTGGACAAATTGTAATGTAGTCATCCCAAAAGTTTAAAATACTCATTCAAGTTCTTATTGTATCCAAAATGACTCGGCAAGCAAAACTGATACACGAACGTTTAAAAAAAAAAAAAAAAAAAAGCCTAGCATAGTGATTGAAATTTATGAGAATCAAATAAGTCAACACTAAAGTTCCTGAGAAGTTCAATGCACGTAGAAGTAAGCATACCTCCTGTTCAACACATCATTTCCTGTCCAAGCTATAAGACCAAAAGCATATATGTCTCTAGGGTATACCTGCCAAGACATTATATTTAAACTAACATCTCCGAGCACTGGTCAAAAAAAAAAAAAAAAAAAAACTAACATCTCTGAGCTGTCTATATTGTCGATGTTCAAAAGCTAGCTAAGCAATAAAAGTATACGCGAGAGAGAGAGAGTGGACTGCTTAAATATATGCACCCCAGTATCTTTCAGATGACTAAGGAATTTATGATTTCATCAGAAATGGAAGCAGAAATTTAAGAAATTTTCAAACTTCAAAACCCTAAGAACATCATGCAGAAAATATGGCACCACAAATGCACATAAATAAATTCATATCATTGCGCCAAGTCAAAAAGAGAAATCAGGAAACTCAATAATTTTTCCTGAACTCTTCTCCATCAGGCAATGAATAAAAAGATAGATTTACCATCTTGTACCTTTAAATCTATACGATGCCGCAGCTCCCGTCCAGGATAGGTACAAAAACCAAAGTATGTGTCAACACCAGAATCAGTACCCTGAGTTTACTTGGACGAGTTAGCTTTTGCATTCACAAATTCTATAAATAACATGACCAAGGCAAGCTTTTGTACACACAAATCACAATTTGAAGAATAGGGCTCATACTGCCATTAAAAATTCAAGGAGAAACTTGTGTCTAACATAACGGACAAGATAACTCCACATGCACGCACAATCATTGATACGGCAATAAGATATACAGGGAACGTGTAACCTTCGGCCAAAAAAAAAAAAAAGGGTTCCTGAATATAAAAAACATTGGACCATTGTCTGGTGCATTTACTGTATTATTCCCATTAAGCCTCTATTAATTATATGGAATGATTTAGCATTATTAATAAGTCACTAAGTCAAACATTTGATATGGTCATTTTTGAAAATAATTTTAAATAACATATTTAAGAAGCTTAACTAATTTTAATCATATGTCATTGGTCTTCATGATTCGGTTATTTGTCTCTTATAAAAAGGAACTGAGGCTTAACTAATTTTAATCATATGTCATGGTCTTCATGATTCGGTTATTTGTCTCTTATAAAAAGGAACTAAGGGAGTACTTGGTTTTATAGGAAAAGGAAAAGGCCTTTAACCTGCCAAGTAAAAAGAACACTTGAAAATAGGAAAAACCTAATAGTACCTCTTCACTGTGAGTACTGAAAACCAAATCTTCTCTTAGGAAATTCATATCCTTTAAACGCTTTACAAATTTTGTCAAAAATCCTTTGTGACTGCAAGCCAAAAATAAATCAACTGAGCATTTAAACATGGAAATAGCGACTTTCAAAAGCCAAAGTGCAAAACATATAGAGGAACACACATTATTAGTCAGTCACTTTCTCTTTTAGTAGTAGTAAGGGCAAAATGATGGTCATGGATGCTGCATACCTCCTCTTTCCAATACCATAAATGGGAAATAGCAAAAGAAAATATTGAAAGTAAAGCTTCAAGCATCTCATAAATAGTTAAAAATGTAATGACTTAAGTTATTTGTTTAACAATTCAACAAACACATTCAAGAAACAAAAATAATAATAAAATTGCACACACTTTATTCATGATTCTACAAAAATCTTTATACAAGGAAGAAATTTTGTGTGCAATAACAATTGAAAACTGTCACTGCACTAATAAAATCTTAATTTAACTTTATTTTCTGGCAAAAGAATAGAACCAGAAAGCACTGAAAAATGATATATATGTGATGTATAAAATATCTCTTTCATTGAATTACATTGTTTCTTCTTCTTGTTCTTTTTTTTTTTTTTCCTTGGAATCAATTTTTGCCAGAAATCACGCTGTTTTTTCAAAGTCAGATTCTGGAATGAAAGATATCAGACTCACCTTTTTCCATCAGGATGTGTAATAATAATGTCCATATCTCCACATGTAGCTTTTCCACGTCTATATGATCCTCCACAAACAATCTCAACCTAAATGACATGATAGTGGCACAACCAAGATTTTAATTCAATCTTTGCTGAAAATATCACCGCACCAACATATGTTGAAATTATGAGCAATCTTAAATGACATTATAAATTGAAATTCACACAGAAGGTACTTAAAAAAGTTCATCCTAAACTTATAACTGCATTACATCATTTGAATTGCAACAGTTTGTAGATTATTATGATTATAACAAAATTATGACAGTATTCTAAGCCTAAAGCACCATCCCTGGAAAGAGACATAAGAATGCCACCAAAAATTGCATACCCAAACGATAGTCTGATATGATTGCATAACTTCAGGCTCAAACTAACAAACCCAATCTTATTTCATAACAAAAACCCCTCCCAAAGGACCCTCGACCTCAAGGGTTGTTTATAACAAAAGAGGAATTTCTGCCCTCAAAATGAAACAAGGAAATTTAAGTGGCATCCTTATCTGGGAAATCCTCTCACTGCACCAAAATTCTGTCATAAGTCCGCCTCCCTTCCTTACTTTGCACTTATACTGTATCTTCTTAGGCCTAACATCAAGGCCCAATCTTGTACTATTTCTTCATTCCTCATTTTACAAAGCTGGTACCACCTCTGGATAGGATTGCAAAAGCCAATGTTGGAGCCTCTACTTCCATCAACCTCATTGGTACCTAACATGTTGCTCCGAGGCCAAGTGATTGTTTGCCCATCAGAATTGTCGCTGGTGCACTAGTGACAGTTTTCACAAACATGCTCGGTTCCTTCTTGAAGGCTCGATCACCTTGCACTGAAGGTGTTCTTGCAACCCACAGTACTCTTGGATAGATAGCAATGAATTTCCACTCATTGTGCAAAACTCCTCCCCCATGCTTGTGCATAATTCTTGCATAAATACCTTCACCTTCTCAAGCTTGACTGCTAGGATAAAAGCTTGCTCCACTTCCATTTCTCTCCCATTGGAATGAACCAGCTCTGATACCACTGATATGATAAAACAAAAAGTAGAAAGAGGTAGAAGAGAGAGAATGGGAGAAAGGAATGGAGAATTCTGTTATCAAAAATCAAGACACCCTATTACACCCTTGCTCAACCCTAAACGTAACTTACAAGCTACAGCTAACTAACATGGTCCAACTGTCCAAGAATACAAACCCTCCTTTTTCATGCATGTCAAACTACTCCGAGAAATAACTGAGACTTACTCCAACTACTCATGTTTGGAGAATAATATATTTTGAAAATAGTTAGAATCCTGAATATGAAATTTGTCTCTCCCCTGTCCACCTTGATTGCCTGTTGGCTATTCTATCACATAACAGTTGGTTCTTTCAATGCAATCCTTTGGTCATTAAAAAAAGTTATTTCAATCAATGTACTCTTCATCACGTTGCATCATTGGCACTATACCAAAAGTAGTGTTGTATCATCAATTGATTATACTATGTGCATATAAATATACTCTTTGAGACATGGTAGATGTTTTTATTATATTTAGCCTAAAACTGAATCCATATTATACCTATTACATCAATATATTTATAAAGGATTTCCTCCTAACTAACTAATAGGTTACTAATCCCCTAACCTTCTTTGTAACCATACTCCCCTCTTAATATTAGATCCCTGTTCTCAAGGATCAGGACAAATCAAATCCTCAAGAGAGAATTCTAAAGACAACAAAAATGGAATCCTCTAAAGGAGCTAATACATTGGACATCAAATCCACACACTTATATCCCATAGTCCCCATTTCTCAGTTTGCTTGATGCCTTTGTGTTAGGCCTTTTGTTTCCTTTCAAGGCCCACCTCGTTGCTGTACAAGGTCCTTAGACGCTTCTAGATTGGTGGAGAAGCAATAGTATGTATAGGTTTGACCAACGCATGACAAACCAGCCAGTGCCTTGCTTAGAAACATCTTTTCACCTTGCCTCTTTGTACAAGCCTGCAATCCTTCCCAGCTTACCATCTCTGTTTCAAAGCTTCAAGGGGTTTGCTCAAAGTCAAAATTGCTGTTGTGTGGCTCAAGCAAGAAGCAAAGCATCCTAGAATGCTCATGCATTATTGAATCAGAGATCAAATTGGGATGGCTGTTGAGTTTCCTAGGAAGAATTTATCAGAACGTTGAAGAGCGAAAATGCTGTCATTATATCAGTTCTCAACATTAATTTAAGACTCCAAATCCACTGAATCAGCAAATCTAAACAGTTTATCAAAGATTTTGGGCTTGACAACAGTATTCCCAGAACTCATGATGACGAGCCACCTAGTAAACTTCAACAGAAAATCTGTCTTCACTCAAAGAAGATGGTCAATTACCAACAAAAGATGGAGGAAGTGAAAGTGTGAAACAAGAGAAGACAAAGGACAAAGGTTGATGAAGATTGAAGGATGGTCTAACTGTTGTGACTTGATGCAGCATCTACACTAGAGAATGGAGAAAGTTTTAGAGGCTTTTCCCTGAGGTTCGTTTGGCAGGTCACATCATGGAAAATGGTATGTCCAATCTTGTCAGTCGTTGCTGCTCTCTCTTTCTCTGCCTCATCCTTGGATTTTGCCTCTTCCTTTCTTTTATTGCAAGATTCACCTTTTCCTTTTTTCTTCTTCAAGCCTTGGCTTTTGTGTTGCCTAATAAATGAACCCAATTGAGGCACTATTCGCAGTCTAAGATTCCCACTTGACACTGCTCCAATCTTGCCTCCAAAAATGTTTGGGGTTACTTCATAGCCATGTCCACCATGAAAGCATGACTTTCAAGCCTTTTCAAATCATCAATCCCAGGCATATTGAGTCACCATCAGTACTATTTGGATCACATTTTTTACTAAGTGGCTATAAAATCAGCTTTGATACCAGTTGGTACATGGTGGACATTTTATTATATTTAGACTAATACTGAAACCACATCACACCTATTACATCAATATATTTCCCTATTTATAGAGTATTCCCTTCTAACTAACTAACAGATTACTAATGCCCTAACCTTCTTTGAACACTTGCAATATAAAAATGCATGAACAGAAAATACATCCCCACAGTGTTTAAAAGAAAATGAACTAATGATTTTACAGGACTTTGAAAGATCAAACATTTATCACAAGATTAAAAAACTCATGAATTCCAACCAAACTAGAGTACTTCTCACCCCAGGCAATATATCCTCGCCGACTTTCTGCAATAAGTTCTCCATCTCTTGTACCTATCAAATCAAAAAGGGTGTCACAAGCTTTTGGGTATAACAAAACAATTTTTATGCCACGAATATCATGCAAAAAGTATTACCAGACCTCATTGCGTGGAATCCTTTGCCTAATATCATCAAAGTATTTCAACCCTAACTTCTGTGCATTTGTTAGCGAATCATCATTCCTCAGATCATCTAATGTACGGTGCCCTTTCTCATACAATTTTAGTGCTGTGGCTGGACCTATACCCCACACTTCTCCAAATAAGGATATTGTGCGAACCTATATTTGAAGGGACAAAGGAGTAGGCAG
This sequence comes from Prosopis cineraria, assembly GCF_029017545.1. Classification (NCBI taxonomy): domain Eukaryota; kingdom Viridiplantae; phylum Streptophyta; class Magnoliopsida; order Fabales; family Fabaceae; genus Prosopis; species Prosopis cineraria. Next base: position 14,103,130 of record NW_026555341.1, on the reverse strand, counting down.
TAAAATTCCAATACAGTATCCAAGATATTATTATTTTGCAGCACACCTGACATTTTGCATTTTATGTGCATCAAACAAAAAAAAAATGAAAATTCAAAACTCTCAGGCATAAAATTTTTTGCATGTAAAGACTTTCATAGTGACAGTCCAAAGTTAACAAACCACTCAATTGAACAGGAGTCAACACCACTCAGCTGAAAGATAGCCTTCAGATACAACTTAAGAAGTTCTAGCAGAGAATAATCATATGGTTTAATACAACAACAAATATCTATCAAAACAATGCGTGCATAAAAATAAAAGTGACCGTCTGTGGATTCCTACAATATTATATATATCATGTAGAATCAAAAAGCACATTCAGACATTGATAATGGGAAGGACCGAGGGATAAAAATAAAAATTATATGACTAAAAATGTTAAATCATGAAGAAAGTTCTCAAAGGTCTCAAAGTGAGCAGTGTTTACACTTGTGATACCTTCTCATCAGTTTCAAAGTGCTCCAACTTAGATAACTTGCCGGTGGTTATTATCTCCTGAATCTGGACACAGTAAAATCAATTGCTTCAGTTGTTATAGGACCAAATGTGAAAGAGAAGTCTTGAATGCATATAGGAAGATGCACAAATGTCCCATGAATTCCATATCCTGATTGTTGTACAATCAACAGAGTTCAATTGCCTTCAGAATGCAAAAAATCAATTCATCAGCTGCAAAGGATCATATGATTGTTACAACCAAGTACTAGCATTTAAGAGAAGGCGATCTCATAAGACAGAGACAAAATGAAGCTAATCGTAGATAGCAATTATTATATTAATACATTAAAAGTAAGATCATATCAAGGTCAAAATAACAGTAAATAAATCCGTATGTATCACAGCTTAAGATAGCAGTTTCTTAGCTCACTCACATGATCTTTCATTGATTTTCCAATTGATGGCAGGTTTTTGATCTGATCCACGCTTTCAATTTCAAATGGCAACTTCTCAATCACTGTAATAGCTTTGTGATAGCTAAAGGACCTCCGATCATCACCCAATGCTTTCAAACAGCATTAGCACAATAAACAAGAGCCCAAGAAAAATATAAAATAACATGAGAATTCTCTGCGGGAGTTATTTGGAGCTTACCTCTGTATATGTTCACGAGTTTCCCAAATATCTCTATTATGTTCTTGTTTAGATTAGGTGGACAATAAGGCAAGGATGACTGCAATGCTATACCCTCGTTAGAATATTTTCCAAAATGAACAAAGCAAAAAGCTTAGATGCCATATTTGAATTATATGACTTTTTGGCCATGGTTCCTTTTAACAGCAAAATCTACAATTTTGGAAGTTGCTAAAACTGTATATACTTTTGGAGAAGCTTGTTCTCAAACAACTCAAACTTTTGAGATGGTCTTTTGACAATTTACACGACACTATGTGAATTTATTTGGTGAAGCTTACACTTCCTAAGTCTAGACAATCTAGGGAAGAAAGCTATTTTATATGATATACATCAACTGTAGGCTTCTAGATCTTACTGCCTCATTTTCAGCATTAGGACTTTGAGATCTTGTATTTGCATAATTTAAACCTCGAATTGAATCACCATGACCGCTTGCTGTACTGGCGATGAATATACTTCATTTTCTCTTCTATCTCCAGTAGTTTCAAGATTTACTGTTCCAGTATCCTCAGAAGAGGATTTGATCTTTTTGTTGGGTAACCCTTTATCGTCGCTGTAACTACTTCTATGAACTGGTTTAGGGCCCAAAGACTTATCACGTACATTTTCATCATCCGGGCCCGCCTTCAGTATGTACATATCCTCAGATAGCTTCTCCCCCGATTTTAAGCTGTCTTCCAACCATTGATAAAGGAGAACTCTCTGCGGCAATGATCATTAAAGCACTTTATGAGAATAAATAATACAAACCCACATTACAAATTTAAAGGATGGGAAGCAGGTTCACCAAAGGACTAGACTACAAAATAGTTTCCACTCAAATTTCCCTATAGGATTATTATGTACAAAATTCTTTGGAGAAACCAATCATGTAATATACTCTTTTCTATCATGAACTTATTCGCAAAAATCACACAACCATGCTTTTATTGAAATACTTAACAGCAAAGAAATAAAATCTGTCATTTTTCTTTCCCAAATAGCAACTTTCAGATGCCACAAGATACACTAAAGAAGCGAGTTACACTTCTGTTTTGATAATATAACAGTTTCTTCAACCAGAAGAATTGAAGCGAATTCGTCAAAAAGCAAACCGCAGCAAGTTCGGAAATTAAGATGATTTGGGAAAAAAAAAAAAAACTTAATTGAAGCAAAAGTAGGGGAAATCAGCTCACCCCTTTAAAACGTGACAAACGCTCACTATCCAATTGCTGGAGAAGGGAATCTGAGTCCATAGCCAAAATGTAAGTAACCCTTTTGGACAAACGCTCTTCTATAACAGCCCCCATTTGCACCAATTTCTGCTTCCAAATCTTCAATAACAAAGCAGACAAAAGAAACGGCAAGAAATTATGAAAAATGAAGAATCATGGACCAAACAGAAATGCAGGTAAGAACAAAAAACAAAAGCACGCATTGACAAGCATATAAGTGCATGCAGTGAAACCTGCAATCGACGAGCTTGAACTCGTTTTTCAACTAAGAAAACGACCATTCCGGAGAACATGCCTTGTGGAAGAGATGAACTTGAATTCTTCGTTGTTTTAGCCTTTGGCGCCATTGTGACGGGGTCGTTTCTTGTAAGAGACACTCGGGTGTCTGTCTTCTATTACATAACGATAGAGGGGTCGAATAGAAGCATAGCCAGTGATCGAGTGAGACCAGACCAGGGCGACCTACGTGTCGCATGGACGAAAAGCCAAGTGACGTTATGTTGGATAGTGGTCATGCCCAAAAACCCTAAACCCCGATTACCAGCTAGCAAAGCAAGGCAGTAAAATACTTAGATCGACTCCACTAGTCACTTGGTTGGGCTAAAGAAATGACGGATGAGACATGGCTTCATCTTAACTCAAAGTTTTGTTTGTTAATTTTTTTTTTCCTAAGTAGAAATGATTGGGTTACTGTAATTGAACAAGATATAGGATTAGAATAATGGTCTTAATGGTCAAGTAATTCATTTTATTTTCTCTCTCTTTATAAACTATTTGAGTGATGTTTTATACTTAATTCAAGCAATCTCTTATGAAAGATAACAATTTATTCTAACTCAATTACAATAATAAAAATACTTATAATCATATAAAATTTATTACAAAATATTTAAAACTAATCATAGTGAATCAATTGATTTTATCACATTAAATTATAATTATATTAAAATAATTTTATAAGACCTATAACATTCTAATTTTTTATTTAGAGATTTAATTATGGATTAATTAAGGATTTAAATAGAATTTTATTATTATTTTTTAGAAGTTTAATTGAGGAATTAAATTGTGAATGAGGTTATTTGAGTTTAATCAAATATTTAAACACTTAATTATAATTTAAATTGGGCCTAACATCATATATGATGGTTAATTGGAGTTCAAAATAGGTATTGAGCTTAAATTAATGAGTTTAAAATGGGGCCATGCACTATAGTGCACAATCAGAAATTTTAAAACCCAAATCTAGGCTCAAATAATAGAAACCAAGGAAGTTTGAGAGGCTTTTTGGGCAAAATACTACTCTCTACTAGGTTTTTGACCTCTCCATCGTTAGGCTTTATTTTGTGGCTTCAAAGAATTGATGTAATGATTCTAACCCTGTAGTGGTTAAATAAGTGATAAATTAGTGTAATTATGATGATTATGAGTAAGTTTAAGGGTTTAAATGGGTATGATAGCTTTGGGTTGATTAGATTAATTTGTTAAAACATATATTTTGATGATTATAAAATCAATAGAAGAGTGTGTGTTGCTTGTATAGATATAAAAGAACAAAGGATAAGATAAAACCTCCAAGAACTTGAAGAGTCAAGAGAAAAAGAAGTTATATAAGTTTAAATTATTTATTTCTCTTAGATTCAATATAAAAACTATGAAAGCTTAATCACATTTTATCTATTTTAAAGTGAATGCATCATCTTAGGCTCATAACTCTTTGTTTATGCATCATAGAACTTGTCTTAGATCAATTTAAGATTGAATGTTATGTCATTCACACTTGAATTGGATAATAAAAGTTGAGCTTTCACTGGTTGACGTTTCACACCTAAATCAGAATGATTCCATGTGTGATTTGTCACTATGGGCATATTGGCTAACATTTTACGCCTAAATCAGAAGTGATTCACGAGAAATTTGTCACCTTTGTTTGTGTAATGCTTTGATGAAGCTTCTGTGTTCCAATTTACGCGTGAAACCTTTTTGTAGGCATGTTTGAACAGTCACATTGTGTTCTATTACACTTTGTGCTGTAACGTTCCACACTTGAAAGAGAAAGCTTTCGCGCATGTTTTGTCACTTGATCTCTTGAACACATTTAGCCTAAGTAGGCCTTAAGCCAATTCAAGTCTAATTCATATTGTGCAATTAAGTGTTTTGTCACTTATAGGAACTAAGTTTATAGAAACTAAGTCTTTTTATCATGTAATTCATGCTTGAATACATATTGGTTCCATGCATCATCTGTCTAATAGAGTGGCTTGACTTTGTAACTAATCATTTCACGTGTGAGAGATAGAGTATTCCACATGTGATTTGTCATTCAGAATGACTTGAGTTTTGTAACCAGCCATCTCACACGTGATAGTTAGTTTGCTCCATGCTCGATTTGTCGCCCATATTGGCTTTGGTATTTTACCAACCAATTCACGAATGCAAGCTTGAGGAAACCACGCCTGATTTATCACACAGAATGATTTGTATCTTTTCACCTTACAAATCACACATGAGTCACCCTAGTGTTCATGCTTGAATTGTTATATATACTTGATTGAAACTTGTCTAGCTCTATTTCGCGTGTGAATCTCCTAGTTGCATGCAAGAAATATCACCAACAATTGCATTCACTATTCTAATGGTCTATACACTGTAAAACTATATATATAATACAATTTAAGTTTAGAACAAGAATCCTAATCAATAGAGTAAACTATTCCTTATTTGAATGTTCTTAAAAACTTTCAATTTGTGCATCAAAGATCTTACATTCACTCATTTATCATTCTCAATAAACTTTGTGAAGAAGCTCTTATTGGTTCTTAAACTTCCATTGTACTTTATCCACTCTTTACAAAGATTTTTTCTTTGAGAGAATTTTTTCTTTAAAACAAAGTTGAAATCTTGAAAAAGAAATTTTTCAAGTGAATTGTAATAACTTACTGGTTGTAGCAATGTTGGTTTAATTAAAACAAGACTAGTCAAGTCTTGTGAGTTGCACTGAGGTTGAAAGCACCCACTTAAACTTGTGATTATAGTTAAAAAATCTCAAAGGTAATCTTGAGAATTGGACATAGGCTAAGTTTTATGCTAAACCAGGTTAAATCTTTGGTGTCAAATCTTTAACTTCTTGCATCTCTCTTTTATTCTTCATACTTTTCCATAAAAATTAAATATCACCAAATTCATCCCCTCTTGGGTGCTAGCCTTATCCAACATAATTAACCTAACCCTAGGATTAAGATGAGATTAGTATTTAAGTACTTGTATTAACAATAATTATCATTTTGTTATGTACAGTTTATGGTATTAATGCTGTTGAAGGTGGTAATTCACTTGTCTAGAAAACTTTACTAGCAAGGAGTAAAGGTAATTAATCTTTATTAATGTGCGATGGGGGTGTGTGTGTTGTGATTGATTGTGTGTATTTTATTGTTAGAAATGTTGTTTTGGAAAGTATATTGTTTGAAAAAGCATGTTTATTATTTGGAAAGTCATATTGCCAAGTAGGTTGAAAATTGTATATGACTATATTAATATATAAATATTTGTTTGGAAGTGAAACTTAACTTGTTCAGATTTGTTATTGTTTAGAAATATCATTTACGTGACTTGTCAAATTTGAAGATAAATGTTGGGATTTTCTTGTTCAGATACTGCATGATATGCACTCATTGGATAATGAGTAGCTTGTAGCTTGAACTAGCTTATCTTAAATCGAGTGAGTTAGGCATCAAGCATGGAATTCTAAGAGCAACAAAGATATAAGGTGGAGTCATGCATTTTTATTTGGACTGTTTAGATATTATGTGTTTTGAAATATGTTTTGTTATGCCCACTTAGTAATCACATGATTAGTTGCATCACATACATCATTACATATTAGTATTGGTTATTAGGAGAGGGTCTAGCTAGAGAAGCACTTGAGGCATAATGTGGTGTGGAGTCGCCACCTTAGCTTGTAGGCCTCATTATGACTTTTTATGTATATTTTGCTAACCATAGGCTTATTTTTTGTAATAAAGCAATATGACTCTATATTTTGATTTTAAATTTGTACTTGATTACCATGAGTTAATTTTTGACATTTATGATCTTATTTAAATATGCTCAAATGATTAACAATGTGCTTGAAGTGAAAGATTATTGTATGTCCAATTATGTTGAATGTTACATATAAATTATGTTGGGTGACTATAACCTAATTGATGATTTTGAGTAGTTGTGACTAAAATGATGATTTATCTAAGTCAAGCTATGCTTGTGTGATGTGGTCAAGTGATCCACACTTTGGTTTTGGCTACGGTTATGGTTTGGGAAATCAAATTGGTTAGAAAGTATTTTTTTGACCCATTATAGGTTTTTGTAGATAAAATTTTCATATGGAGAAATTTTTGCACCAAACAAAGTCATTAGCTAGATTATGTGACAAACTTTATGTAGATATTTAAAATACTTGAATAGGATGTGTATGTCAAAAGTTGTGCATGTTTGAAGTTACAAAACATTATTTATTTTGGTATAAGTTTGATAGGTGCTTTGCACCATGGTGTATGCCACTTGGCTGTGGCACACAATGTAGGGGGTAGGGTACCTTCTTTGTGTCATGCATCGTGGTGCATAATATATAAGTTATGACACATGATGCATTTTGGATGAAAATGCCCTTGATTGCTTTATGTTTTTTGAATAGTCCTTTTGATCTTTTGGCTCCTTTCTAAACTTATTTTTAGACAATTTAGTCCCTAATGACCATGCTAATGGAATCCCATTAGGTACTCACTTAATTAATTTAGTTTCTTCCTAAATTACCATGAGATGTTTGATTCGTATGTTTAACTATTTTCACTATGGTAGATCATTTTCTACCATGATAGTTGATTTTGAACTACATTTTATTATATGAAAAAACCTTTTTCCTACCATTATAAGTCTTTTAAAGATTAATTTAATTATTAAATTACTATGATGTATATTCTTCTATCATGGTAGATATCTAAATAATATATTTTGTTCCTTTTATTATTGTAATCTTTTTGTAACCATGGTAGGGTTTGAAAAACTACTCTTATTTTTTATTATCATGGTAGATACTTTTCTACCATGGTAAGTATTTACAAAGTCGAGATTTGATTAATTACTCGTTTCTTAGAGAAATCAATTGAAAAATTTAGGACATCACAGGATTAGACTAAACCCAAGTGCTTTAAAAGCTTAATCTCATATCCAGTCTAACCCGAGGATAAGTCCAATCTCATTAGTCTTTTAATTCTTTAGGTCAATTTTTTTACAAGGATAAAGTAGTAGGTTTGTCTGGGTTGTAAAGGACTAAAGAACTTTTGTACCACTAGGAGTTGTAATCAAAATTGAGAAATGAATTCCCTATATTATCTAAATTTATATTCTATTTTCTTGCTCGTTGCTTGTTCAACAGAAGGGATTTCAGAGAGGGACAAGTTTTTCAAAGGGTCGAGATCTCCCACCCAGTGGTCTTGCTAAAACTTTATGGAAGAGCCATCTCCAACTTCCCATTTAACGCCCAGTTTGATATCCTTCCAAAGTTTAGTGAGACTACGCCATAAGTGCAATTAAAAAATTTTGTTTCTATACTTGTTAATCAATAAGCCGCCCAACAAATCGTAGCAAGAAGAGACTAAAAAGCAAACAACCAGTAAATATACAAGAAGCTAGAACAAGCATATAGTTAATGCCACTTGTACTACAATATATGAAAAGCAAAACAAACAAACATATGTTTTGTGTAACATCTTAAATTTTTAATTTTGGAATTAATTACTAAGTCAGGGTTGATTAGTAAATGAATGTGTGATTAGGAATTCGAGTAGTGAAATAGTGTTTTGACCCTTTGGGATATTAACTGAGCATATTAGAATAGAAGAATGGCATTGCGAAGTTGAATGTGTGAGAGCAATGAAAGTTTTCTTCACTATTCTACATGCCATGGCATACGCATCATATGCTGCAATGCATGACACAGAAATTGATTAATTAGTTAATGGATTAGCTCGTGTAGCCAAAGGAAAAGAGAGAGAAAAGAAATGGGAGAATGGAGAAGAGAAAGAGGAGAGCTAGGGCAGGAAATTTTACAAGCTTAAGAGCTATATCTGACCTATCACTTGCCGAGCATGTTTTGTATCGCCTTAAGTTTCAATTCTACATCAATTTCTCTTAGTTTAAATTATTGAGAAATTGAATTAGGAAGTTTTGAGGGTTTTTTTTACCCTTTTGTAAGAAAAAGACTATTCAGAGTTAAACTAAGACTTTTCAACTAGTTTGAAAGTTAATAATAAAACTTTAAAGTTGTAGGCTTAAATTGGTTAAATTTAGTGAGAAAATAAGTTTGGAAAGAAGCATATTAAGGCTATAATAAGTGACAAATGGATTTGGAAGGATGAGATGGAACCAAGAAGAATAGATGGAAGTATGAAAATGTTTGAGTGTAACTATTAGTACTTTTAATTAATGTAACAATTGATTCTTGGTGCTAAATTTTTGTAAATTAATGAGCATAGTATGTTGATTAATCAAGAGGGATTCAAGTAAAAAAATTATGCCACAGATAACCTTTCTTAAGAACAAAAAGGTAGGGTAACAATATAGTTTCTAATAAATGTGAAAAAGGTGATTTTGATGATTTTGTGTGTGTGTGTGTGTGAGAGCATGGAAGTATGCAAATGTGATTAAATGTATGTGATAGTAGCATGATTATGTTAGGGGGTAGGAGTTTATCTTGTGTGTGTTTATGGGGGTGTTTGTGTGGAGATGTGTGTAAATAAATCCATACAGTCAGGCTGGCACCATGGGACATCTAGTGCAATATATTATTCGAATTGGCTCCATAGAACATTTGGTGCAACAAAATATTAAGACTATTATCATGAGACATCCGAGTAGTTTAGCAACTTCTTAATGCTCGAAAGGGTGCTGTAACATCCTAATTTTAAATTCAGATTAATTAAGCTTAAAAAGGTTAGTAAAGTGAATTTTTGAGGTGTGTGGCCAGAGAGGCCTAATGGGCATGTTTGATCTTGATTTTTGTACTGAACGCGGGTCCGAATTGGGTCACCCCGGGATAAAAAAGGAAGAATTTTTTAAGGGAATGGTTCTGTGCCACACACTGCGATGTGGGGTTGGTCTGCCGTGGTGCATGCATGCCAACACGCTTGGGAGAAGCCCTCTGTGCCATACGTCGTGGTGCATTGTGCATCCGCTGTGACGCATGGCAGAATTTTACAGTATTAAGTCGTGAACCTGATGTGAAACAGAAGAGAAAACAAAAGAGAATGAATGAGTGACAAAAAAGCTGAGCTAGGGTTTAAAGAAGCTGATTGTTGGGAGTAATTTGGAGCTCATAAGTACCCAAGGTAAGCCTCCTAGCTTAAATCATCCTCTCTTCTTCCATTTTCTTGAAAATAGAAGTTAGGGTTTGATTTCTAATGGTGATTATCGGTCTATAGAGGTTATGGGTCCAAATCCATTAACTTAAATAGAGTTAATAGGGGTAGATTGAGCTAAGTAAACTTGATAATTATAACTTTATGATGATTGATGGTTAAGGACATTAAATATTCAGAATTCTCATAAATTTGGTGGTTGAGAATAATGTGGCTTCATTAATACCCATTTAAGAGCTTAATGTTATTAATGAGAGTTAAAGGAAGCTAAGAAGCCTTATGGGTATTTCTACAAGAGCTTAGAGCAAATCTTGAGTGTTAAGAAATAATGAAATGCCAATAAAAAATAGCTCAAAATGGATATTAATGTTTTGCATGGTAAATGCCTATAGTGTAACTATCATTAGCACCATTCAAACTTCTTGAAAGCTTTTGGAGTGAATTGTTGAGGGGTGAAACCTTTGATCTCTCAAAGGTTTGAGATAATTAGGAAAATTTTATCTTATGCTTATATGTAACTATTATTTTATTGATTTATGAATTATCATTTGAAATGTATAAAATAAAAGAAATGCAAGTGTGGCTTAATTTGTGAATGAATCCACTAGATCAAATTTTGTGAGTTTTATGCCTTATGATGCAAAATTTTTCCTTGAGGACAATAGTGGGGGATTTTCGTATTAATGTTTATTGAGAATGTAATGATTTTTACAAATTGAGAAGCAAAATGAATCTCTATGTAGAAGGAGTTCAATGATGTTTGAAAATAAGAAAGTTCAATGATTTTAAAAGTGTGAGGTATAATGAAAATAGAGAAGTTCAATTATTTTAAAAGTGTAAGGTATAATGAAAAAAGGAAAGTTCATTGATTTTAAAAGTGTGAGGTACAATAATTGTAAATTAGGAGTTCAACGACTTATTTAGTTTTGAAGTTTCATGAAATGTGTTGAGAAGTCCAATGATTGTGTAATGTGAAGTTCTATGAATTGTATATGTGTGAATTATCACATGAATGTCCATTGCATGATCTAGAGGGGTAGGAGTTCACCTAAGAAGTGGAATAGATGATAAATCCATGTGGTAAGGCCCCATCCATGTGATGGATTGCCTAATTGATTCTATCCATATTGTCCCACTTGTTCAATGAGGGATTGTCCCATTAGTTCAACGAGAGATTTGAACCTAGCTAACTATCCATCTGTTCAATAAGGAAGCTAGTCTAGGGTGTATGACACCCCATGGTGTAAGAAATGAGGGAGACCATGATTTATAAGTGAGTTAGGTACACCTTGGCTGGGTAATCCCCTCACAAGTGTTTAAGCTAGGGAAGTTAAGGAATATAGACTGTCCCATTGAGTATAGCCCACGGCTTCATGTCAAAGGAATAAGGAGGATATAAAGGAGGTGTGATCATGCATATAGTAAGAAAAGACACTTGTTGTCTATATTGAGTCCATAATGTGGATATGTTTAATTGGGTAATAATTTTCGCCATTAGGCTTATCAATGACTTGTGTGAGCAATTCTATTTATATGAAAAATGCTAAAGGCATTATCTTTCCAAGTGAATGCAATTATGTTAGCTAAGTTGTGAATTCTTATTTTAAATGTTACTTGTGGGTTAAAGTAATAATACTTTATGCTACTTGCATTTAAACTAATTGTTATGCATTAGTATAGGCTAGTCGGACCTTGATTACTGAGTAGTTGTGCTCATCCCTTTATCTTCAATATTTAGGAAATAGCTCAAGAAGTGTGGACAGAGAAAAACAACTCGAGGCTTAGGATCACGATCCTTTTTGTAATAGGCCTCTCTATTTTAGGTAATTTATGTGTATAACAATTTCGATTGCCAACTAGGATTTCCCTTTTTGTTACTTACTTGCATTAAGAGAAAAGTAAATTGGTATTGGTATTTTGGGCCTTAATGAGAGATTTAATTATTATGTGTTATGTTAATAGGGCCAAAATACTAATGCAAGTGAGGGTAGCATATATATTGTGATGATTGGGGAAACCATGATGAAAATTATGGTAAACTCCCCCTTCTTATGATTTTGAGTTAAGGGGGCGAGTAGTGAAAATTTGATCTAGACATATTTCTTTTGTTTTGGTGCTTTACACGAATTAACTATGTTGAGTTGAATGTGGTTATTTGGTGTTAGTGGCCATTGGTCCTTAATTTTAGGATAGGACACTTGAATTTTACGAAAGTTGAGGTAAAGTAGTAAGTTTTGAAAAATGTGTCTAATTCTTGTTTTAAAAATAATTTGAGCCTGAGAGCAATACCATTGGTTAGAGCTCGGAAAGAGCTTTTTGTAGACTCTTAGTTTGTGTCATTTGAACGTCGGACAGAGATTTGAAACACATCGAAAGTAGGCCCTAAAGCTATCAAATTGACAGCAGAACTCACTGTCAAAATTTGTGCATTTACACCGCAGCACATGGCATCACAAGTTACAGTGTGTGTCACAGAGGTGAACACGCCGTGGCACAAGTTCAATGAGCCGCGGTGCACGCCTTTTAAATTTTCAAAATTTTTCTTGTTTCAGATTTTCACACTTATGTAACCACTTTTGTGATAATCCCATGCTTTTACGTATTTCAAACTCTGTTTTGCCTTTTTACAAGACTTGATTTGACTTAGATTTATAATCCTGGAGTCTCTATTTTGCTGACCAATGAGAATTTTGCATTTAAGGATGATTATTGTCTCATTTTTTTCTGATTTCTTGAGATTTGGGTTTAGCAATGGGTTAAAAGGAGGAGGATATTACAGGTGATTAGGAGTTAACGACACCCTTATCATGTGTGTGTGAAAGGGGAAACCATAGTTTGAAAGTAAGATAGAATGCCTTTAACTAGTTGTTTCTACCACTGAAGGTGTTTTTGGGTCAATATGTAATTGATCTATTAAAGTCTATAATTTTAGTTAGGGAGTTTGGAGATTTAGTGGATAGATAGTCATGCTAATGCATGCGATTTTGTAAAAAGTTTTGCAAAGAGAAAATTATATATGTAGTAAATGTGATCATTATAATGGTTTTATTTACTGGCATATGGTTATTTATATTAATGAGCATTTAATGAGCTATTTTGGTTATTGAAAATATTATCTCACCCGTGATTATTTATATTTTTACAGGTTCAAATATTGATACAACAAAAGGGAAAAACACAGGTAGAGATGAGAGGATTTCTCTTTCTAACCCATTAAAGGGTTGGTGTAATGAATATGTTTGATGTAGGTTGTAAATTTGCTTATAAGTTGCCATAAGAGCATATAAAAGTGCATAATCTTATGAATGAAAATATTTGTGCAATTTTGTAACCTAGCCCACTATGTGCCACTTTGTGAAATGCATGATGATTGTATAGCCAAGGGCTAATGTATAGCATTGAATATGCAAATGTGAATAACTAAAGTGTGATGGTAAAGTTTGGCCAAGTGTACTTTTATGTGAATGTGATTTTGCCCAAGTGTGTGAGTAATGGGCAGTTTATCGGCCAAATTTATATATATACACGACATTGTGTATATAATTAGTTAATCATGTGTAAATTATCCCATTGGATGTGGGTAAGGCCCTAGGAATGACTCATGACATAGGGTTTGGAATTGAGATGCTCAAGTGGAGGAAGTTGGCTTAAAACGGTCAAATTACACTTGAGTATTCAATTTTCAAATGACATATCAATTTTAAACGAAACTAGTGTCATTGGTTAGATTTTAAAATAAGTTTCATGTGGGCTCTTAAATCATCTCTGTTGGACATCAGATGAGGAATGGCACATGATCAAATGTCATATCAGAATTGCTGTATTGACAATAGATTCTAATATATGCACCGCAACACATGGAGACATGCCACGATGTATGACATAAAACCAAAACTTGTGCCTCTGTACCATATGCCATGGCGCATAGGCTTGTTCTGCCTGAAAGTGCCATTTTGCTTCTGTCTTCTTCTTATGCTTTGACTGGATGATTTTGTTGCTTTCATTGTGCATTAATACATAATTTGAGCAATTTTGAAATGGTTTTCAAATGTCTTAAGTTGAGATCCTAAATTTTTTAAAGTTTTCAATTGTAAATTTGAGTTTGAATGTTTAACCATAATATTTGAAAGGGCATTACATTTTGCATATTAATATTTTTTGTAAAGATGAGAGTTATTGATGTCATAAGTGTATATAACAATGTCAACTTTGGCATTGACAACGTGTTCATATGGTTTTATTTTGAACATTCAGTTGCTAATTTTTCAATTTTCACATATTTTAGACTTAAGTTTAAGATTAGTTAATAAAATGATGACAGTGAGTTGGCTATTAGGATTAACATGTTAGCATTTGGTAATGCTTTCTCAGTACTTGAAGTTGCACTACTAGCTTTTTTTAATGAGATTAACTATGTTAAAGCTCGAGAATGGAGAAAACATCTGGTAATGAAAGTTTTAGGTTTTTTTTAAAACAAAAATTGAATTTTAAAAGAGAGGAAAAGTTAAGAGAAACCAGCTTACATATTAAAATTAAAATTTGTAAAAGTAAATCTAACTTGTGTGAAGTCCAAAATAAGTCAACACCATTCATTCAAGCAAATGGTTACTTATTGAATAGTAAATTATTAGAGGAGCTTGACTTAATCTTTTGTTTTTTTGGTTCTTCATTTTCTTTTACTTGTTAGTTTCACCACCTTATGATGTTTTCATTTTGCCTTTTGCCACAATTATTTTCATTCACCTCTAATTTACCTTGTCCTTGTTTCTTAGTTTTTAAGTTGATTCTCTTAACGTTATCTCTTAAAGAAACCCAGTATAATAGGGTTTATTGCTTTTCTTAATCCTCTTCTTTTCATTTGACTGTTTCATCTTGGCACTTTCCTTTATCCACATCTATAAAATGAATGGTATTATAGATGTTGGTTATTATCACAGGCTACTCTGTTTCTTGTTTTTTCTATTCCTTCTTTAGTTGATGAGTTTGTTTTTAGTTTTATCTTTCGATAAGGTTATACTTGTTATGGCTTTGTTCCGTTTCAAGTTTTCTCTTGGGTTACTAATTTGGTTCTTTCTTGTTGGCACCTTAAGGCTCGTTTGGTATGATGAAATTTGAAGGCATAGAAATGGAATTGAAGATGAAATCCAGATTTTAGTCTGTTTGGTATGCCAAGTCTTAATTCCATGTGGAATCAAATTCCACCAAAAATGATTGAATTGAGTTCCATCATTTGACCCATGGAAAAATTCCATGGAAATGAGATTTATGACACGTTTGACTACCTTTTTTTTTTTCTTATCCTTCGACAAACATTGGTTCATGAACTATGGCAATGGCAAATTAAGGTCTATGAGTGATGGCGACGGCGACGGCGAAGACCTCCACCTTGTTGTCCGCTCCCTTTAGTTTGTCTGCTAGACAAGAAGATGCAATCTTGAAGACCTCTGTAAAGCAACATTGTGGTTCTTGATTGTGAACCATTAGCACTGACATCTTTGATAACAAACCAACAATGATTCTTTAGCAAATCCTTTGAAAGAGAACATCCAAGACTGACGCACCACCAACTATTTGTGGCAAACCTTATGTTTTTTGTATTTTAATATCTTTTTCCATATTTAGATTTTTGGCTATGAAATTGTGACCTTTTCCTTTGGGGATTTTTGGCCATGGACAGGGTTTCCTTCTTCACTAGTGCTTCGAGTTGTCATGGGATGTAAGATGAGATGGGTTGAATTTGTTGGAAGAGGGCATTTAAGTCATTTAATATTTTAAACAGTAATATTAAATAAAAATAATCTTTCAATTCCATACACATACTAAACATATTTTTAAGGAAAAATCACATCCAACCTTTTCCCAAGAGAATTAATCACAGATAAGAACTAATGCGGAATGGATTATTGCTAAAATGGGAACATGACTTTTTTTTTTTTTGAATGGAACTCATTGTTAATCCTTATCTATAATAAATTTTCTTGAGAGGGGACTAAATGTGATTCTCCTTATTTTTAAATCCTATATCCATCTTTATTTCCATATTCAAATTCATTTTCATTTCCATAAAATTTATTTCTAGCGTACCAAACAGGTCATTAATGTTTTTCTCTTCCTGTTACATGTTTGCCAACTTCTGCCTCCGCTAAGCTTTCATCTGATTTTTTAACTGTTGGTGGCAACATTATTTGTAAGAAATCATATGGTTGTTGCTTCTTTATGGCTTTTTAATTACCATTCCTTGGAGAACTTTTCGTTCTCATATCTATACTTTTTTTTGCTTCTCTTTTTGCTGGAGACAAAACTTACCTGTAATGCATATTTTGCATTATGGGCCTATGAATCTCCTCATCGTCAGCAACAACTTTGTTTCTCAGTGTTCGAGGTGTCATCGTGGATCTGATTTCCGAGGGCTTTTTTTTTTTTTTTTTATTTTGTTTGGTTGTTTATTTTCTGTTTCCTTGTTGGCCCAAGTGTTTCTTGCCTTGGGACCTTTATGTAATGTAAGGGACTAATGTGTTATTAATAAATTGTCTTTCTCTAAAAAATGATATTGATTATATTGGTTTCTTCATATAAAAAAAAAAATCCTTGTCTATGTTTGCAACAAATATAATTGGGCTTAACACATTGGGCTATTTAGAGATGTTCACCGTGAATATGTGTATAAGTGTATTCCCAATCTAACGATGCCTCGTCATCTCCATTTATGTGGGCCATATTGTCATTTTACTTACTGAGAAGCGAGGGCGGATTATGCCATATATCAATTGTAAATTAAAGTATATATATAATCTTTTTTTTCCAGAAAAAAGTGTATATATATATATATATATATATATAATCTACTCTTTACTTAGTTAACACACTTGATGATTGCTGGTAATTAAAAGAAAAACATTTAATGACCAAAACACAAAAAAAGAATGTATGAATTTGTTTCATAAACACTAAATAAAAATTTTAAATTATTTTAAATGCTATAGCACTATTTTTTTAATAAAATTATTTTGTCTAAGACCTCAAACAAACAATATTGAAAGTTCTTTTAAAGTTCCAAAGAACCCCCACACATGTATAAATATCATATGTAAAATTTAACTAAAATTGACATGAATGATGTGTACTCACGTCAATTGTTGAGTCTTCAAATATCAACCCTTACATATATATAGCAACTTAATTGAGAAAAATCTATCATTTGTCCCTGCTACTTTGGGAGAAATAATCTCTATTGTGAGTGGAACTTACTTCTTGTACTCACAAAAAAAAAAAAAAAAATCATATGCAAAGCCTTATTTCATCTGCATATTTATATATTCTTAACTTATTATCAGACAGAGAGCATACATATAGGAAAACTACCAGTGGATGATGAGAAATGTTATCAACTTATTCATCAGAAACTACAGAAAATAGATATTAGAAAGCATAAAAGAGAAAGAGGAGGAGGAGGAGAAGAATGATGAAGATTGTGAGGAATTAAGGGCACTTGGGTTTGTTGCCATGAGTGAGCATATCAGTATAACACTTGCCACACATCTCTCTGTGGCCATAAGTGCCAGGAGGCACACACTTGCATCTTGCACAACACGTCCCACACGCTCTCAGGCATATCTTTGGCCTCGAGTGTCTCCCACATCTCTCCCCGCACCTCACTCCACAGTCTGAAATTCATTTACATCATCATCATCATCATCATCAATCAATCATATACAGATGATACCAGCATCACCAGGGACAAGGCCTTACCTATAAATGGAAGAAGCCTTCTGTTGGGTCCTTTTACCACCTGCATGTTATAATTCATCAAAATGTTACTTGAAGACCATTATTAAGGATATTGGGTTTAGAGAGAGAGAGAGAGAGAGGCATTATATATTGAACCAGAGAGTGGTGGGAGGGGTGGTCATTAATCTTGACATCTGCTGAAACCTGAAAATTGAATTAAACCAGAAGTGAAGGGTACTAGAAACGTTTAGCTTAAGAACGAAGAAGAAGAACTTGACCAGCAGTTTTGAGAGGATGATATTATATTCTGTACCTGAAGTGCAAAACAAAAGAGCAATAATGCAGCCTTCAGAAGAAGAAACCTTGAATAAGCCATCTCTGTTACTTGCTTCTCGATCGCCTTGGGAAACTACCACTTGTAATTAAGTTGCAATATCGTCTCAAGCCTGCAACAGTGTGCCGTGGTTTTGTGTGTGGTGGGGTGTATATATAACTGGTTGTCTTACCGTGCAATTTATTGCAATCATACCTTTTTTCGTTTTATTATATTTATAGTTTATAGTTATGCCTAGTCACTATAATGTCATCGTACAATTTAAGTAATTAATTTTATCTAAAAAGATAATACTTGTGGTCATTGTTGTTATTTATCATTTAAGGCCATTACACACAGGTTTTAGTGCCTTTCAAAATTATGCACACCGTAGTAGAATATTTCTCTAGGTGTAAAACAAGGAGAACGTCATTATTAAATACTGTTTTGAAAGTTTAAAATGACATGTAATATCAAACAAAATTTTTTAGTACTCATTTTTTATAGGGTAGATCTTTTTCAATTAAATTGCTACATACACAAAAATTGATATTCTGATAGTTCAATAAGCTCCAATGGGATTGCATCATGTGGTGGCATCATACTTGATGAAAAAGGGTTGGATTAAGGAATTTTTTAAATATCTTGACTCCTATCTTAGTACTATAGTTGAGTTCATAGGCATCTTAGAGGGGCTTAAGCTTTGTTAGAATATGCAATTTACTAAAATTAATATCCATTCTAATTTTACAAAAGCTATTTCACTAATCCAGCATAATTTCTTTGAAATTAACCCCTATTAAAAAATAATAAAAAAATCAAGGATTTTCTGAAAGACCAAACAATCACTTTTGAACACTTGTTTAAAGAAGTTAATAGAAGTGCTACATGTTTACTTACAAGATTTCCTAAGACAATTTAGACCTTATTATTTTTAACTACCTGCCTTCAAGATGAAAAATCCAAAACTTGACACCTGATTTTTATATCTTATTGCTTGGTTTTTCCATGGCCTCGGATCCAAAAAAAAAAAAAATAAAAAAACAATTGCCGCTCATTGCTAACTTCAGTTGGACTATGCATCATTTTTTTAAAATACTCATTTCTCATATACTTACCGCTCATAATCGTAAAAGGTTAAAATTAGAATAAGGTATTTATAGTCCATCTTTTCATGCAAAGTGGCTTATAGAAGGCCACAAAATTTTTTTCTTTTTGTAGAATATGACTTATATATAAGACTTGATGAATTATAATAAAACGGAGGAAGTAATTCGACATATATATAAAAAAAATTAAATCATTTCAAAATAAGTTGTCAAGATACACAATGAGAATTCACATGCTCCTTCTAGTCTTAATTATAAAGCAAAGTTAATTAATTTTGAAGTTTTTATGGAGTGGTAATTAATACCTTAAACTAATTGAAAATTGTGTGATTTTTCAATTTTAGCCTTTAATACTCCCTCTGTCATAAATTATAAGACATTTTTAAACAAAATCTCATATACTAATAAACCTCATTAAATACACTTAACAATCTTATCTTTTCAAAACAAAAACAAAAACTTTTAAAAATACTATCATTTAATATATTGAAAAGAGAAGGAATATAAAATAATTATAAAGAGAGAAATAGTAATATTAGAATGTGCTTATTTAATAAAACTTTAGTCTTCTCAAAGTGTTTTATATTTCGGGATATCGAATCTCCTTCAAAAATATCTTATAATTTAAAACGGATGGAGTATTTCATAATAAAAGTGATATATAGAAATTAGAAGTCCCAACAATTTGTTGCAATTAAGGAAGGGTAAGGTTAAACAAGAAAAAAAGTTAAACTACCATGTCTTTGACCAAAAAAACCTTTAAAACTTTTTTGTCATTTCCTCTATTAAAAAATATAAGACATTTTGTGAAAGGTTAGATATTTAAAAATATAAGACATTTTAATCTTTTAATATGTAATTATTACTTTTTTTAAATGTCCCTATTGAATAAATCATTCTCAAATAGAAGTAAATATTAAAAAATACGGTTAATATAAAGATAAATAATTATTTTATTTAAAAATTAAATTTAATTAAAAATATTTTATATTTTAAAATGAAGGGAGTATATAATTAAGATTAAGAGAGAGTATATATGTTTGCTGTTTCCAACGAAATTCAAGTATATTAATTACCTTATTTATTCGCAAGTGTAAAAATAGAGTTAGTATAGTTGAAGTTGTCTGCGGCCTGATCATAAATTGCCCCTGGCGCCCCTAGCTGTCTCGCACAACCATGACAGATGGCCTTCTAAATCCATGCATGAAATCCACATCAGACAAGTGCACACTCAAAACTCAAATCAATGCTAGCTTTTTCAGATCTCAAATAATTCTTTTTAATATCAATAAATTCATTAAAAAAAAGAGAAGAATTACATTGTGGCCATCAACAATTCAATTAAATATTATACTTTCTCTATTTTAAATTATAAAATTTTTTAAAAAAATTTATTATTTTAAAATATAAAACTTTTTGAAAAAATTAATATTTCATTAAATAAACTTATTCTAATATTACTCTTTCTCTTTTTCCATTTAATACTAATTAGATGTAGATTTAAGGTTATTAAATTAAGTGTATTTTTAAAAGTTTATATTTTTATTTTTTTAAAAAAATAAAATTATTAAATGTATTTAATGAAATTTATTGATACGTGAGATTTTACCTAAGAGTATTTTATAATTTGTGATGGAAGGAGTGATATTTAATTATTTAATGATAACTTAGCATAAGAAAATGATGGTTAGAAAATATTCGCTAATACCATTAAATAATGAATAGATCATGATTATTATGCAGTTGGTAAAAAAAAAAAAAATTTACCCATATGCATATTCATGTTTCCTTTGAAAACTTTCTGGGCAAAAAACAAACAAAAAAAAAACTTTTCAAATTGATTTTGTTTATTTGTTAATTTGGATGGAGAGAGTGGTGCATTGAGATGGTAAAGCATATATTGGTTACTGAAAAACTGAGCCAAACCCATAGTTATTGTCAGCACTCAACTTGCGGTCCATTTACATCCTGCAAGCTGGACATAGCCACATCCGTTTGATTATCTTGATTTTCTGATGTTGTTATACATGAATTAAGAAACGTAATAAAATAATAAAGGAAAAATTGGATCTAATCAAATAGATTACTTCCTCACAATGTATTAAATTAATATTTGAATTCTCATTAAAAAAGTAGCCCATATTTAATGTCAGACTATATTTTGAATAGAATTACCTCAAATAGTGAAAGGAGTTAGTTCTTAACAACATAGTAAATTAAGATTCGAATCCTTGTCATGAAAAATGCTCACATTTAATGTCTAACCATACTTCAAACATGATTGTTTTCAATGAAAGAAGATGTGTAGACTAACCACAAAAAAAAAGAAGAAGAAGAAATGTAATAAATAAGTAAAAATATGATATTTTTATTAAATTTTCCCTTCATTTATTTGGGGTCAAAGGATCAACTTATATTAACATAAAAAGAAAAAAACAAAGTCAAAAAGACACAGTAATAACAGGAAAATTAAGGGAGAAAGATAGAGAATTATTGTGACGTGTGTGATTATGATTAGCCTTCTCAAGAACGCAGCAGTTAAAAAGCTTCAAGAGGGAATTGACATCTTATTGTATAATATTATGGATTTCAAGATTAAGCCCTTGGTCGAAGTTTCTGATCTAGATTTATAAGCTCCTAAGCCATGATTACATGAACTGATCTGGTGGGAGGGAAGCAGATTTTCAGAATATTAGACCCTGAATTTTTGCCACATTGAAGAGGATATTACATTGACAGCAAGATACCCTTTTTCTTTTGAATTTTCAAAGTTTAATCTCCCATGTAAGTATTGAGGATTCAGATCTTGGGTAGATTGGAGGCCTGTTCAAATTAAAGAGATTCGAATGTGGGAGGAGCAGCACTTGTATGTTACGAATCCCAGCTGTATGCACTTTTGAGGAAATTAAAATTATCATTAAATCCTCTTCATTTAATTATGTTGGAATATGTGTAAATGGTTGGCTGTACTAAATAAATTAGTTAAATTGTTGAGTTAAACGACGATAGAACATAAAAAATATTATTAAATATTGCTTTGAAATTCTAAAAAGACTGATAATAATATGTAACAAAATTTTATCCCCACAAAATAAATATAATGAAAAGAAGATAGCGGTTAACTTGTATTTGTGTGTGAAAGACTGGGGAGTATATGTGTACTTTATCTCAAATCTTAATTATATGAGGCAACTTATAAATCCTACTTGATCTGGTTCAAAATACTACTAAGATAACTCGTAGAGTAATTTTTTTTCCCCAACTCCTACCCTTCTCTTATCTATTGCTGGTTTGAATTTATAATTTTAATTGCATTGTGTAACACCCTCAAAACTTACAAATCGATTTTTCACAAATTATTAAAATCATTATTACCATGATACATCCAAGACATAACACAAGTCTTCAAATATCCAAAAAGACAATTAAAACCATGAGGGACAGACATAATCCTCATGGTCATATAAATACTTTTAATAAAAAGGATTAGAGTTTACATGCTTCACAAAGAAGATATGTCCTAAGTTGGCACAAAATACATTGTATAATCCAAAATAAGAGGCAACGTAAAAGATGGTGTCTCATACACCATAGTTACACCTCTGGTGCTTTCTCGGCCGGACTCGCTCCTGTAAAAATATTAACCACGGGGAATGAGACTTAAAAATCCTAGTAACCAAAAATTAATATGTAATGATGCATGCGAATGTAACTAATCATGCGATTGCTAAGTGGGCACACAAAACATTTAACCGAACAATTTTTAAACAAACTGAACAAGTATTTAATTGCATGACTGCACCTTATATCCTCCTTTCACCATGCTCGGACGCCAAATCACCCGGCCAAAGGTGAGTTGGACCAAGCGACACGCCATTCATTGGGTCCAATGAGGGCTTACCACGTGGTAATAATTAACCGAACAGAAATTTTCATTAACACCATACATTAAAATACCCTGACAAGTCATGCATCATTCAAATATCCAAACAGAAATATATCCGAACAATAATATCTGATCATGATAAACAAAAATAAATTTTTAACCCACTTGGCAATGATTTCACAGAAGTATATAACAGTATTTATTTTCAATAATTCATAATTTTTCCAAACAATAAAACAACACATAACCATTTACAAACACACCCATCACAACACATTAATAATGGTTATCTTGTGTCTTGAATAACAAGTTCCCCTTCACAACTCCTTTTTCACCACTATCTTTGTCAATATAATCTACATAATTATTTCACAATACTATATATTAATTTTACATTAAAATAAATAACTCTAATTTAAATAGTTAGAAAGTCTTAGATCTATAATCCATATTAACACTAATTTAAGATTTATGCCTCATTTAACTTTTCAAATTCTTTTCTAAAATTCTCGTACCCTAATAAACTATTTTTTTATCCTCAAATCACTTCTAGTATCACAATTTCATCCTTATATATTCTAAAAATTTGTCCAAAAATAAATTAAATTTTAAAATTATCCTGAAGCCTCAAATTACCTTTCTATAACTTCAAAAATACCTATTCATACTTAAATAAATATTTAATAATTATAGGTTTATCCCTACATCTCAGATTCCACATAAATTCAACCATATAGATCTAGATTTTAACTTAAAAATTCTTAAACATGAGTTTCAACCTCAAGAAAATTTTCTATACTATTTATTATATCCCTAAGAGTTTTAACCTATATTTTTAATCCATCATATCATCAGATTAACTATCCTATAGAAAAATCCTAATCAAAATATTTACTCTATCCTATAAAATAATCATATCACTAGAAAGCTAATATTATTTAGAAAATAACTATAAAATTAATTTTGTAATTAAATAAATTTTTAAATGCTAATCTAAACAGGAAAGTTAGAACATACCTGAAGAAAAAGAAAATAATCCTTCATTGCGAGAAAACACCGAGCAACGTGAGAGGAAGAGAGAAAAATAATATAAAAATGGGATTGTGAGTCTCAAAATTATATTAAAAAAAACTATAGGTCTGAATTTAATTATTCAAACCTTTGGGCCATAAGTTGCAATTTTCTCTAAATTGCATCTTAGCCTCTCATGCTTCATAATGCACACACCCCCTCCTTTTTATACATGAAGGCACCTCTTCTCTTCCCTCATCTAACCAATGTGGGACTTAGAAACAACAACCTTTCACCCCTTTTTTTTTGTTCCTTCTACCTTCTCTCTCTGTTTTTTTTTAACACACACATAAAAAAATCATTTATGTATTATATCTTAACTAAATATTGCTTATGTGGTTTTAAATTTAAATTTTTAAATTCATAATTAAATACCTAACCATAATATTATTTCTAAATAATCTCAAATAATATAAATTCCTATTATTATCATTTTTTTTCTCAAAACCTAAATTCCACAATTTCTTTATTATATAAAAATCAGGATGTTACACATTGTATTATGGGCTTGTTTTTAATTTTAAGACAATTAATTTTGATCATTTATTACATTATTGAAGGATAAAATTAGAGAGATTGACATTTCTATGCAAGATTAATAATATAAATTAACATTTCTAATATTGACGAATGCTTGGTTTAACTGGTTGAGGGAGTTGAACCAGCTTACCTTGAGATCTCAAATTCGAGTCCTAGAATATACAACTATATTAAATAAATATTTCAAAAGCATTCTTAAAGTATCCATGAAACTACCATTAATAATAACGGTCCCACAATGAGGTTTAAATTAATTTTGGTAAGAGATGATAATATCCCCATACTTCTCAAAGTGATGGAATAAAAAGAAATTACCATTTCTAATTAACCAACATTAGTTAGTTACATTTGCCTAATACTTCCTTTGGCTTTATTTATAAATTATAAGATGAAGAGAGAATATTGTTTGATCATATTTATAAATCACATTATTAAATTTTTATCAAAATTTTCCCCATCTAACTATTAAATGTTGGTGAAAAAAGTATATTATTAAATTTTGTATAGTTAATAAGGGCAAAATTAAAAATTAACTAAATTTTTAGGCATATTTAATAAATATTAAAATTTGTTTATTTTGATTAAATATGTTAAAAATAATTTATAAATAAGAATGAAGGAAAATCTCTTTTGCCAATGCCCAAGCTGAATTAAACTATGCAGTTCTACTGCAATTATGTTATTATGAAGGGATATATTGAGATAGCTCATAAATTGGAAGAAATTCATGCATGGCCCTAGTACACTATAATATTCATACTTTATTCAATAAAAATATGTAATATCATATGATTATAAATACAAATTGATTCCTCAATTGACACTAATAGATAAAAAAATAAAAATAAAGAAGCACTCTATTTCAAAAATAAAGTATATGAATGATGTGGTGCACCAAGTTTATGCAATTGCTTATGAAATTTGGTAAAAGCAATGCAGTAATTTTCCTAAGCTGAAAACATATTTTATATACCCATTCTTGTTACAAGCAAACATTTATAAGAGATAGATAATCCTTATTATAAGTCACTTGATGAGATATTTATTAAATCATTTTAATAATATTTCTATTTAAACTCATTAACTATGAAAAAGAATGTAATGCAAATTTAAAAAAACTCATTTAAATGTAGATAAAATCAGAAATTTATTCTACTATTAGAGAAAGAGTTAATAATCTAACATCTCCTTAATTCTAGTAAAATTATTACACGTGCTTCACAATAATGACATGGAAGGATTCGTTTTCTTTTTTTTTTTTTTCCCATGAATGTATAGAACGAAATAGTGATACATTCACATAAATAATAACATTTTAAAATTATCAATTTTATTTAATGGAAAACAACAAGAAACATAATGATAAAAATAGAGTCGAAAAAACAAGCCAAGTTAATGAATCTAACTCATTTAAACTCAAAATTAACCATTGGGTAAGGTCGGACTTGTAATCTATAATTTTAAAAGGCAATTGAATTTAAAAAAGTTAGTCCTATAGATTTGAAAATAAAAGCTAAGGAATGACCTGTTTAGGCATTATTATTATTTTTAATTCTATTTAAAAATACAAAAGCCCTCTCTTCAACTCATAGCCACATACACAGGAGGTCTCAACTCGACAGCTCTCGCCGACTCGTAGCACTTGTCTTCTTGCTTTTGGAAATTCACAATCTTCTCTGAGCTTCGTCTACTATTCATTGTTCTTTCGAGCTCCACAATCCACTGTTCCTTTGAGCTCTCCCTCAATCTTCTTTGTTCGTCGACAGCTCTTGATATCAAGTGTTTAAATTTATATATAGTCGGGTGAGATATGTAATTCTAAGAAGTCAGTAATTAGTATGTATGCCCGCAATATTAGTATCATGTTAAGCTATCTATAATAATACGTGTGGAGTCTTCATTTATAACATTTTTTTTAATTTTTTTGGCCAATTAAAAAAATTATGATATTCAATCATTCGTGGTTTTGTTTTTGTGAAAAATGGACTAATCTTATTTTTATTTTTAATCTAGTTTGGGGCTACAATTTGAACCAACGTGATAATAGTGCAATGATAAATAATTTAGAATTTAGGAATAAATACAAAATACTATGATGTGGTCCCTGTGCTGTGCAAAATAGTACAATTTGAGAATAAATAATTTAACATTTTGTTTACCAAAAAAAATAATTTAAAATTTCAAGAGCATCAGTACAAAATACTAAAATTTATACACTAAATTTATAATTTTTAAGAAAAACGAGGGAGTGTTATGAGCCCACGGTGGGCCTGCGACGGCATATGCGTCCACTTTTTTGAAGTATTAGTGCCAATTCTTAGCTCATATGCTAAGATAAGAACTCAACGTTTCATTATAAATATAATATAAATATAAGTAAAAAAGAGGGGATGTTATTAAAAATGATAATGAAAATGAATAATATTTCATAAAATGATAAATCAAGATATTCAAATTTTTATCAAGAGAAGTGCCCAAGTTGTGTCAAATTGTATTTTGAATATGATTACCTTAATAGAGAAATATCTGTAAATAAAAAAAAAAGAATGGTGTGTATTGTTGGGAGTAGATCAAGAAATATGGATCGGTCATATGAGTTAGCTTGAATAACTTGTCATAAGCGTCGGGTTATATGGGTTAGCCTAAATAACCTGTCATAAGCATCGGGTTGAGTTAGAAAAAATGTGACCCAAATAAAAATGAGTTTTTTCTAGCTTGGATCATATAACTCATGAACCATATGGGTTAATTTTGATGGGTTAGAGTCATGTGCAGCACTATATTGTAGGTGGTGGCAAATGCACCCCTTGAATTTGGAGAAAATTACAAGAAAGGTTCATATATTCTAATATTTTGCATCCTTTGATCCATATATTTTACACCCCTAACTTAATTTTAAAGATCTTGGGTTCAAAATTTTTTTAATTTATTTTAAAATTATTAATTTAAAAAATGTTGCACCCCATAGTCTAAGGTCCTAGCACTACCACTAGTTAGGGTGAGCTCATTTAAACCATGTTATTTTTAAAAAAATTAAAAAAGGAAAAAAAGAGAGAAATTTTGTCGCAAAGAGGAAGATCAACCAATAGGGCATGACATACTTAATTGGCTCAATTCACATATTTTGTAAAACTATCATGGGATAATATTTTAGTGTATGTGTAATGAATAATGAAAAAAATATTATATTGGAAGTCATTATTTAAATGTATTTTTAAAAAAATTCATAAAAAATAAATTGAAAAAAATGGGTTGGTGGTAAACACATTTAACCCGCTAATCATCAAGACAGATTGAGTTGAGATTTTTTAATCTATATGAAAATAAATTAAATTCAACCTAATACATATTTTTCACAACTCAAATGATTTAAGTTGGCCTATATTTTCAATTTTAGTTGGGGGAGGGGACAAGGGTCAATGAATGTTGGTGTGAGACAGCTATGGTAGAAGAGAGACGAAGAAGGAAGAGTGAGAAAGAGCGCGGATACAGTATGTTGGAGTTGTCGTTGTGGAAGGCTAACCACGAAAGCATTGCATTGCATGATGAGCTACACGTACGTCATATGCCCAAGTGATTGTCGTTTATGTGGAAGGATAAGCTTTCATTCAGCACCAGCATCATCAGAGAAATCGCTATGGATATTGTTCTGGCTCTATGCGGATTTTTATTCCAAATAGTAATTGTTTTCGCCTTTTTTTTTTGGTAAATAAAAACTTCTTTTGGTTACATAATTAATGTTGTCACTTTCAATCTTCTTTCTCAATTTGTCCAACTTTATTTTCGTGGCCGTAACAGGTGCTGAATATTATTGCAAAAAGCAGATAAATAAAATCAGCCTGCACCACTCCAAGCAATGGACGGGTTGTGGTTTACTTCATATGAACTATAGTTCTTCGCATCCTTAGCTGGAATGAAAGATCAAGAAAGTGATGGGGAGTCCACCCAGCTTATCAGGTTCACATTCTTATAAGCAATGGCAGCAAGGAAGTCAGTTGTAAGATTACCTTCGGAACAAACAAAGGAAACAGAAAACCAACATTGAGCACCAAAAGATCCATAACATCTTCAATAATACCTTTGCCCATCTAGTCACTTAGACTAAATTGGCCTTTCTGAAGACAAGAAATAAGAGTAAGACAATCGCTTTCAACTATGACTTTTGCATTGCTTATATCTCGTGCCAGCATAAGGGCCAGATGAAAGCAAGCCCTCAATCATGAAATTTGAGATGGATTTAACCTTGTCAACAAAACCTCAGAGAAATCTAACATGGTCATCTTGGTTAATAATGCCAATAGAAGGACTACAATTTGTATCAAAATAAGTGTAACATCCTGAAAATTAATCACTAATAATTGACTTAATTATGGGTAATTTAAGTAGGATTTAAGAGGTGTATGGTCAGAGAGGGCTAATGAGGATTTTGGTTGTGGTTTCAACCATAAATTTGGACTTAAAGTGAAGTTAGGTCACTTGGGCATAAAAAATGGAGAAAAGCAAGAAGAGAAGCCTCTGTACCACATGTCAAGGTGCGTGTGTGGCATACAAAGCCAAATAACATAAAGTAACCTTCTCTACACCACATGCCGCGGTGCGTGTGATGTGCACTACGGTGTATGGCTTGAATTTTTGTTGAACTGAGGCTTGTATCAATCATAGAGTAGAGGAGGGAAAGAATATAAATAAAGAGGAGATGCTTCGGCTTTGTTGAGGCTTCAGTTATGAGAAGATTGGAGGCATTTTAAAGCTACTAAACCCTAAGAGTAAGTCTTCTAACGTTTTTTTTCCCTTTTCAATCCATTTTCTTAAGTTTATGGTTAGGGTTTATAAGTAGGAGATGATTTTCGGTCTATGTAGGTTATAAGTCCAAACCTATTGATTTAAATGGAGTTAATGTGAGTTTTTTTTTGAGTATTTAAACTTAAAAATTTTGGGTTTACTCATTAATGGTAGTGGTTGGCTATTAATATCCAAAAAATGAGCCATAAATATGGGTTTTGAGGTGGTTGGAAGCCATTAATGGAGAGTTAAACAATTAATGAAGCTAATGAGAGTTAAAAAGAGTTAATGTACCCATTGAGTAACCCTAAATGTAAGGAATGAGGGCTTTGGATATTTTAAAAATAAAAAATGAGAGTTAGAAGTGTATATTTGACAATGTTGATGAGTTTAGACTTGATTAATTGTAGATTAATTGTTTGGACACCAAATTTGGCTTGAAAAGCAATCTTAGAAGCATATATTGAGGGGTAAATCTTTCACCTTTTAAAAGTTTGAAGTATCCGAAAAAAATCTATTCTTATATAGTTGTATGTTAATTGAAACATAAATTTGAAAATGGATTCATTACATGAATGATTGAAATGGTGGTTGTAAATACATGCCGTAATTGTGTAAGGTTTTCATTAACCCTAATTTTGGTATATTTATGGAGTTGAAACTTGAAATGGGTATATATTACAAGTATGTGTATAAATGAGTAGTTGACAAGATGTTTGATAAATGTGTGAATGTGATGATTGAGTAAAGTGGACAATATGTGCATATGTGTGAGTTTTAAAAGATGGAGTAATTATGAAAGCGTATATATTGCTCACATGTTTCAATTGATGTTGTGATTAAAAACAATAAGCTTGTTAATTATAAATTACAAGCATATGAAAATGTGTATATGAGCATGAGACATTGCACGATCATTTAGCAGGAGTTCACCTAAGGAGAGAAGTAAATAAATCCATCTAGTATTTATGGTCACCTGCTGATGCATGAAGGTTGGCCTTATCCCACTATTTGTCGAGAGACTGTCGTATAGTTTGTCAAAGGGCTTGAACCTTACTATCTCTACCTATTTGTTAAGGAGATTAACTGATGATATATAACATCCTAGAGATTCGAGAATGGGGAAATTTATGATTCGAGAGTGAGTATAGTGATATTTAGCCAGGTCACTGCTCGTTATTAGTGAGTTTGGATAGTCTAGTTATATGGATGGAGCTCTAATTGATATTATAGCCCACGATTTTAGTAGGAGAAAATATACAGGGTATAAGGAGGGATAGATCATGCATATTTTTATCTGACATGTCATATAATCGCTAAGTTTGTGGCAAGTCATGATAGTTGATTGTGTCATTATCACAAGGTTTTTTGTATTGTGGCAATGTGCATCATTATTATTAAATGGACCGTTGTCATGTGATTGTCTATATTATAGCAACGTGTCTCATAATGTTATTATGGAAAATTTGATAAAAAGTTAATGTTTCTTTGTTTATATGTTATGTATGATTTCATAAATCAAGTATTTCACTCACATTTATGTGTGTTTTTATCAATTGACATGCAATTGCATAGGATTTATATACCTTAATTGCTAAGTGGTTATACTTACACTTCATCTCTCAATATTTTATAAGCTTTAGCTCTGGTGTGGATAAGAGAAAGACTTTGGAGGCTTAGGAATTTGTGTATTCCTATTGTAAAGTCTCTTGACTTCATTTATTTTGTGTAATATTTAGAATATTGCTAATTAAGGTGTATTTTATTTATACTTGTACTATGTTGTTGTTTATAATCTTCAGATGTATTTTAGGTCTTGTGATATTGTATGCAAGTTGTTAAAATGTTAATAGGGCCAAAATACTAGTGTAAGTATAGGTAATATTATCATGTTATTGAAATCCATATTAAATGATTTATGCAATGTCAATGCCTTCACCTTCAGTTTTTGGTATGAAAGGGGTTAGGAAGTGAAAATTTGTTATTGTTGAGAGCATGTGCCAGTGGTGTGTTGTTCGAGTAGTCCTAAGTTCATTGAATCTGCTTTGGGTGTTAGAGGTAGATTTTGGCACATGTGTAGTGTAACATCCTAGATTTCAAACTTTGAAATTTCAAGTGTTTAGAAGGAAAAATTGGTCAAAATAAGTGATTTATAAATTAATGACATTTTTGGATGAATAATATGGTTTATGGGTTGTTGGATAGCCTTAGAAGATGGCTAAATTGGGAGTTCTCATAGACCAGAGTGTAGAAGGAGGCTAAAAATAATAACGAGCCTTTTTGTGCCATCCGCCGTGGCGGATGTGCCTTGCGCTATGATGAATGGGGAAAAAATCTAGTTTTATCAAACAGTTGTGTGCGTTCAAGACATAAGAGAAATAAGGAGAAACATTTGGCTCTGTTAGGGTATCACATTGGGAGCAATTTGGGAGCATTTTGAGCAAGATTTATCCTTGGTTAAGCTTTCTATCCACTCTCCATGCTCTCTATGCTAATTTTTGATAGATTTGAGTATGGTTGAGGCTTGATTTCATGTTTTCTTGAGTTGTAACTGAACCCATTGGTTAAGTTAAGGTCTTGAGGAGCTAAATCAAGCTTCTAAATGTAAATTTATGGACTTTGTAGTGATTTAAAATTTTAAGTTAGGGTTTGGATGAACCCAAAGTGAAATTTGAGAGTTTTGAAACAATGTGGGTAAAGATTTGAGCCTATTTAAGTGTTTGGGTGTTAAATAAAATTAATGATATATATGAGAAGTGTTCAGGGTGTTAAAGTGAGATTTTAGGTATAGTGAGTATCCAAAATTTAGTGATTTAAGGGGTTAATTAGAGTGAGAATTAATGATTGAATGTTTAATCTTATAGATTAAATATTGATTAGGTATTGATATGCTAGTGGACATGTGTGAGGCTATCGATTGACCATGATAATTCTTTTAATGACAAAAAAGTTGAAGTAACTAGAGTATTTAAGCTTGTTACTTGCTTGTTTGGATGGCTGTGAGTTGTTGTGAAAGTTCATTCATTTATTACTCTGAACTAGTATATTCTTGGTAAATGATTATTAATTTCGAAACTTATGTGAAAGTGGAATGGATAACTATATTTTGCATAACTGTGGTTTTTGAAAGTTTTATGCTAAATTCTATCTTCATGTATGTGTACTTATGAAATTGTATGATTGGTAGTGAAAATAATTTTTTGAGTGTAAATTACAAGTTATAGCTATGTGTGATGGTTGAGCATATGTTTGGCATGATCAATGTAAGTGTCACATCCTGCAATTTTATACATGAGTGTTGATATATTTATATAGAAACTTATGAGTTAGGTAGTCACCTTTGTAATAAATTAAAGAAGATTTAAAGACCTTTTAATCTTAGAAGAGGACCGCTAAGTTACAAGGACTAACACGAAAAGAAAATTTTTAGGATTAAAATGCAAAATGTTTTGTAGTTAGATTTTATCTTTTATTATAACGTAAATTATTAGATAACTTGATTAGAGATAAAAATGATTCAAAATTCTTTAGATACGTGATCATAACATCTATTGGAATATGTCTCACTGTACAATTATCTTAAAAAAAATTAGGAGAAGAATTTAGGACCTTGTCTACATTAAAAAAAAAATTAATTACCATCTAATAGTTACCTAGACTCCTTAATTGACAATATAAAACTTTAATTGACCTTATACTCTACCCAAGTTGATTAGAGAGTATTAATCTTCTTAGTTAATTATAATAATTCAGATTTTGGAGGACGAAGAAAATATCAATTAGATTGCAATAGTACAATAATTGCTTTTATAGAATCATTTGTCTCACTAATTTTTTCTTAGTCATATTTTTATTTGTTAACCATTTCCTTTCCTTTAATTTTGTTCACTACATGTTTATATATATATATATATATATCACAGTGAGAAGAGTTTAATTTAACTCGAGAACATAATAATTACACCAAAATCATTTAAGTTTCAATGGCAAACATTTTATTGGTATTTGGCTGTTATTTGCATTTTAATTTTTATATATTCCTATTTTTCTTTTCTAGATTAGTTTAAATTATAATTTCTTAACATGTGTCATGCTAATGAAAAAGAGATGCAATGCAATTAGAGAGAGATAAGGTGTTAAAACAAGCAATAACTAAATTAGCGTGTATTTTCCCTTAAACTTAGTTGCATATTGTGCCGTCACTTTCCATGATATAATTTCATTTAAGTTAAATTCCTTTGACTTGTGATTCCTTTGTTCCTATTGTGCCGTAACTTCTCTCTTTATTCGTTAGTCTAAATAATATATATTAGTCAGGAAAAATTAAGTTTGTCAAGGCTTGGGAGATTGGCCAAAAAAAAAATGATTATCCAAGTGGCGGGATTAGAAATATTAGTGGCAAAAATATGGATAGGCGGCACATTCTCAATACTCCCACCGATCAATCATCTTTTTCCCTTGATCCCTAAAAGTGTTTCATTATTGTGGTTCTAGTCATATAAGTACTCCACTTCCTCCTTTTATTTGATTAATTAAATAACAAATACAAACACTTGGTATCAAATTGTCATTGAGGGTGGCAAGAATATAAGATTAGGTGGCAAATTTTTATTACTCCCACGGATGACTCATATTGTCTCTCCATTATTTTATTTGCCTATTTCATTATATTAGCTTTCATTTCCATGGCTTTCGGTGAATCAATTTCACCTCCTTCATTCATTTCATTTCAATACCAATTGCCTCGTTACGTACCGCCATTCACCCTCTATAAATGGCCTACTTGTTGTCGTCTATTTCTCATTAAATTCGGTCAAGGCAGCAAGTGTTGGACACCAACACTTTTCTCTTCACTTGAGTAGGTTTTCAAGTTTGAGGAAGCACGTTGAATGCTTGTAAGTCAACAATAACAGGTAGCAATACTACCCCTTCTCATACATATTCATTGCTTGACAGCATTATTACTTGTATATAATTTTAAATGATGCATAATTATGTTTCTTGAATTGGTTGGATAATGATCGATGTTGATTATTCCTTGGCATAAGTTAATTATAGTTAGGGTTAGGGCATGGCATTCCTTCCTTAATTAAAAGGGGTTCAGGGCATGGCGTTCCTTTCCCATTAGCCAGGGATTGTGAGAAAGGACATGGCGTTCCTCCTCACATAAGTTGTTAGCCAATTATATTGCATTACACATGCTACCCATTTCAATTCAAATTTGTATGATTTAGATATGTTGCTGGCTTGTGATTACTACTTAAGCAATTTTCATGTATGATTAAGAATGGGTTCCCATTACTACTGCGATTTCACTCTGAAATCTCACCCCTTCCATAACTAACGTCCACAGGTACTGGTACAGGCAAGAGCAAAGATAAGGAAGTCATAAATTAAACAAACTTTAGGTGAAATGTTAAGAAGACTATACAATGCCCTGGTCATTTTGTTGTGCTTGTAATACTGATGTATGCTGTAATTTTGTTAAAGTATGTATTGATGTATGTCTTAGGTAGGATAATCTAAAGACTTTGTAATAACATAATTATAAATATAAACTATGTAACATATATGATTTACTAGTTAGAGATTAAAAGAAGGAAGTAAATTTGGATAATTTTTTTTATACAATCTAGAGCTAAAATGAGATTATAGTATAGAAATATATGGTATGATAGTAAGAGGGTGGGAGTTACCCTAGTATTGTTTGGGAACATTGTTTAAAAATTCATATGATACGCTGACACCGTAGAGGCCCCGATGCATAGTTCTATATTTATTTAAAAGTCCCAGTATTATTTGAAATAAATTGGGCATATGACACCCCAATTATTTGTGAAAAGTGGGAATCTGTAGTTCATAATGGGTGAAGGCATCCTTGATTGGGGTTGCCTCTTATGATTAGTAAGCTTGAGCTAATCCTCCCATGATTAATGATCTTGAGCTAATCCAGTCACATGAATTTGGTTTTATCAAATTGTCAACCCACAAATTTGATTGGAAGAAATAAGGAGGATATAAGGTGGTGTGTTGATCATGCATATATCTATTGTATAACCATGTGTATGTGTATGTAACCTGATATATATATATATATATATATATGTTTTAAAAGCCACTTCACATACTCACTAACTAGTCTCACACATAAGTAGTTTGTTTAGATTATTTAGTTACTAAGTACTCGACTTACCCTGAAGTTACATTTTATAAGTAAAGGTTCTAATAAGGGTAAAGGGAAGGAAGGTGCTACAAAGAATCAAGAGACTTGAGTTTGTATATTCCTCTTATTTTATCTTTTGGCTTGTAATGAATTTGTATTGATATGCTAACTTAGGATCATGTTTTATTTTGAGGTCACTTGCATGAGTATTTTTTATATTAATATCTCAGCTTGAATTGTTGAAACTGTGATGTAATTGTTATAAGAGACCTAGATACTAGTGTAAGTGATAATTTTGTGTTGATTATGTGTTGGAATGGCCATGAGGATGATTATTATGAATTTTGGTTACCCCTTGAATTTATGTTGAATTTAGGGTTTCAATGGCCAATCCTTGTGTGGAATGTTATTGTTATGGTTTAATTATACAATTAATTTATTTATGGACAATTTGAGTTGATTCAAGTGGTTCTATGGTTATTGGCATTAGGCTTGTGGGTTTAGACACCCTTGTGGTTGTTTTGAAATGAATATAGACCATTTTGTATATGTGAGTTCAACTTTTGTTTGGTAACATATATGGGTATGAGACTAGCGCTAATAGCTAGGTGACTTAAAGAGTTATGTGTTGACATTTAAATGATGCAAGTTTTTAATACTTCATCACAATTCATTAGAATATATCTTGTGGTAGCTTTTGCTTCTTTATCCTCTAAATAACGAGATTTGCATTCTCCATAAGGTCGTCTTGGATAGTTTAACATGGAAATTGTAGGTAGATCTGATTCTCCACCATCATCATTTCTTGGAAGTTGCATCATTATTGATTGAGCATCTAGCTCAAAGTAATGAGAGAAAAATGTTGCAATTTCTTTTATTATATAAGCCTCACAAATAGAGCCTTCACACAAGCTTTATTCTTTACTTTAAGCTTTAAGGTGTGTAGAAACCTACATCAAGTGACCATGAGCATGGTGACCTAGTTTTGAAATAAAGCAAAGTTTATTAAAATATATAGACAACTTTTACTACCTTTCAAATGGATACATCCATCGATATTGAACTGGTCCTCCAACCTTAGCTTCATAAGTAAGGTAAATTGGTAGGTGTTCCATTGAGTCAAAAAACCTTGGAGGAAGAATCCTTTTTAACTTGCACAATGTTTCAATAATATTTTTCTCTAACACCTCTAGTTTAGAAATCATTAAGGTGTTTGAACAAATTTCTCTAAAGAATAGACTCAACTCAGCTAAAGGTTCCCAAACAACTTTTGGCAAAGCATAGAAAGCTATAGGAAGCAAACGTTCCATAAATACATGACAATCATGACTTTTCATTCCATGT
This sequence comes from Prosopis cineraria, assembly GCF_029017545.1. Taxonomy (NCBI): domain Eukaryota; kingdom Viridiplantae; phylum Streptophyta; class Magnoliopsida; order Fabales; family Fabaceae; genus Prosopis; species Prosopis cineraria. Next base: position 14,066,392 of record NW_026555341.1, on the reverse strand, counting down.
AATTTTGCCTCCTTTACATTAATATATTGAGCCAATTAGATGCATACCCATTTGGGAGTTTTAGGTTCTTTGAATATTGTACTTTAGGTTCCTTGCGTCGACAATACTCTGGCAAGTCCATTTGAGCCTTCAAAGTATCTTTAGTTTTCTCCTTTATGGCTGTGACAGTATAAAAGACATTGTCAAACACATTTTTTTCAATATGTATGATATCAAGATTGTGTTGAATGAGATTAGTTTTCCAATACGGTAACTCCCAAAATATGCTTTGTTTCTTCCAATTGTAAGTGACCCCATACCCCTTAATTCGAACTTCTCTACACTCAATTATTCTTAGCAAATTGCATATTCTTTGCCAAACTTCTTCCCCATCTAGCCGTGGTAGAGGCATTGAGTTCTCAACTCTATTCTTGTAAAATAATCTTTTATTTCTCCTATATTGATAATCATGTGGAAGAAATTGACGATGACAATCAAACCAAGATACTTTCCTCCCATGCTTTAATGTGAATGCTTTTGAGTTCTCCATATGCTAACTTCCCTACGGTTGACTAACCAGACAACATGGCATACGCAGGAAAATCATTGATTGTTCATAATAATGCAGCACGCATTTGAAAGTTCTGTCTTAATGAAGCATCATATGTTAGCACACCCATTTCCTATAATAACTTCAATTCATCTATCAACGGTTGGAGATAAACATCTATTTTGTTCTTAGGATTATTTGGTCCTGGAATAATCAATGTGAGGAACATGTACTCTTTTTTCATGTACAACTCAGGTGGCAAGTTATATGGAGTGACAATAACTGGCCAACAAGAGTAGCTTCTTTTATATTGGGCAAATGAGTTAAATCCATTAGCACATAACCAAAGTCTCACATTTCGTGGATCACATGCAAATTCAGGGTAAGTGTTCTCAAACATCTTCCATGCTTCTCCATCAGAGGGTTGAGACAGGATGCCAACATCTCGATGATTCTCATAGTGCCACCTCATTTCCTTTGCTGTTTTTTTAGAAGTAAATAATCTTTGAAGTTTAGGTATGAGTGGTAGGAACTGTAATTGCCTTTTTACAATTTTCTTTTTTCTTCCCTTATTATTTTTTCTTTTAAAGTACCTTGCTTCACCACAAACCTTACAAAGGATTGCATTTAAATCATCTTTATAATATAGCATACACCCATTCTCACAACAATCAATCTTCTTATAATCAAGCCCTAACTTTAACATTAACTTCTTTGTTTGGTACAAATTTTTTGACATACAAATGCCTTTAGGATTCACAGCCCTCACAAACCATGAAATTTCATTATAATTTTGATGTGACATGTTGGAGTTTGCCTTAATATTTAGTAAGTGTACAGCTACTGCAAGTTGAGACCAATCATCACAACCTTCCCATAAGGGTTGTTATGCAGCATGCAACATCTCATAAAAGGCTTGTGCATCATGATTTGGTGCCTCTTTCAGATTGTCATTGTAGTTATTCCTAAAGCTTGGCCCTGCTACATCTATCACCATAGACTCATAGCGTATGAAATGTTCACCAAGTTGATCATAAGAATTACTTTTGTTAATATTTAGTAGATTGAGGCTTGTACTTGCCTCAATAGACTCTTCACCATGACTAGTCCACTGATAATAATCTATCTTAAATCCATATTTATAGAGATGTGACTTTACATTGTCAAGAGATAGATGATTTGGGCATTTACACCTAGCACATGGACACCTAATTTCTCTTGAATCTATGTAAGGAGGCAATTGACATGCGTGATTAAGAAACACTTCGACACCTTTAATAAATTCTTTTGTCAAGTATCCATATCTTGAATCTATTCTATCATACATCCATCTACGACTTTTTAGAGCATCCATTCTCCTCCCTATTTTATTTTGAGATTTATTAGAGTGAGTTTCATTCAATATACAACTCTATAAATAAACCAAAAGAATTCAAGATATATAATTACAAATGAACAAGTCTAAAACATTATAAAGGTATAAGCATATGAACCAATAGTCTTCAAATAAGAAAATATTTGCACTTGACACATAGTTACTGTAGGTGGGAGAGATTAAGAGCAAGAGGCACAAGTTGATTATAGTGGAGTGTTACAGCCACATTCTTTGTTTAATTAATGCATGATAATTTGGGAACAAGGTCAGGCTTTTAAAATTTTCATGTATCAAAGTTTTAATATCAAAAAAAGCAGGGGAGGTTGAATAATAATGTAGATAGGACATAGCTTTTCTTTCTTGTGGGAAGAATGGGTGATTGGAAGAACATTATAGTTAATTAATGAGAAAAAGATGCACGAGCTACAACAATGAGGAAGGTTGTTTCATAAATAGGAAAATGGAAGATATATTTTATTCTTGATCATTTACATGACCAACAAAAATTTGGCAGCATCATAAGATAAAGAAAGACAAATCCTTTCATAGTAGACCAACATGACCCACAAGAGTACACTAAAATACAAAAATGATGTATTATAATAAGCATAAAAAAGATAAAATTTGAGAAAATAACAGCCCCACTTTTTTTCAGTCAATAGCAGCTCCCACAGACAAAATAACAAATATTAAAGTAGAAAAGAGACAAACCTGGGCAAAATCTCAAATAGAACAACTTCACACTTGAATATAAAGCTTGGAAGACTTCAAAAGTGCGTATTTAAAACCCCAAGTCAGATAAAATCGTGGAAAGAATCTTTGTTATAACTGAGAAATGAAAGGAAAAAAATTAAGGCAAGTTGCTGAAATGAAGAAAGAAAGAAAAAGAGAGTTGTAAAAGGAATAAAAAAAAGACTCACTGCTGAAAATGGAGAAAATGAAGGAGGTCTACAGTGCCTACTGTAGAAATGAGAAGTAACAAGGGAGAAAAGGGGATTTTCTGGCTTTTCTTTGAAATGAACGAGGGAACCGAGGAAGGAAAATATTCTGATATTTGGACTTTTGTAAATTGAAACAATAATTATTTAAATAAAAAATGGAACTCTGTGGTGCTTATATCATGTTAGCACATTAGTTGAGGGAACTTTTTTTTATCCAATAGGTTTGCATTTGAACCATCAGTTTTTAACTTTTAATGTTTGATTGGGAAAAAAAATCACGCAAGGAAAATAGCTGAGCACCCACTACTCTAGGTATCATCCTTTAACAGTACTTTAACATTAAATATATATGACATATATTTAAATAATGTTTAAAATATTTAAATTAATATTTTATAGTTTTATTTACATTATAAACCAATTTTTTAATATAAATTGAATTGAAGATTTTATAAATCTATTGGATGACCTTCCACGTCCTATATCAAAAATAAAACTTTAATTATTCAATAGAATATTTGGTCAAATAAAGATTTAAGAAATGTGAGGTGTATATAGTAATTCTAAGCAAGATAATAATTTGATTAGTAGAGAAGTTAAACAAGATTACTCTTACCATGATGAGATTGTTGAAAAAGGTAAATCACTTATAATCAAAGATTGGAATGTACCCTTGTATTTTAACTATAAATAGAATAGTGTAATCAAAGATTCCATTCTACATATTTTTATTAGCTAATGTCAATAATTTTCAAACTAAGTTTCATCATTTTAACTTTAATTATAATCAATAACATATTATTCTAATCAAATAATATATAATTCAATAATACAAATTAATCAACAAAATTAGTATAAATATTTTTTTTAAAATATTACTAAAATTGACATTTGTATTAAATAAAAAATTAAAAAAATTATATAATTTCATATCAATTAAATGGACCTATTATCATATTTATTATAAAAATAATTATAATTAAAATATATAAATATATATCATCAAATATTTGCGACGGCTTTGTCACACCTTTAGGACAAAATCCATTGTGAAGGAATATTCCATCCCAAAAATCCGTCACAAATATTTTTGGGACAAATAAATTAGTCACACTTTCTATCACAAATATTTGGGACGCCATTTGTTATGCCAAAGTCCGTCGCAATAATTTGGAATACCAAATTGTATCCCAAATTGCATCCCAAACTTTTGGGACAAAATTGGGTGTCCCAAAATCCATGACAAATATTTGGGACAAAATTTAGAATGGATATGAGATGCATTTGTGACTCTTTATGTTCTGTTACAAAATTCCGTCCCAAATCCCTTGTTTTCTTGTAGTGTTTGAACCACTCAAATCGAACATCGAATGGCGAAACAACATACTCTAAAAGTTGGTTGGAGTAGTTGTCATAACAGCAGAACTGTTATGATAGTAAGAGTGTGCCATGGCACAAGGCAGGTGCGTCGAGGCACATTGCACAAAAAGGGATATGGTTGCTTTGTGCCATTCACTACAGCGGGTGTTTCCTACACCACAGCGGAAGGTGCAATTTTTGGAATTTCCATAGTATTCCATTGTCATTTTTAAGGGTAGTATTTGACTTTTTTGCTTCCGCTATCTTGTGTAACTTGTTTTGAATTATAGTTTAAGCATAAATATTTTTTTTTTGCAAAAAGAGTTTCTTAGGATCCTAATTTCTTAAACTATTTTCTAAATTCATGTATTGTGATAACCTTATATAAGGAATTTAATTAATCCTGATTATTATAATGGTGCCTTATGTCTTGTTTTTGGTAATGTTAGGAAGGACATTACATGCGGGGTTTTGGACACCTTTTAGATGTAAAATTTTTGAAAAGTCATCAAAATGTATTTGGGTGTCTATCTTCCTTGTGTGATATAATATGAAAATAAAACCTATGCTATTAGCATTTTTATAAAAAGATCTTTATGTAAATACCTATATCACCTCATTCGGACATCGGATGAAAAATAGAGCACGTTGGAAGTTGCCTATGTTTGTTGTCATTTGACAGTAAAATATGGTTAGATATGTGCAACATGTCGTGGTGCATAGCATATAGAGGGATAGTCACAACGCGTTGCCCAATTTTTCATTCCTTAATATTTTTCAACTGATTTTTGAGCTTTTTCACTCTTATGAGGTATCCTATGCTTTTAAAACAATATTTTACTCTGATTTGTGATTTATTAAATGATGTTTAAGTAATTTTGAACCATGAAAAACTTGGAATCCCATTTCTACAAAATTAAAAAATTGGTAATCCAACTGGTCTAATGCAATGATTACCTTGAATTTTGGATTAAAGGTAGATTAGTGAGGGAAATCTTTCTTATTTGCCGAGACTTTACAATAAGTGCCATCACAATTTATTTTAATAGTGTCTAAGGGTGGAGCCACCCACCTAGCAACGTGTTAATCTTAGCTTGATCGGTTCAATACTTGCATTTGTGAATATTTTATTGGCTTCCCAAAACTCAGATACAACCCTACGGGGTTCCTCAATAATAAACCCCAGATTGGGTTGAGTGTGGTTGAAAATAAAATCATTCCTTTCTTCCCAAATAAGCCATAATATCCAGCATACCAGAGCAATATCAAACTTGGAGGAAGGGCCGTAGGAGAGATAAAAGTATCATATACCAAAAACCAAAGCTAGAGATACTATAAGGATCAAAATATAAGGATAAGCCACATCCATACCAAATGCAACATACCCATGGGAATAGAAAGAAAATATGCTCAATGGTTTCCCTTTCTCTACAGCACAAATAGGATAGGTCTTAGAGAACCCCGTCACCTCCTTGTCAATGCCTTATTGGTAGCTAGCGATTTTGTCAATCCAATGCAAATGTTGTTTTTTACACCATTCCAGAAAACTTTATCAATAGAACCCACCCAAGACAGCAGGATTTGTGTGATGGCATTAGCAAAATCAGCATCAATCAAATTAATAATGGCAAATAAATTCCAAGTTCTATTGTCAATTAGTGAGGCTACACATACATTAGACTTTCCGAACTCAAGATCATTAGTAAATAGCATAGATTAGTGATGAAATATAAGGATAATATATTTTGAAGAAACCTAGGTTGCTAGATTATTATTATTCTAGGAAGAAATAGGTTTTCTTGTGTTATTTTAATATGTTTTCTTTGTGTTATTTTAATATTTTGTATAAGGAAATTTGAAAAATAGATTTATATGGACGAGCGATTAGGATTTTCGCAACTTTAGTTTAAATAGTCTTGGCTTTGCTTTTGTAATGAGACTTTTTGCTTGATGAAAGAATATTGCTCGAGTATTATAAGTTTCTAAAGCTCTCCCTCTCTCCCCTTCTCTCATTTTGCCTTTCCCCCTTGCTTCCCCCTATTCTGTTCTTCATCTTCTTCATTTCTCCCTCCTTATTTTTGGTTTTTCTCTACTCTCTTCCCCATGCAGGTGTGTGAGAGTCCATCTTACATCAGTTTGGTATTAGAGCTCAGCTCTGAACGCTCTTAGGTTGTTCCTGCTGCTTAAAGAACGGAGAAATTCACCAAAAAAGTTCCCCTGCTCTCTATTTCACACTGCCCAAACCAAAACACTTCCTAAGATTAGGTCAGAAAAAGACTACCACCAACATGCTCGGATGGAGGAACTTTTTAGACCTAGAAGACCCACCACCGTCTGCCACTACACTCGCCTCCATACAAGGTAAAAATGATAAAATATAAGAATAATATATTTAAAAAGAAATCTAGGCTAGTAGATTATTATTATTCTAGGAAGAAATAGGTTTTCTTGGGTTATTTTAATATATTGTTTTCTTTGTTTTATTTTAATATTTTGTAAAAGAAAATCTGAAAATTAGCTTTATATAGATGAGTGATTAAGGTTTCTTAATATGTAGACAACTTTAGTTTAAATAGATTAGGCTTTGCTCTTGTAAGGGGACTTTTTGTTGAATGAATGAAAATTATGGGTTAAGTTATGAAAGCTCTCTCCTTCTTCGTTCTGCCTACCTCCCTCTTGACCCCATTGTTCTGTCATTATTTTCTTCCCTCTCCCTTTCAGATTTATCCCCAATCTCTCCTTCCTTGTTTCCATTCTCCTTATATCTCCTTTTCTGTTCTGCTTCCCTCTCGCATTTCCTCTATGTTTGTCTTACATCAATTAGACTTTTAGATCAAGAGGGACTTCTTTACCTTTCTTCCTTCTGCTACACTGACCGGCTGACCCACCTCTATTCCTCCACTTCACACAAAAGAGAAAACACACACACGCGCCTCAAAAGAAAAGGACACACTCACGCTCACCATTGTTTTCACTCAAGAAACTCGCACACCCTTGTTTGACACTCGAGAAATCTAACGCCTCATAGAGTAATAATACAACATCAAAGTAATCGTACTATTAGAAGAAAAGAGCCAAAGGAAGGCTCAACTCTCACTAGGGAGAGAGAAAGGAGCTCTCACTAGGAAGAGAGTAATGTGAATGTATTAGTTAATTTGTTTAACTTCAAGAGCAGTGGTTTTCCAATTTGTTTAACTTTCTGTTTTGTTCGATATGTGTTTCCATTCTTTTTTTTTTTTTTTTCCTGAAATGGATCAAATGCAAATGCACCCCACACACACTCTTACATAATTATCCCTTCTCTCATAGAGAAGAGTGACCCTTACATCAAAGGAAGGAGTAAAACACGCACCCACCCCTTAACCACATGAGAGATAAAACCCACAACCTCCTTCTTTCAAGAGTGTCATGAGTTGTTTTTTTTTTTTTTTTACTCCTTTAATTTTCATTTGTCTGTGGGCTTGATGTTTGTTTTTTTTTTTTGTTTTTTTTTTCATTTTGTTTGTGATCTTGAGAAATTAGGACCTGTTCGGTTTTTGTTCTCATGCTTTTAAGAATTGTATTGTAATACAATTTTTAAAGTTATTAAAAAAAATATGTTTGATTGTTTAAAAAATATGTTAATAGTGATGATCACTAGTGGTTAATGGTGGTGACTTGTGATAGTTATTCATTAAAGTAACTATATTTTTAATAATCAAATGTTATATATTTTGAAAGTAAGAAAAATAAAATCAAAACATTTTTAAGATGTTTTTATTTTTTTTTGTTTTAAAAAAATGAAAACCATTTTAAAAACAACTAGATTACAAACACTCATCCAAACAAGTTTTTTTAATTTCTGTTTTTAAAAACGAAAAAAATTGAAAACAAAACTAAACATGCCCTTGGTTCACTAATTTCTTGGGCTTTGCTGTAATAGTTTATTTTTCATTTTGTTCTTAATGGAAGTTGATCGTTTTTCAAAAAAATATACCTAATTAACAAAGTAAAATTGCATGGAATGGATGCTTCAAGAAATTTATTCATCATCTCATTCATAAAATTTTTCAATCTGTGCCCCATAAGAAATAATAGGTGAATGATTTTAATTAATAGTTAATACTTTTTATATCACTTTTAATATAAACATATTTCATATATTAAGATAATTTTATTATATTAATATTATTATATTTTAATTTTTTTTATAGTAGTGTATGACATGATTTGCATGGGCCAAGCTTGCACTTGATTTTCCTTGAGATGGGTTATGGTTGGCTCATTTTATACTTTCTTTTGCTCTTTTTTTTTTAAGTAAAATAGCAAATTTGGCCATATATTATTTTTCGAGGAGCATCTAGTAGTTTAAACTATCAAATCGTACAAAATAAATCACAAACTTTAAAAAATAGAGCATTCATTAGCTCGCTGTTAACTTCAACTAACGGATGTTATGTAGGGCCTATAATGACACGTGATATGACACGTCAACATTATAAAAGTGCAAATTTAGTTATGAACTATTTTTCTAGAAACATTAGATAACATCGACTATAAAAAAAAATGGACCATCCAATACTTTCCCTTTGATTTTGATCAAATACCATTTATTTTTATACTTATAAGGTCCACAAAGTATTAACCTCTCTAATTTTTTTACCTTCATTCTCAGTATTAACTCAATAAGAAGAGGTTCAAAGAATTCTTATGTAACATCCCAATTTAAATTTTAATAGTTAATTTGGGTTAATAGAAATTTAAAAAAAATAATATTTAGAGGTAAGAAAATTAGTAAGAGATGATTATTAAATCTAACTTAGGATATAATTAAAAAAAATTAAAAAAATTAATTAAAAAAATAATTAAAAAAATAAAAAAAATATTATTAAATTATTATTATAATAAAAAAAAGGGAAAACGTATTATAAAAAAAAGAAGAAGAAGAAGAAAACGAGTTTGCTTTCGGCGGCCGCAATGATTACATGTAAAAAGAAAAGAAGAAAAGGAAAGAAGAGAGAGGAAAGGAAAAAAATAAAAAAAATATGGGACCCACATTCATTTTTAAAAACCACCGTTCTCTTCTCATTTTCCTTCATTTCCTTCCTCTTTCGTGTGCGATCAGAGAGAGCATCTGTGAGCGTGAGTCGCCAGTGCGGAAGATCTGAATTTTAAGGTAAGAGTTTTTAATAGGATATTTAGGGTGTGATTTTAAGCTTTTCAAGACTAAGTAAGTGTTCTAAAATTTTTTCTTAGTCATCCTTCTTCTTTGGTTTCTAAGTTTGTAGTGGTAGAAAATTTAAGATCTGGAAGAGGGATGAATTTATGTTAAATAAATATGATTTTTGAGGTTGTCAGTAGTATAATAAATGTTCTAGAGTATAAATTTATTGATGATCTTTGAATCTGTGGCTTATGGATCAAATTCTAAACTAGATCTGAAAATATATGTTGATTTATTGAGGTTTAGATGATATTTGGGACGAGAAATGAATTATTATGGTTATAGGATTATGATTCTAAGCTAGAGACTCATTTTTAATTTTTGGGTATTTTAGGTACGAATTTATGAAATAAAAAGAAAATTTTGATAATAGAAATTAGTTTAGAAGTTGATTTTTAGATTATTAATGTTTATTGATAATTAAAAGAGGAGTTAAAAATTTTACTTAATAGTATTAACTATAGATTTGTATTAAGATTGAGATTAGGAATTATGTTATATTTTTAATTCTATTATTAGAATTATTTTATTAGTTTCAAAAATTGAAACTAATATTTATAAATAATATGTTATTTGTAAATTGTATTACTGGTGAAGATTGTGGTGAGAGAGAAATTTTAAGGAATAATTTATTGAAAAAGCCACAAGGTAACCATGCTTTTAATTTGTGATTAGTGTTACTTCATGTTAATTGGGTGATTATTGAGAAAATTATGAATTTTGTAATATTGTATAATTGTGCAATATTATTATGAATTTGTTTGATTATTGTGGGAGGTGTTGGGAGACTTGCTATTATTGTTGTATTTATGTGCCACGTGGTACGCCCCTATTGGAGCTCAATAGGTGGCTTGTAAGGGCTCGGGCTAATCTACCTTTGGCCGGGTAATTTAGCACCGAGTGAGGGCTACGGCTCGAGGTTAATGGAGGGATATAAGGATGGTTGTTTGTGTTTATTATAATATTTCTTATATTTGTTGGAATTATATTATTTTTAATTCTTACTTAGTAAGCACACACTTAACTGTTTGTATACACTATCATAAATTGGCTTTGGTTACTGGGACTTTTGAGTCTCATTATGTGGTTAACAATTTTCAGGAGAAGAGCCACGAGTGACACGTGGAGGAGTCCCAGAAGCTTAGTGGTATAAATCCACTGTCTCTTTTGGGTATTTAATTTATGATTTATAATGTGTTATATTGTCAATATTAGGACTTTTTTTTTGTTTATTGTCAATTATATGAATATATAAATGTAATCATGCCTTTCAAACTATTTTTATTTTTGGTACAATTTGGATGACTGTAATTTTAATATTTGGTTTACTTTGGATTGGTTAAAATGGCATGATTATAAGGCCAAATAACTGGCTTGTGTTGAAAATTGACTAAATTGTTTATTTTACTTGTTGGGAGTATAAGGATGGACAAATGTAATTTAATTTACTTGTTGGGAGTATAAGGATGGACAAATGTGATTTAGCCTAGTGGCATGTGGGAGGTAAAAATTTATATGAAATGTTGTATTGTGCGAGTTGAAGCCAATTATAAAATATTTTATATTGAAATTATTGATATAAAAAAATGTGTTGGGTGACTGTAACCCAACTATGGTTGAGTTAAATTATTTAAAAAAAAATTGGTGTGTTACAAATTTTGGTATCAGAGCTACATGTTTCAAATTCTTATAAATTATGAAATTGTTATACATTAACCTAGTTTATTGGCAATATACATTATTAAATCATAATACTTCTCCATTATTTTCTTGTCTTGAGATTAGTGTTAACTTAATTATGTGACTTCCATCCTTTAGGAGGGGAGAGATGGTGTCCAAAACTAGGAGAGGTAGCGAAATTGCCGTTGATTCTATAGAGCCAATAGGAAATGACATACCTTCACTGCCACAATCAGAGCCCACACAGCAACAAATGGGGCAGGGCGAGCCTATACAGTCACAACTAAGGCAGGATGAGCCAACCATGAGACAAATGATGGATCTACTATATAATCTTAGTGACCGCATGAAGAGACAAGAAGAAGAGTTGGCCGCTTTAAGACAATATAAGGAGAATTCCAACTGAGAGGGAAATAGCCAACAAGAAAGAAGCCATACCAAGGTATTTAATGCGAGCCAATCTGTTGATGAAGGCTCACCTTCCAATTCTCACCATGAGACTAGTTCAAAGAATATAAGTCTCCACTCTGAGCAATAGACATCCACGATCACAAAGATTTGGAGTACTTTTCGTAAGTTTAATCCTCCTACTTTTGATGGAAATCTTAAGCCAGCGGTGGTTGAAGAATGGATAGATCAATTGGAGAGTATTTTTCGTATGGTTGTGTGCACTTCTAATCAAAAGGTGTAGCTGGCAATATTCCTACTACAGAAGAGTGCTAAGAAATGGTGGGAAACATCAGGACCGAAGGATGATTCCTCTCTTACTTGGGAAGATTTTAAAGCCATATTGTTCGAGAATTATTTTCCTACTGCACTGAGAGCAGAAAAGGAGGTTGAGTTTCATGCATTTCGTCAGGGTGATCTCGATAAGGATGAATTTATTGAACAATTCTCAGAATTATCTAAATACTCCACTTACCTCCAAAACATGAAGATACGGAGTAGATGGCTGAATGATTACTAGAAAAGGCGAGGCCTGATCTAAGGGAACAGTTAGCCCCTTTTGAGATCAAGACATTCAGTGAGATGTGCAATAAGCTTCGAATAGTTTCTCGAAGGAAGAGAGAGGCTATATTAGAAGCTGATAGAGAGAGAGGAAAGAACCTCATGGGAAGCCCCCTATCCACACCAGACCCATTGGTGGAGTAGAGAAGAGGAGCAGTCAAATCTTTGGAGGCTTTAGAAATCAGAAGAAGAAGGGCTACTACCATAAGGGCCAAAGCTACAGAGGGAATCAGAGTGGGAGTCAGGGGTCTTACAGGAGCCCAGCAACCTCTACTCCTACTCCTGGTGCTGCTAGTAATCAAGCATGCAGTAAGTGTGGGAAGTTTCATTCTAGTGATTGTTGGGTTTGTTACATCTGCCAGAAGCCTGGTCATATTGCCCGATTTTGCTATCAAAATCAGAATAGGGGTAATGATCAGAGACCTACAGTACCAGCACGAGTGTATGCCCTCTCTGGGCCAGAGGCTACTAACAATCCTAATGCTATCCGAGGTATAATCTGAATCCTTGATAATGATGTTTGTGCTTTGTTTGATTCGGGTGCTACACACTCTTTTGTGTCTGATGAATGTATGAAAAGATGTAAATTGCCTGTGTGTACCTTACCTTTTGATGTGAAGATTTTACTCCTGCTGGTTTGACTGTAAGGACTGCTAAGGCATGTCTAAATGTAGAGGTTGAGTATGAGGGTCGAAAGACCACCATAGACCTCATTTGTTTGTCTTTGTCTGGGATTGATGTTATTGTGGGGATGGATTGGTTGTCTGCAAATGGAGCTATACTTGATTGTCAGAAAAAGAGTGTGTCACTCTCAGCTCTTACTGTAACCCCTGTAGAGTCCCAAATTCCTATGTTGTTGTCTGCAGCTCAAGTAGAACAATGTATAAGAAAGGGCTGTCAAGCTTTTATGATTTTCTTCTCAATCAAGGCAGAGATTGAAGAAGGTGTAGATCAGATTCCAGTAGTGAGAGAATTCCCTAACATCTTTCCTACTGAAGTGATCGGTTTGCCTCCAGAACGAGAGGTTGAGTTCTCGATTGAACTCGTACCTGGTACGGGGCCTATTTCTAAGGCACCCTATAAGATGTCTCCATAGGAGTTAGCTGAGTTAAATAGACAAATTGAAGAGTTGTTAGAGAAGGGGTTTATCAGACCGAGTGTATCACCATGGGGGTCACCGGTACTGTTTGTGAAAAAGAAAGATAGAAGCCTTAGATTGTGTATTGATTATAGACAATTGAATAAGGTAACCATCAAGAACAAGTACCCCTTACCTCAAATTGATGATTTGTTAGATCAATTAGTCAATTCAGCGGTATTTTTTAAGATTGATCTAAGATCAGGGTATCATCAATTGAGGGTTAAGCAGAGGATATCCCTAAAACTGCTTTTAGGACTAGATATGGGCACTATGAGTTCCTGGTGATGCCGTTTGGGTTAACAAATGCCCCAGCTGTCTTCATGGATTATATGAATCGAATCTTCAGGCCTTATCTCGATGAATTTGTTGTAGTTATTGATGACATACTTATTTATTCTCAGGATGAGGTGGACCATGCTAGACATCTTAAAATTATTTTAGAGATATTAAGAGAGCACAAGCTCTATGCCAAGTTGAGCAAATGTGATTTTTGGCTTAAAGAAGTTAAATTCTTAGGCCATGTTGTTTCAGAAGAAGGGGTAGCGGTGGACCCTAGTAAGATAGATGCAGTGATGAAATGGGAACAATCTCGAAGTGTGACAGAGATTAGGAGTTTCTTAGGTCTTGCAGGCTACTATTGTCGTTTCATTAAGGGTTTTTCACAAATTGCAATGCCCTTGACTAAGTTGACCAGAAAAGATGCTCCATTTATTTGGACGAACGAGTGTGAAGTTGCATTCCAGGAGCTGAAAAAGAGGTTGACCACCACACCGGTGCTCACCTTACCTGTTCCAACTGCTCCTTATACCTTGTATACTGATGCTTCCAAGAAAGGTTTAGGTTGTGTATTGATGCAGGAGGATTGAGTAGTGGCTTATGCCTCTCGACAGTTGAGGCCTCATGAGGAAAATTACCCTACTCATGATTTGGAGCTTGCTGCTGTGGTATTTGCCTTGAAGATTTGGAGACATTATCTTTATGGTTCTTCTTTTGAGGTCTTCAGTGATCATAAAAGTTTAAAATATTTATTTGATCAAAAGGAGCTCAATATGAGACAGCGCAGATGGATTGAGTTTTTGAAGGATTATGACTTTGAGTTAAAGTATCATCCAGGGAAAGCTAACGTAGTCGCCGACGCTCTAAGCAGGAAGCTTGTGCATACTGCTCACATGATGGTCAGAGAACACGAATTATGGAGTAGTTTCCATGCAGTAAATGTAGAAGTAGTCAAAAATCATTTGGCTGCTTTACACATTACTGAATTTGAAAATAATTTTTGGGAAGAAATCAGAATTGCGCAGCAGAAGGACGATTATTTGAATAAGATTAGGGAAGAGATTGGGGCTGGAAAGGCTGAACATTTTGATGTGACCGATAGTAATGTCGTAAGATATAAAGGTAGAGTGTGCGTGCCTAATGATGCTCGATTGAAAAATATCTTACTGGAGGAGGCTCATCAGAGTAAATATACCATTCACCCAGGAGCAACTAAGATGTATCATGACTTAAGACGTGCTTGGTGGTGGCCAAGGATGAAGAAAAATGTAACTGAACATGTAACTCGTTGTTTGACTTGCCAGAAAGTCAAAATTGAGCATCAGAAACTAGCCGGAATGCTACAGTCTCTTGATATTCCAGAGTGGAAATGGGACAGCATTTCTATGGACTTCATTATAGAATTTCCTAGAACATCTTCTGGTCATGACACTATATAGGTAATCGTAGATCAACTCACCAAATCAGCTCATTTTCTTGTTACTAATATCAAGTATTCTCTTGAAAAATTAACTGAAATCTACATAAGAGAAGTGGTAAGATTGCATGGAGTGCCGATAATATCGTATCTGATCGTGATCCGAGATTCACATCAAACTTTTGGAAGTCATTACAGGAAGCCATGGGTACTCGTCTGAGTTTTAGCACCGCTTACCACCCCCAGACCGATGGGCAAACGGAACGAACCATACAAACTCTTGAAGACATGTTAAGAGCTTGTGCCATTGAGCTTAGAGGTAATTGGGATAGTCACTTGCCATTAGCTGAATTTGCCTACAATAATAGTTTTCATTCTAGCATTCAGATGGCACCTTATGAGGCATTGTATGGAAGAAAATGTAGATCGCCACTGTGTTGGACAGAATTAAGTGAGAGAACTGTTTTGGGGCCAGACATTGTTGATGAGACTACCCAAAAGATTGCTTTAATCAAGCAAAAATTACTCACATCTCAAAGTAGACAAAAGAGTTATGCGGATAAGAGGAGAAGACCGCTTGAGTTTGAAGTAGGTGACCATGTATTTTTGAAAATCTCTCCGGTAACTGGTGTTGGAAGAGCTATTAAGGCTAAGAAATTGACACCAAGGTTTATGGGGCTTTTTGAAATCTTAAAACGAGTTGGACCAGTAGCGTACCAAGTAGCATTACCACCTCAAATTGCTGGTATACACAATGTATTCCATGCATCACAATTAAAGAAGTATCAACCAGATCCTTCCCATATAATTGAACCCGAGGAGATTGAACTCAGGAAGAATTTAACATTCAGAGCTGAACCGAAAGAGATTGTGGATTATAAGGACAAGCAATTAAGAAACAAGACCATTAGATTGGTTAAAGTAATCTGGAAGGGCACAACTCCAGGTGATGCTACGTGGGAGACCGAGGACAGTATGCGACGTGATTATCCTCGTCTTTTTGATTAAGTAAGTAGTTGATAGTTACTAACTTTAAATTTTGAGGACAAAATTTTTAAAAGGAGGGGAGAATTGTAACATCCCAATTTAAATTTTAATAGTTAATTTGGGTTAATAGAAATTTAAAAAAAATAATATTTAGAGGTAAGAAATTAGTAAGAGATGATTATTAAATCTAACTTAGATATAATTAAAAAAATTAAAAAATTAATTAAAAAATAATTAAAAAATAAAAAATATTATTAAATTATTATTATAATAAAAAAAGGGAAAACGTATTATAAAAAAAAGGAAGAAGAAGAAGAAAACGAGTTTGCTTTCGGCGGCCACAATGATTACATGTAAAAGAAAAGAAAGAAAAGGAAAGAAGAGAGAGGAAAGGAAAAAATAAAAAAAAATGTGGGACCCACATTCATTTTTAAAAACTACCGTTCTCTTCTCATTTTCCTTCTTTCCTTCCTCTTTCGTGTGCGATCAGAGAGAGCATCTGTGAGCGTGAGTCGCCAGTGCGGAAGATCTGAATTTTTAAGGTAAGAGTTTTTAATAGGATATTTAGGGTGTGATTTTAAGCTTTTCAAGACTAAGTAAGTGTTCTAAAATTTTTTCTTAGTCATCCTTCTTCTTTGGTTTCTAAGTTTGTAGTGGTAGAAAATTTAAGATCTGGAAGAGGGATGAATTTATGTTAAATAAATATGATTTTTGAGGTTGTCAGTAGTATAATAAATGTTCTAGAGTATAAATTTATTGATGATCTTTGAATCTGTGGCTTATGGATCAAATTCTAAACTAGATCTGAAAATATATGTTGATTTATTGAGTTAGATGATTATTTGGGACGAGAAATGAATTATTATGGTTATAGGATTATGATTCTAAGCTAGAGACTCAATTTTTAATTTTTGGGTATTTTAGGTACGAATTTATGAAATAAAAAGAAAATTTTGATAATAGAAATTAGTTTAGAAGTTAATTTTTAGATTATTAATGTTTATTGATAATTAAAAGAGGAGTTAAAAATTTTACTTAATAGTATTAACTATAGATTTGTATTAAGATTGAGATTAGGAATTATGTTATATTTTTAATTCTATTATTAGAATTATTTTATTAGTTTCAAAAATTGAAACTAATATTTATAAATAATATGTTATTTGTAAATTGTATTACTGGTGAAGATTGTGGTGAGAGAGAAATTTTAAGGAATAATTTATTGAAAAAGCCACAAGGTAACCATGCTTTTAATTTGTGATTAGTGTTACTTCATGTTAATTGGGTGATTATTGAGAAAATTATGAATTTTGTAATATTGTATAATTGTGCAATATTATTATGAATTTGTTTGATTATTGTGGGAGGTGTTGGGAGACTTGCTATTATTGTTGTATTTATGTGCCACGTGGTACGCCCCTATTGGAGCTCAATAGGTGGCTTGTAAGGGCTCGGGCTAATCTACCTTTGGCCGGGTAATTTAGCACCGAGTAGGGCTACGGCTCGAGGTTAATGGAGGGATATAAGGATGGTTGTTGGTGTTTATTATAATATTTCTTATATTTGTTGGAATTATATTATTTTTAATTCTTACTTAGTAAGCACACACTTAACTGTTTGTATATACTATCATAAATTGGCTTTGGTTACTGGGACTTTTGAGTCTCATTTTGTGGTTAACAATTTTCAGGAGAAGAGCCACGAGTGACACGTGGAGGAGTCCAGAGGCTTAGTGGTATAAATCCACTGTCTCTTTTGGGTATTTAATTTATGATTTTAATAATGTTATATTGCCAATATTAGGACTTTTTTTTGTTTATTATCAATTATATGAATATATAAATGTAATCATGCCTTTCAAACTATTTCTATTTTTGGTACAATTTGGATGACTGTAATTTTAATATTTGGTTTACTTTGGATTGGTTAAAATGGCATGATTATAAGGCCAAATAACTGGCTTGTGTTGAAAATTGACTAAATTGTTTATTTTACTTGTTGGGAGTATAAGGATGGACAAATGTAATTTAATTTACTTATTGGGAGTATAAGGATGGACAAATGTGATTTAGCCTAGTGGCATGTGGGAGGTTAAAATTTATATGAAATGTTGTATTGTGCTAGTTGAAGCCAATTATAAAATATTTTATATTGAAATTATTGATATAAAAAAATGTGTTGGGTGACTGTAACCCAACTATGGTTGAGTTAAATTGTTTAAAAAAAAATTTGGTGTGTTACATCTTATCTAAAGTCATTCACAAAGACAATGCCAATGAAATAAAAGCTTGAGTTTATTATGCATGGGAGAAGTTTGATTCTAGCTTAATTTAGCCACGAATTATTTTTTCTATTTTGTTAGTGTCGTCTTCGTGAAAGTCTTTAAATAAGAACTCTTTGACTATATTCTTCTTGAGTTGAGATTGAGAGCAAAAAGATTGGAGAGATTAATGTTTTGTGGGCCTCATAAGTATGAAAATAAATAGTGTTTGTTCAAAATTGAGAGGAAGGTGTTGGATGGTCCTTTTTTTATAGTAAAGGTTACCCAGTGCTCTTTAAAAAATAGTTCAAAGCTAAATTTGTACTTTTACCATGTTGATATGTCATGCCTATATTATGCCATATGTCATTGTGGGCTTCACATAATATTCGTTAGTTGAAGTTAATGGCGAGCTATTGGATGTTTTATTTTTGAAAGTTCATAATTTATTTTGTACCATTCAATAGTTTAGGCTATCAAATGCTTTACGAAAAATAGTATATGCCCAAATTTGCACTTTTATCCTTTTTTTTCTTATATGTTTTTAGAAAAACATAATTATTAGTCCCTATAATTTATTCACCAATGTGGTTGGTCTAGCACAAAAGGTTGGTTTCTTATAACGTGATGAACCAAAATTTGAAATCCTTTGAGAGCGTCTATATTTAATGCCCAATAGTGTTTCAAATATGATTGTCTTTGATAGAAAAATACTTGCAGGCAAAAAGAAAAAAGACTTGTTCCCTTGTACGAGGTTTGAGTATAAATCTCCTTTATTTTTAGCCCTTAAGGTTCAATTGAGTTGGGTTAAACTGTTTTATATTTTTATTGGTTGTAATTTTTTTTATTCGTTAAATATATCTAATTATATATCTTTTGTAATATAATATCATTTTTAAGCATTCACAAATAGTTCTTTGTAATACTATATTGAATATTTTTAAAATACATAGACATGCACAAACATAATAAAACTCATTCAGTTATTATATATCAAAATCTAATTTTAAACCATAATGACTTAAGGTGTATTTTTATTTTTAAAATATTTTCTAAAGAGCATCCAATAAATATTTTTTTCTCTAAAGTAATTAAACTGCAACATCCTCTACCATGCTGTTAAATCCCCAAATACTTACATTAGAAAAAGTTAACTTGGACTCAAATACTTTTTAATGGACATTTTCAGGGATTTAATGGCAGAGTAGAAGATGTTCTAATTTAATCATTTCAGAGCAAAAATGTTCTAACAAATACTTTAGAGTATTGAGTTCTTTTTAAAGAATATTTCAGAGACAAAAATGCACATTTAACCAATTATAATTCATATAATTCAAATAAATTTTAGTTTGTCAAGTAAATTTAAAAAAAAATATCTAAACATAAATCCCAATATAGTAATTGACAAAAACTCTACAAAACTTGGACATTCAAGATCAATCGATGTGGTAAAAATTTGATTGTAATAATTAATTACGATCTCCCAACTATTTATAATAAATCACAACTGATATTAAATGAATAAATCCTGCTCACTTTAGAATGAAATGGTTAAGATCAACGGGGATAGATTTAGCAAAAAAAAAAAATAATTTTTTTTATAACATGATAAACTAATATTTAAATTTTTGTTAAAAGATGTACTTACATTTAATGCAAAACTGTGTCTCGAACATAATTACTCCCAATAAAAAAAGTACTCATAAGAAATTAAAAAAAAAAATTAGCTCAATGACATCAAAAAATACAACTCTCAAAAATTATGGATGAAGTTTTTGAATATTTTAGAATAATGCCCTTTTATAAAATTAATTAGATGTGCTTTTCCTTTTTTATCCTCAAAATAAATTTATTATTAAAATAGAATATATCTAATTCAACTAATTTTTAACTGATTGGATCTTTCATTTTTATCATCAAAAATCGTATTGTGCGTGCTCCCTCTCTAATTTATCATCTCTAAATATTTTCTTCATCAAATTTTTTTCATCTGATTTTCCTGGATCATCATTTTCATCTCTCATACAATGCTTTCCTTCATCAGAATTTTTAATCTGATTTGCTTAAATCACCATCTTCATTGCAAAGCTTTTTCTCTCTCTCCCTCTCTGTTTTTCTCAGATATTATGAAGAGGACATTAGACATTGAAGAGGAAACTCCATTAGTAATTTGCGATACTACATCATTGATGTATAAATGTATATCAATAATAAATAAATTAATAAGTTTTCACTTATATGGCTTATATATCAGTGATATATAATGATATATCACTAATATACTATCACAGATTAATATAATTAGACATAAACTTGTTTATAATTGTTCTTTAGTCATATATCGATAATGTAGTATCGTAGATCAATAATACGAAAAACACATAATCATTTGCCCAAAACAAGTCAAATATAATTCACAAAAAAATTTTGAACTTTTAACTTATTATAGAGAATCAAATACCTAAATTAATAAAATAAAAAATTATTAATCTATAGCATTATTTTCCTGCCAATGTGCTCTGTTCTGTCGAGTACCGTCGATGTATCTCACCTTGCATTTTTCTCTAAAAAATTGAAATGGTTAAGATTGTGTAAATAGGAATTTTAACCCCATTTTAATAATATTACATATCAATCTCTTCAGTCTTCTCATTGTTCAAATCTAATTTTCATTACTTTTTGATTACTTTTCATATGATCGGTAAGCAAAAAATGCATATAAACATGCTGTAAATCGATTGATTGTGCAGATAGAAGAAGACAAGGGGTCACCACATTTTAAAGGCCAAATTTTCAACTCACAAACTTATTATCGAATTTGTTAGAAATTTATTTAGTTGCCACGTGTCTTTCCTTGTTTTCCACTCCACTAATGAATCATCCGGTTACCATTATTCCATTACTTCACACATTAGTTTTGTACGGTGTATATTTGCCATTTTGCACTATCTCCCGCAAGGGGTCCGGATCTTCTCATTTTTCTTCTTTCTCCTTTTTTTCCTTTTTATTCCCTCTCTACCCTTATATAATAAAATGAAGGATTAAGAATTATTTTTACCCTTCAATTACACGCAAAAAGTCTCAAATGACCATAAATTTAACTGAGTCATTCACATCCCTAATTTAAAAAAATTAAAATACCTATATCCTTGAAGTTAAAAATTTGTTAGAAGGCCGTGCAATTTATTGATATGGCTTTTTTAATATTTTTTTAATAGTAAAATATAATGATGGGAGTCACTCTACATATATTTTTTATATTTTCACCTTCCTCCTCTCTCTCCCCCCTCCTCACACTCTCTCCAAACTCCACTTCTGATCACTAAGGATATGCTAGGTTTATGCGATGAGCTACATGGCTTACCATGTAAACTCTACACTAAGGCAAATAAAATAAATGCTCAAACACACCAAAGTCCAACTTCATTTAATTTTAATATAACTCTATAGCAAAATTTCTTGCAAGTTGCATAATTATGCCTTGACACATCCAAAGAACTTTTGCTTCTCCTGTGTTGTCTAGAAGTAGCCATGGCCAAACTTGGAAGATGTGTCGATGAACTTGAACTACATGATAACCTCTTTTCTTGAGACCAACACAGCATCCATTGATCATCACATAGTCATCCTTCACAATACCATAGTGAGGGAAGCCACCCATTGGAGTTATGTCCTTTTCAATCATGTCTTTGCCTTCGTCTCCTCTCTCTCCTCCAACAGTGATCTCCAACAGCCACTGAGTCTAGTTTCATCCTTTTTCTCCTCCCCACTTTCTCTCTCCTCCATCCCTCTCCTTTATGTTGAGCATGCTTGACACTTGAGCCCGACTCCCTTGCACCTTAGCTTGTCTTTGTTTCTAAGAAAAAAAATAAGGGAAAACAGAGAGACTTCACTTCTTCACAAAGGACATTAGCTCAACAACAGCACATGCATGCAGGGTCCTTCATGTGGAGGAGAGAGAAGTGGGAAGGGGAGAATGAAAGGGAGGAGTGAGAGTGATGTCATCGCCCACGATGATCTGGCAACTCTTGACAAAGTGCTTGGATGCATGGGAGTCTCAATGAGGTTTCCCATTTGGATTCTTTTTCATATTCTTGGAAGTCTCTTGCATTGCATATTCCCTTCACAGTTTAGCTTCTCTCAATTCAGCATAGGCTTCATGTATGGTACCTTGCTCCATAACAAAATGGAGCCATCGATAGTGGTGAGTTTGAGAGGAAAATTCTAAGGGGGGGAAAGGAGAGAGAGAGAGAGAGAGGAGATTGCAACAACATCCTCACTCTAAGAATAGCAGCCAAAATAAGTTAAATAATTACATGACTGCTTAACTTCAAAATATCTATTTTTTATCATTGTGAAAAAACCAAAAAAAAAACAAAAATTAAAAAAAGAAAAGAAAGCAAAGGGAGTTGGAGACAAGGCGCTAGCCATCCAAAGCTAAAACGAGTACATGGCCTATACTTTGCCCATTTTAAGTTGGTTATAAAACATTATAGGAAAAAAAAATGCCTGGGATCAGCATTTCCAATATTTGGAATGAATTCAAAGATGATGGCTTGGGCAAAAGAATCACCATTGGCCAACAGACTTTTCTCTGGGAAGAACAATTGGTCTAGCTTGGAAAAGCGTTGACTGAGATGAATAGTGAAAACATGCTTATTTGTGACATGGAGGAAGTTTTCGAGTAGATTCTACCAAATGGGACGTGGGACACCTGGAAACTAGGGATGTGATTTGATCCATGTATCATTGAT
This sequence comes from Prosopis cineraria, assembly GCF_029017545.1. Classification (NCBI taxonomy): domain Eukaryota; kingdom Viridiplantae; phylum Streptophyta; class Magnoliopsida; order Fabales; family Fabaceae; genus Prosopis; species Prosopis cineraria. The sequence continues at coordinate 14,043,462 of NW_026555341.1, read as the reverse complement.
CTTATAACTCAAACTAGAATATACTTTGAGAGAAGTAAAACAGATTCCATTACTTGGTGGAGTTGACAATTAAGTCCAACCCTTAAAAGGCCAAGCCTAAATGAGCTAGGGTTGAAAAGCTTGAAATTGCTTTAAAGGCTCCTAATTTCGAAGCCTAATCTTGGCCCTTAAGTTTGTAGGGCCATCCTTGCGGCCCTAGTATTTTTTAATTTAAAAGCCCAATAAATACACTTATAGTTCCAAAAAAAATATTACACATAAAATTAAATCTAAAAAATAAATTTAAGTAAATCCACAATAAATCTATAAAGTTTAAACATTCAAATTTATTATCATAGCAACATTATCAAAATCATGTAACCAATTACAAGTATAAACAATAGATTTAACATTATTTAGAAAAATAGAATTTTGATATTTTGTCAAAACTTGTGAACCAATACTAAAAACTAATTTACTAGCCATAATAATGATTGAAATACTAAGAATACTAGCACTCATCTTTGAAAGAATTAAAAATCAATGTTACTTGTTCTTTCACTAGTTCAATGTCTAATTCTTTTATATTATAAAACTTAATATCGGTTTATCTAAATAATTCTTTAGTTCATATATGTCCATAAAAAAATCATATATACTCATAATTATCTTGATAATCCTACATTTTAATTTGTAAAGGATTAAAGAAATATCAGTTAACTACTAGTAAGATTAAAAAATAACAAATTTAATTAGTGAAGTATTAAAAAATACATAAAATGCATAATCAAAAGTGATTATTATTGTTGATAAAAGACTTGAAGTATGATAAACACTTTATGTTTTTGAATTTTTACTTGAATTTTTTTTAAAAAAAATAATCAAATCTAAAAGAGTTGGATCTTGACCTTAAAGGGCGGCTCTTTTAAGTATGAAATTCATTTACACCCTCTGATTAAACAACCCAATTTTAGTTATTTTAAGGCTTAAATGAGCTGACCTGACAGGCTTATCTCATTTTACTAACTCTATCCATCCCCTAATGGAAATTTTATTGTCAATTCTGCCTGTTGTTTCTTATCTACAGGTACACAAAGTAATAGCAACACTCCCGTGGAAAAGCATATGAAGAGTGCAAATCCCAGAGAAAATGAAGTCTTTTATGTGACTCGATGCACAATCGTGCCCGCACAACAGAACTTCGAAGACGAGGAATTTAGGAAGAGGAAAAATGCATTTTTGGACGTAAGCGAATGTTTGGTGAGGAGATGATTTCTGCCAACCCCCATAATATTTATTTTTGGGCTCTTCAGGACTTTAGAATTCAACAATCCATGGAGGTGCACAAAAGAGCAAGCCCCCCTTCCGTCCAAAGCCGGCATACTGACAGAGATACATTCACTTTGGAGACAGATGCATCAGTCATGCAGGACAAAGGCAGCACAATTGGAGGCATCATTAGACAACAAAGTGATAAATGGATCTTGGAATTCTGCTTAAAAACAGAATTGCTACCACCTATAATTACGGAGGTAAAAGCTATAGCCATTGGTTTACATTACTGCTGGAAATTGGGAATCAGGAAGGTCCAACGTTATCTCTGATTGTGTCAATGCCATCAACCTTATCTTGAGAGACTCGCAACAAAGCCATCCTTTTTGGGACATTATTCAAGAAGCTAGATTGATCTTAGATAGAGATTGATTTATTAATCTTAATTTTTTCCATAGGGACTGTCAGAAATGCAGGTGCTTTAGTTAAGTTTGCGAACACTTCATTTTCGGAGAGTCATTTCTTTAACCATCCTCCTCCTTTTATCAAGCAAGAGGAGGAAGGGATGAGCAATGACTAGATTGATATATTTTGAGTATTGATCTTTTGACTTGAATGAAACATTTTCCACTCCCAAAAAAAAAAAAAACATAATAGAATCACCAGCAATCAGATCAAATAAAGGGCTCAACATCTTTCCATTTTCAAGTTCATATTTTATAGAAAGAAAAAAATTACACTAAAAGCTTGTCTCATTTTGGATCTACAACGCTCAAATTCAGATAAATGATGACATTGGATGCCAAATAGAGAGCGGAGGAGAGGGAGGAAAGGCAAACAAGTTTATGCAACAATGGAGAAAAGAAAATTATTTCAAGAAAAGGTTCAAGAAGAAAATAAGAAAAAAATTACACTAAATGAGCTTGTCTCATTTTGGATCTTACAACGCTCAAATTCAGATAAATGATGACATTGGATGCCAAATAAGAGAGCGGAGGGAGGAGGGAGGAAGGCAAACAAGTTTATGCAACAATGGAGAAAAGAAAATTATTTCAAGAAAAGGTTCAAGAAGAAAATAAGTACTTTATAGCAAGATTCTTTGGGTCAACTATCAACATCTTCAATGAGATATGCAAAATATATAGTTCTAGCTTCCAAGCTTTAAATTCTACCCAAAATCTAATCTTCAAAAAGTACTCTCTCGAAACACTAATTCAAATATTTTCCCCTCAATCAATGGTCAGAACTCAAAATTGATGGACAAGAGTCCTTGCTAGAAGCCCCCAAACAAAATTCTTGCACTTGTATACCAACAACACTTTCTTAAACTGAAACACAAAATATCTATATAAATTGAAAACTATAAATGCTATAGAAAAATGTTGATTTCCTTTTCAGTCATCTCATAAACATGGTCTCTTGCATCAGCTAGCGCACTCTACATGACGCAAAGTAAATATTCAGATCCATTTAACTGGAAAGAAGAGAATGCAGTTTGGAAAGAAATAAATAGCATAAGAAATTACCTGCCCAAATTTGTCAGGAAGTTACTAGCAATGTTTAGGGATGTGATGGCTATATCATCATTAGCCTTCAGTGCCTGGGCAATTGCAAAAGCTCCATCATCCTGTTCAACAGGTGAAGAAGTTACGGGATATAACCAAGGTTTAAGAACAAATCTAAAATTGAAAATATAGACGATTATACCCTAATTTCGTTGAATCCTAAATCTATTGAGGTCAAAGCTTCATTAACCACTTTCAAGCTGCGAGCCAAACAGGCAGCACCCTGCAACAGTTGGTTCATAATGAAAAGAGGTAAATAAACATAAGATTGAGAAACAAAAATTTTAATTCCAACACAGGTACTGAAACAAGCCTCATCTCTCAGTCCATTTGCCCGCAAGTCCAGAACTGATATTGTAGTATTATATTTCAACGCATCCGCAACAAACTCCGCCCCCTTTGCTCCTATCTGTGAAAATGCTTCATATAACATGGAAAATTGGATGACCAAAGAATGTACAATAATTGTTACATAGGTTACCTGGCACCAACCAAGCTTAAGGGTTTTTATGCTCCCATGAAATTTTAGGACTTCAGCCAAGGCCTGGGCTCCATCTGGGCCAATGGGATTATAACTGAGTTCTAACTGAGAAAAAGATATAAAATTTGCGTTAGATATAAATAATGAAGACAAGCCACGAAGACAAGGGCAAGGAAATCTGAAGGCTTACAGTGGTAATGACAGAATTATCTTTCAAAACTTGAGCAACAGCATTGACTCCTGCAGCATGAATGTTATTTCCTCCTCCTGTAATTTTAGTTTGGCTACAGTCATGTTACTAGTAGTTTTCTCATTTTCCGTATGTTGGGAAAGAGAGGGGGTTGGGCAAATATAAACAAATTAGCTCTTCTCACCAGGTCTAATGTTGTTATGGACCGATTTTCCTTTAGAGCATCCGCAATTTTTTCAGCGCCCTGACACTTTTTCATCAGTTGATTCCAAGTCCAGCATATGTAACTCAATTCAAACATAAATTATCAAATCTAAAATTCCTCTCTTTCAAATAGGAACCATTATTTTTTTTATTCTCCTGCTCCATATAACATTATCACTCCAAAAATGCTCAAAAGGTTACCCCCTGTAAAGAGCTAGAGATGGTTTGATGGGTTTGTGTTAAGAAGTTAATTGCATGTTCATCAGAACGTTTCTCCATTGTTTTGATAAAAACATGTATTGTCGTTAAGGGATCATGCTTTTGTCATAGTTGTTACGGTCAGAACAGAACAGAGACAGATATTTGGGAAGGAGAAAGATGGAATTGATGTTTATTTGTCTGTGTATTGTGCTCCTACTACATATCACACGTGTCAGCATCAAACTACCCATACATCACCACATCAATTGATACAAACTGGTTTAGATGTAAGAGCATGATGCTATCAAATCAATTTAAATCGGTAAAAAAAACAAGCTTACACGTCTATAATGAATCTCCGCTTCCTATGATAATATAATAACATTTGCTTAGCATCTTTATGCAGCTTTTTGCAGCATGGCACCACTATGTTTTAAGACTATTTTATAATATTAATGATAACGATTTCATCACACTAAATACATGAATTGGAAGACAACTGAGAAAAGAGAATACCTCATCACCAATGTCATTCATGTAAAGATTCAACCATAAAAGGCTCTTGCTCTTTCTAATATATTCACCAACATGGAATGCGCCTTTAGCACTTAATGAGTTGTTGCCAATGTCTAGAACCATAAGTTTCCCTTGAGACAAAGATATTTGTCAGATAATTTGCAAGATAATAATTAGAGTTACTGAAGCATGAAGAATACATAGCCTACATCAGTAGCAGTACAACACAATCACCTTTATGTGAAGACAACCCTGACATCAAGGCACGGATTCCTTCATCCCCAATAGAATTTCCATGCAAATGAAGTTCCTGGCCACATTTGCCTCAGTCTCAGAATAAATCATGCATGTCTTAAGCAAACTACATGCCAAACATGCCCCAAGTAGATGTCACAGAAATCAGTGATATGAATGTAGGAATATCTTGGTAGGAAGACGAAAAACACATAATTTTTTCAGTACCAATTATAAATTTGGATAACATGCTGCGTTAACTGTTTAAATTTTGAAAATGTATAACATGATAGGATCTAGCGGCCTAGGTGGTTATTCCAAAATTTATACTTATCACTTGGAAGAAAAGAAGTAAGAACAAGCTGAATATTTCATCAAAGAAAAATAGACAAGAAAAGTACCCTCAAAGACTTGTTGCTCTCAAGTGCCTTAGCCAATGCATTAGCCCCCCAACGCACCACCATAATTCCCACTAGAATAGCAATAATTCCACAAGGATTCACGAAAAAGGAAAAGAACATGCAAAGAACAAAAAGATATCCCTTGATCAAAAAACTAGAGGTAAAATAACAATGCAACATGATAATTGCATATACATTGGATTGTATCATTTTTCATTCTCATGAAACAATAAGGAAGTGTCTCAAGGGGATACATCAATGTGACAATGTTCACTTACTTGAGATGTATGTTCCTTATGCTGTTATTCTCAAGAAGTGCTCCAGCTATACTTGTGAATCCCTACCTCCATTTCCAAGAACAAGTCATATAAGAATTCACCCAGTGATTTGGCTAACCAAGGACATTCCTACAGTCCAGAAAAATGCCAAAATAAATTGCATACAGAATATTCAATCATATTGTTGTTAAGTTCAAGAACCCGTAAAGTTGAATTTTCTTCAACATTTCTCCAAGAGCTCTTGCACCCTGCAAAACACAGGATTTATTAAGGAAACAAGAAAGGTCATCTACAAATTATTATTCATCACAAAGCTTACCTCATCACCTAAGTCAGTACTGTTCAGCAGAAGCTTTTCAATACTGGAGTTGTCCGCCAATATGTCACACAAGCACTGTAAACAAGGACATATATACTTAAATTAAACCTGAGTGAATTGCAAATGTCATCACAATATTTTTATCCTTTCTCTTTTGGGCTGGAAGGAAGGGCATTGATGAAATTATCTCAAATATATATCTTATAGTAACATTTTTTTGACACTATCTTCATGGCCTTTGGTTAGTGATACAGAAGCTAAAACCATAAAGAGAAAGGAGTATTTCTAACACACAAACTCCCTCCAATCCCATTTATAAGGCTCATTCTAGAAAATTCATTCAGTCTTATTTATTAGTCACGGTATAGTTTTTTAGGTAATATTTAAAAGTATTTTCAAAATTACCCTTATGAGAGAGAAAAAGTAACATGACATCACTTTTTAAATTCATTATATAGAGGCATATTTGGAATTTTACCCTTTTATTTCTTTTACTTTTTTTATTTTTGCATTGGTATTAATGAGGTTGGTAGAAATGACTTATAAAAAGGATCAGATGAGTATATCAAAAGAACATTTTAAGCTCCAAAACAACACTACACACATACAAACTGCTTCAAACACGAGGAAATTAAGAAGTGTCAAAGCTGAATAACAATGGATTGCAATAAGACATTAGAAGGTCAGTGTAAGACGAATCATTTATTAATGACCATGTAATTGCTGTAGAATAGGTCAGTAAAAATTAAAAGTTCGTGCAAAGTTAATATCAAAACAAAATATTTCATGGCCATGAATCCCTTGGTTTAACTCAGGTTCCTGTAAAAAACTGGCTGGTTTAGCACTTCTTGTGTTTTCCATCAAAATGCAGGTCATGCAACATAGTATTAAGGTTATGTTTCATTGATGGCCAAAAAAAGGCTGTTTGGTAGAATCTAGCCATTTTTAGGAAAATGGAAATAAAAAAAGAGAGACTTTGATGGAAAGGTGATTTTTAGACTAAATGTGTTTGGTGAAATGTGTTTGTGCACCTGTGCATTAGAAGTTTGGTATGAAGCAATGAAAAACAGGCAGGAAGGAGTCAACATGGTCAAATGGCATAAATATCCTTCATCAAAATACGCAAGTTGAGATTTCAAAAGGGAAAATTTTAGTCAGCACCCCTTGACCCAACTTAATTTCAGTCAACCCCTCTGAAATTTCACCATACATGTAAGGGACTGAAATGAAATTAAAGAAATGACTCAAATGACTTTATTGTTCTTGATGAAGCTAGACACATGAACAACTCATGGAGGGAAAATGACTAACTCATGTATGGAAAATGAAAAACTAACGCAGGTGAAATTTGCAACTCCCATTAACCACATGATACTACTATGAATTTGCAACTCTCATTCCACCTATGTCAGTTATTCATTTTTCCTACACGAGTTGTTCATGCGCCTAGCTTCACCTGTTTACATTCATAATAGTGTTATGCTGTAAATAAGTTTGCAAATTCCACTTACATCAGTTGTTCATTTCCATACATCAGTTGTTTATTTCATCAAGACAAGAAGGTCTTTTTGTAATTCTTTCCCCATCTCCCTCTCTTGAAAACCCTTTCATCTACACCAAACATGGCCTACCTATGATATTTGTAATTGTAAGCAATGGCTAAATACAAATAATTGAATTACTTAAACCTAAATAAGATAAAATTTAATTTAAAGAAATCATAATTTTAAAATAAATACAATATAAAAATATAAGATAAACTTAATTAAATTCAAACATCTCTATGCCTAACATAACTCCTCAATTTTTCATTATTCTCATAACATGTTTATCTAGATTGCACATGGTGTGTCTGATAACTGTTCCACATTACAGAAGATTGCAACACTTACTACGTAACACAATCACTGTCTGCTGCATCAACAAATTGGAGAAAAGAAAAGAGCCGCCATAAGTTATGCTGTCCATGACCTACGGTTGCATTGAACTTCTCCCAAAAAAAAAAAAAAAGATATTCCATGTGTCTTGCTGATTTTGGATAGGTTTGGTATTTTTTGGGAGCAGTGGGCATTTCAAGCTAATGCTGCAAGTTTTTTGGCCATCAAGTTCAATCATTTCAGCCAGAAAAGTGGTGTACTTCTTTAAACGGTGTCTGCTATGGCTGATTCATGATGTCTTTGGCTAGAACAAACGCAAGTTATTAATCACAATTTTCTTCCTTCACATCCTACTTGAGAGAGAATTATTTCCTTCGCCTATAAGGGCTACTGCAAATGGTCATTTAAGGAGTTATCTCATAAGATAGACAAAGGAACTGGAAAGTTAATACATCTGCTTGAGAGCAACGAATCCTGAACACACACACACACCCCCCAAAAAAAAAAAAATTTGGACAAGGATTCCCCATGTATGTTTGGTAAAGATGAATAAAAGTTCCATGAAATCCTAAATCAATCAGAAAATGCAGGATCATGCCTCCTCTAGTTTAATCATGGAATGGGGCTTTCCAAGAAAGCAAATTTCCAAACATTCTCGCACTCACTTGAGATTTTGTTTGACCATTAGGACCCAATGTTTGAGCCCTAATCATGCCTCAAATCTAGATTGGATCTGTAATTGTCTGCCAAAATAGGTCCCGATGGATTGACCATGGAAGTTATCTCATTAGTATTCAGTAACAGAGAATTTTCTGAAGAGATCACAAGCTGATGGAATTATGAAGTGCTCAGTCTGGTTAGGTTGTCTGCTGCTATGACCACAAAAGGAGAAAGGGTTTCAGTTTTCATCGTCATCTCCCTTCTTCCTTCTCATTAGAGCTCCTCCCGGCTGGGCATGGATGTGAGAGTGAGAATGAATGTAGTTGGAGAGCGTATGAATGAAGGTGGTTAAAAGATGTTATCTCAACAGCTAGGGTTCTTTTGGTTCTTTATTTTCATTTTTGATGTTAGCAATTTTTTGGCAAGGATATTTTTGCACTTAGATATCATAAAGTTTCATTCCATCAATCCGATACATATATCAAGCATAATTTATACAAGCAATCCATTTTTTCTTACATACTGGAAAAATTTTAAAATCATTTCCATTCCTTTTCTTATTCACATTCCCATTCATTTTCCTAATCCATTGCCTTAAAAAATCTATTGTCATACCAAATGGGACCTTGCAGCAATTAAGTTCATAATCCTAACTTCATTTTGAGAGAAATTCTTGTCTTCGTTTCTGTTTTGCTCTTCACTTCACTTTAGGAAATTCTTATTTCTTTAGACAAAATATAATAGAATTTAGTTGGCTACATCTAAATACAAGAGAAAAAAATAACACAATTTCCACTGAATGAGTCATAAGCAACCGTAAACACAAATTTTAGAAAGATAAATTAACTATGTGACAACATATTTTAAAAGTCTCACTTCATGTCATCACAATCATTACTTCCCTGGTCAAACAAGAGAAACATTTGAAATTAGATTCACAATGTATTTATAGCTAACTAATTATTATTTATTTAGTACACGTTGAAAAACTTCGGACTAACCTTAGCTCCCTCATCTCCAACAGGATTTCCAGAAAGATCAAGAGTCTTCAATGTGAAATTCGATTGAAGAACACCATCAAAAGCCTTCAATCCAGCCGCAGTTATGCCATTTGCAGCAAAACTAACCTCCTCCACAACCTATGTGCCAGAAAGAGGGGGAAGAAACTAAAATTTACACTGATATGGCAACCAGCATAGTCTTCAGTTCATTAATTTCTTAATGAAGCCCAAAAGCATAGTTGTATTTTAAATTATTAAACAGGGAAGGTCAAAATAAAATTTTAGAAAACTACAATGTTTGATTGTTTTGGCTTTTCATGTATATGAATTAGAAAAAAGAAAAGCAATGATAAATAACAATTTTTCTCACCTGATTAAATGCCAAACTCTCAGCAAGAAAGAATAATCCTTCATCCCCAAAGTTGCGTCCTGCAAAATTGTTAGATGATGAGTAACATTTTGCTTTTATTTATGAATCTCTTTCAAAGTACGCAATACCATAAGGTTGTCAAGCCACATAAAATAAAGTATCAACCATGACAAAGCATAAAATCAATGAATGGAAAAAGCAGGGTAAATATAAAGAGAACAAATGGAGATAGATTGCATGAAAACATGTTAATTATCAAGGAAATCCAAAACAAATCATAACAGTGTAAGAACAATATAATATTCATAAAAGCCAACCTCAGTTAGGCCAATAAAGCACCAGCAAAATTGTTATCCAAAACATTCCCAATATACAATTGAAAAACTTCAGGCACCATGAATTGCATTAGATAACCATGACAATGCTTTGCATAACATTCTCGCAAGCATACCTGACATATCAATGCTTGGAAATGACTTAAGTTCTCGAGCAAACTCATTGAGCTTCTGCTTGGATTCTATCTCAATCTTTGCCCCAAGTTTAGACAACAAATTTGTCCCAGGTGCAATAGACCATTTCATTCCTTGTGATGAAGATTGTTTTTCAACAGATAAAGGCTTTGATTGCTTCGGAACAAGAAGCTTTTCTACTAATTTCCATACAACTGGAAACTGAAGACATATTAGTACAATCATTATGTAATATAGCAAAATATTTCAGCTTGATTACTTGCAATTACGATGAAAGAAAACCTACAAAATGTAACTATAGAAATTCTAGTTCGATTATATGACAGCAACCCTATAAGCATGAAAAGAGCTATCAAGATAAACAGATGGTATGGTTTGTGTATTGCATGGAACCCAATATATCAAAGATGCTATATAGAATATAGAGCATTTCCAATTTTCCTACATGTAACAAAAAAGAAGCATATATATTTATACATCTCTATGAATTCTTTAAGAAGCTACTCTGTTGTACATGTTATGAATAGTGTTGTGATTTGAAATATTTGGCTTACGTTAGACATCCTTTACTTCCATTATTTTTATGTCTAATTTATTTGTTTTAATTCTGTGGGGCTTCTTGTTGAAATCAATTAAAGACTTCACAGGATAGAATTTTAGTATGGTATGAAAAAACTTCAATTTTGAGTTTCAAATGCCTACCCACAAAAATAGAATCTTCTCATCAAAAACTCTTGAAGTTTAGCTTTAATTACTATTTACATGGGAATAGATAACACCAAGTGTCAAAACTCCAGCCCACAAGCTATCCATATAGCTGACTGACACGAGCTAATTTACAGTAGATAACAGCAGGTGTCAGCACTCCAGCCCACAAGAAACACATATGACCACCTGGCATGAGCTAGTAACATCCAACAAGGACCAGAAGTCAGCGTTAATGCGATCATTGTTGGTCCTCGTGCAAATCATATTATAATAGCGAGGGAAAGAGGCAGAAAAGCAGCCAATTCCAACCAAAACTGAAAACACATAAACCTTAAGATGTAAACGTGCATTATACAGTTCCAGACTTTTCTTACATAAGAAACTATATTAATTCTAAAAAACATTATAGTAGCCAGTAGTAATTTAAACTTAAGCAATAACAACTATAATAAGATCATAAAGCATCACACATTTCCATTCAACTCAAATTTCAAAGAAAGGCAGTAACTTCAAAACACGTAAATACGAAAGCCACCCATACCGAAAGTGACGGCAACGAAAACTCCAGCGGGCACAACAACAGAGGCAATCTGCTTCACGGGGCCACTGGACAAAGGTCCTTCAGCCTGAGACTGCCGGTAAACTCTCCGAGCGCCAGCAGACCGACTCTGAGCACCATGTACGCCAGAAGCAGCCCTAACCACCAAAATTCTGAAACCGCAACGCTTTCTTCCTGAATGAAGACTTGGAAGACGCACAAATTGCCCACAAATTCCCAAGCATTGCCGCCTCTGGATATGCAAGGGTCCCTGCAGATGAATATAGAAATTGTTAGGGTTTTCGAGAAGCAGAACCAGAACAAGAAGAGGAGGGTAATGAATACCTGTGGATGAGAGTATAGAGAGAGGGTGGAAGCGAACCCCATAGGTCCTAGAAGCTCATATATAGAAAACAGTTTAGCTTAATGTTTCTTCTCTGTTCTATGAGACGGAACAGGAGGCGAAGGAGTAGGAAGTAGGGGGTTGAAGTGGATAGAGCAGAGCCGGAGTGTTTATGGGGTGTCCCCGGAGTTTCAAAGGCTTCCTGAAACTGATGACTTTGAGAGTGAAGACGGCAGCTTCATTCGAAAACTGAGCTAAGCCGTTTATGGGCCTCACTTTAGCCTATCACGAGCCCAATGCTTTATTCTCAGTGGGCTCCTTTGTAGGCCCCAATGAAAATACATTAATTCATTGAAAATATACCTTTAAATAGCATTTGATTTGATAAATTTGAGTTTGAATTTAAATTTTAAAAATGTATCTAAATTTAAATTCAAATTCAAATCCTCATATATCCAAAAAATACACTCTTAGTTTAATTACAAGTTAAAAAAAAATTGGTGAATTGTGGAGTTAGAAGCTATATCAAGAAATTAAGTATTGATCTTGAGAATCAAATGTAAAAGATATTTTTGGCCAAAAAAAAAAAAAAGGAAAAGAAAAGTGTAAAAGATACTATTATATTGAAGCTCTAGGTGTAGTGATTGAAGATGAAAGCTCCAAAAGGAAAGCTTGATCTTGCTCATCAATATGATTACCACATGATTGGCCTCCATTAAAAAGATCATGTGCATTTTATATTCAGAGCATATTAAATAAGAATTTTATTTCATTTAGTGAGCTTTTTTTTTTTAACTTTGTATTCTTGTGTGAATATGGTTATTCAATGTTGCTTGGCAATTTACTCCAAGGAGGAAAAGTTAGCAAGGAAGTAATCATAAAAACAAAGACTAAGGTACATTTTTACTTATGAATATTTTTGAAAAGTAGTGAGTACCTTGTATTAATAAGTAAGATAATTTTCTCCCTAAACTATTTTTCTAAAAAGCAAAAAAAAAAAATCATTTCTATTTTTTTTACTTTGCCTTTTTTGCTGATATGGCAAGTGCGTAGGGCCCATGTGCGATAGCAATAGAATTCTAACTATGTTATTTAGTGTTTCTTTTTCAATGAACTCTTTTCTAAAAGTACTAGCTACCTTAAAATGTTTTTTTAGAAGCACTAAACACCTTGAAGTATTGTATTGTTAAAATAAAATTTAATAATTTAAATATTATATTTATAAATATTAATCTAAAATTTAGAAATTATTTTTTAAATATTAACAGCTCAAATTAGGTTTTTATAAATTTATAATTGACTTATAATTTTTTATATATTGATCATATTTTTAATATTAATTAAGTTTCTTAAATTTTTAGACCATTCTTTGTAATTTTTTTGATCAGAACAATCTTCTTCCATAATATTGCACCAGCCAAAAAATATATATTTTGATATTTGCAACTTTGTATTAAAAACAAAAGGAATGAACCTCCAAATTAATGGAAGAAATTTTCCCCTTATCTCTTCAAACTATTTTTGTAACACATTAATTGGACAAGTGATATCTTTCAAATATGCAATTTTGTTGGCATGTTGGTCATAATCTGTCATGTTTTTAATTTTACTCGTAACACTGCATCATACAGAGAGCATTAAATTTAGATAGTGTAATATTTTGAACAAAGATCATTAGTTGACTAAAATAAATTATAAAGAATGATTTAAAAATTTAAGAAACTTAATCAATAAATACATAAAAATTACAAGTCATCTATAAATTTAAAAAAAATAATTTGAGCTGTTAATTTTTGAAAATAATTTATAAATTATGTCTGAATATTTATAAATAATAATATTTAAATTAGTAAATATTAAAACATTTAATATTTTAAAAATATTATTAAATTTTATTTTAAAAAAACTTAAGGATGCCTAACGCTCTTATAATAAGATTTTAAATTTTAAAGTGCCCAACACTTTTGAAAAAAAGTTTAAAAACAAATTAGTATCAAATAACATTATTAGAATCCTACTTGCTATTAGGTGTGGGCCTCATGCACATGATATGCTATTAAAAAAAAGTCAAAGTTAGCTACAGCTTTTTTTTTTTTTTAAGCTTCAAATTTGAAAGTTGAGGGGTTTTAGTATAAAAGGCTTTTTAAGCTTGACATATGTAAATTCAATAAAATTCAATTCAATACTCGTTTAAGCCCATATTTTTAGGAGGATTAATGAAGATTTGTATTTTTAAATTAAATTTAAATTTTAAGATATACTCTTTTTGTGAAAAAATATAAAATATTTTTAATTAAATTTCACCTTCAATAAAATAGTTAATTATCTTCAAATTGATACCATCTTTTTATATTTATTCTTATTTAATAGGGTATTTTATTTTAAAATAAATATAAAGTAATTTATTTATTATAGGCTCTTTTGGAAAAAAATACTTTAATTACACCTTAAAATATTAAAATATTTTATATTTTTTAACAAAAAGAGTATACTTATATTTTAAAATTTAGATTTGTATTGCTCATTTTGGACTTTAGAACATTTTGATAATTTATCTTATATAGTAATGTAATAATGCAAAATTTAATTTTCTTTAAAAAATTTTGGGGGAAAATTAAAAATAAAAAAGAACAACAAAAAGCATTGGGGCCTCCGCTCAAAATCAATCGGTAATCAATAATTTATCCTATAGAGCGGATGACTCTACACTATGAGTACATAGACCCAGCTCCAATCTTGGTAATTTGATCATCCTCTTTCAGTTCTTCAGATTTTTTTTTTTGGGTTTTCCATATATATTCTCTCATCAAAGGCAATAATGTTCAAGATATTGTCATGTATTAAATGTCTAAATATGAACATTTCCCTCAATGAGAATTTAAACATTAGTTCATCACATTATAAGAGACTAGTCTATTTTATTATATCCAACATCTATTGGTGAAATTTAAATTTGATCAAATTTTCTCACATTTTATTTATACTAGGGGTGTTCATGGGATGGGACGAAATCGAGACACTCCTATCTTGTGTCCTATGCTATCACAAAAAACCTTCACATCTCGATCATGATCGGGATGGGATAAGACAAAATCAGGACGTCTTGATAAAATAAACAAAACATGAAAGAAAAACCTAAATAACAATATTTGTTAAATTACATAACTTGCTAAGTTAGAAATTAAAACAACACAGGTATATAAATTCAATTATTGAGTCACATTAACTACAATTTAAAGCAAAAGAAAGCAATCACAACAACTACAAATCAAAGTTAAGTGCACAATAACTACAAATGACCTTCAGATTACAAATACTATAACAATAACAAAATCATTGAATTATATAATTTAAGTGAGTAGATGGTTATGTAAAAAGAACATAAAATAAATAAAAAGGTATATACTTTGATTCTAACTAAACTAATAAAGTCTTAAATATTAATAAAAGAAAAAAAATATAATAATATATTCAAGATAGGGTGAGATGTCTTAATGATGATTCCATGTCTCCTCTCAAACATATTTTCATCTCATGTCCTTTTTCTTGAGATAGCACAATATGATTGGTACAAAACCAAGCCAACTGGAATGTGACAAGCTTGAATACCCATAGTCTACACAATCTTTTCCATCATAGAATCCTAACGTGTGTTAGGAATGCATATGGACTGAGTCTAAAAGTAAAATATGAAAACCTAGTGTGTGCATGAAAACATGTGGAGAAAAGTTATCATTAATGTTGGGTTGTCTAGATATGAGTAAACCTGAGCCAATGTGAGAAGTCCCATGTTAAATAAAGTTAGACTTAATAACTAATATAAAATAAAGAAAAAAAACCTATAAATTTGAGTCTTGATTTTTTGAGTTAAGAAATGTTGTCTTTGGACAATCGCTACCTATTTTTAAATATATAATAATATTTGCCTCAACCTTCAACTTGTGACAAAATATGCATGTGTGTGCCAAAGCTTGACATTTTAGCATGACCAAAATGAATTCTTTTTACTAAACATACTGCAACTGTTATACTAACTTATTTATGAATGTATATATGAACTTATCTTCAGATTTTTTTTTAAAAAGCATACATAATAGGGAGAATTACTTTGAGTTCTCACACAATATAATTAAATACTATAAGATCTATTGACAAATAAACAAAGGAAAATAACAACTAAATGTGTTGTCATTTTCTTTTCCTAAACTACCTATGGATCTTGTAGTACTTAAATACATTGTGTAGGGCTTGTATGTAATTCTCCTTATATAATATCTTATCCATTAGCACTGATTGATCAATATGCTCTCTTTAGTTCCCATGAGCACTTAAGCTTCATATAAAAAGTAACCATGTCCTCTTTAATTTCACCAAGACAAATTGTAAATCTTCTGTTCGATAACATTTCAAAGATATATTTTCTCAATTCTCTTGAAGGCAACTAGGGAATTGACCAATTTAATTGGAGTTGATCAATTTGTAAGTGAATAAAGTATTTTATATATTTCTTTTTTATTTAAATTTTATGCTGACAAATTTTTGACTATTTTATGAGGTGATTGCGTTACACTGCACAAACATGAAACAATTAATTCCAAGATTATTTACAAATTTTGATGCGGCCTACACTTGGAATACAATAAAGATAATTAGAATCATCATTGAATTGAAATATAATATTCATAAATTCTTGGTGCATTAATATATATTCATTGGTTCTTTAATTTACAATGCCCAAGACAAATAAAAAATAACTTGGATTGTAGCTTCTCCTTGATAAAGTTCATGAAAGACATCATTATCCACTACTACAGAAAATGGAATATTGGACGGTTATTTTTACCTATATTGAACGGTTATGAACTGTCCAATATGATACCGTCATATATTGATAAGACAAATATTGGATGGTTATATATATTGGACAGTTCAAAGACTTGTCCAACATAGTGACAGAATGGGTGTACAAGGAAACAATATATTGGACGGTTATTTTAAAAACTGTTCAATATATGTACATATTAGACGGTTCTGCTCATAACCGTCTAATATACTGGCACATATTGGACGGTTCTGATAATAATTGTCCAATATAATTATATATTGGATGGTTTATATTGGACGGTTATAGTAAATAACCATCTAATATTTTCATTATATTGGACGGTTTTAATAAATAACTGTCCAATATATTATAATTTTTTTAATACGCTGGCTACATTTCTTGCAGCCCCCTGCAACAGTATAATGCAAATACAGACTAGTCTAATCCAATTCAGTTCAATCTATAATTATACTAAACTAAATTAAATTATAGTAAACTAACAATTTTATTAAAATAAAAAAATTGTTACCTATACAATTGCTCAACATGGTACTAAGTAAAACAAAGTTGTTTGCTAGACTAAACCAAAATTATTCTAAATTATAAAAACTAAAATGAAAAAGTGTAATTTACTTATTTCTAGCCCGCAGCTAAAAAATGTACTCACACCATTCCTTAATAACTTCATTGATGTGACGATCCTCAAATTCTTCACAATATAAATCGGGATAATACTGTAATAATATAATATGACAACAAAGTTAATTATTTTAACAAATTAAAATTCATAGTCATATATAATTTAATGTAAATAACATACATACCATAGGGGGGATTAGAGTCATCCTATGAGTGATGATGTCTTTAAGAAATCTCATGACGCAATATTTACAATCCTTGCTATATGCTATTTGCCATGGGCACTACATAGAAAAACTAATAAACTTGTTATTGAATTAATTAAAAAATTAAAATTAATTGTTAAAATTAGTAGTGAGAAGTACCTTTATTATTTTTCAATTAGAGTAGGCTATATCATATAACTTGTACCTTAATGGTACAGGCAAATTCTCTTCAGTGCGATAAAGCACCACAGCCCTGATAAGAAAGAAAATAAGTTAAAATTAGAAATATAAAATGAAAAAAAATATAGAAATGTTAATCAAAATATAAACTTACAAATTAAATAATTCTATCATATCTGGCCTATTATCTAATTACTCACTAGCAGAATCCAAGTAGTAAAACTTTACAGTTTTAACAGCAACTGGCATAATGTCGATTAGCATCCAATGCTCCTAAAATAATTTGAAAACATGTATTATAAAACTTAAAATGACAAGACAAATTAAATAAATTAAGATACCACTGAACTCACCCTTATACATAAGGTACCAAAAATAACGTCCTCGCAGTAGGGTTTTTTGCCTCAAAGAACTTTGCTAATGTTTAAGCTTGGCTATAGCATACCTCGCTAGTGATGTTGTGATGAGCAGAGACATTATGAGGACAAACGAAGACAAATTTTGACATAAGATCACCAGGGACAATAACATTTTCATATGGGTACCTAAATGAAAAAAATAAACAAATTATTATATTATATTAAGTTTAAAATATAATAAAAAGTTATATAAACAATATGTACATCATATAAAAATGAAACAAGTTTTGGTTGATCGAAACGCACTTGAGGACTTTGTTGACTTTTTCAAGCCTAATCACATCGTGTAGTTCTCTGCCATACATGCTCTGGTCAAAATTGATAAGCACTATAGAATCAGCAAACAACTTTGCATATGCCTTAAGTGCGCTTTGGTAGGTTTTTGACAGTTGGTTCGGCATAGCTGTCTCAACCTTATATAATTGGCCCGATTGTCTAATGATGTCCTTCTCCTTAGATTACATACCAATTATATAATTAGAGACTAATTATGTGACATATACATAAAAAAGTAACTAGCATACCTGTTGATTTTATGCTTCATCTTCTATATAGAAGCAAATCCTAGGCTATGCAATAAAGTTGTCACTTGCTTCTCCAATAGTAAATGCATCTAAGGTTGGAATGGGCAACGGGTAGTTGGCATTAATGGGTTCAAGAATCAACCCTTTAAAATAGTCTACAGGCATCAGCACATTGTGTATGGTATTTTCCTCAAGGATATTACACACACGGCCTCTTGCCACTTTGTGTCTACTAGGGCTATTTGCCACAAAAAAACAATCATGCTCGCCCTAAATAAAAATAAGTATAAGTTAATAAAATAATGATCAACCAAAGTTAAGGAATAAAAATAATATATACCTCGAAAATTTGACTAGATGGTTAGGCCACAGTGCAACTATCTATCTTGCTAGAACTTATGTGCTCAAAGGGCAACTTCCCAGAATCATTAGCCTTAAGCAGTGTCTTAATCATTTTTTGTTACGCTTCTACTTATTGTTTTAGAATATTAAATTTAGCTGAAGAAGGCACATGTTTTGGAGTTTTTTTTTCCTATTATTTATTTCCTCGAGACCCCTATGCCAACACCTCTAACACGATCTGGGTGATCACGATTCTCCAATGCTTTGTCTAAGACATCTTTATCCTAGGGAAGCTCGCCTTTAAAAATTTTTTTGAGATGACACTCTATTTATCATAATTTAGAAAACACAAGTTATTAAAATAGCAATTGTTAACATGTTATGCAAAGTTGAGAATGAAAATACTTACAATTTTTTTAGCAAGTTCTCGAATATGTTCACCCATATAGTTGCCATCTTTATTAGTTTGACCTAATATAAGAGTCTGGCCCGTGATATAAAGCTCTCTAGTGTGCCCTCATCGTCAATTTATACATTAAAATACATTAGTGACATCACTTATTGCATATCAATTAACAAATTCAAAACATACCACTTGTTGCTTGATCCCTAAATACCCTAAGCGCCTTTTTAGGAAGGGGAAAAGATTTTTTGCCCTTTTAGGAAAGGCATTAAATCTTTATTCTTCTGGCTTAGTTTCTAAAAAAAATAAAAAGTACTATGATTTTAGTAATCAATTTCATATAAAATTATTACACAAAATATCATGATCCTTACCAAGAATGATTTGTCAAGACGCCTAGCAACAAAAGCATCCCCATCTTGATGCTCTTGTTTGACAATGGGTCTTATCAACTTGGGGACTATAGGACTAATATGGCCACCAACATGAATAATGTATTTTGATTCTACAAAATATCAGAAGGCACGATGTGTCTTACATGCTATTTCTATGACAAAATGCCTTCAACTAGCATTAATCTCAAATGCTGACTGCTCAATCAATAGATTTAAGATATAAGTTAGAAAATTGACATGATAATATAATAAATCAATTAACATTATAAATACACACACACACACACACACACACACACACACACATATATTACCTCAACTTGTTCCCATATGAAATTTATGGAGACTGAATCTACATTATGCTAACTACCTAAATGCCCTCTGGTCACAACCCCAATGTAGCTAAGAAGTTATGCTTGTTGGTCCTAATTTGTTGACCTTTCAAATTCTATTGAAGAGAATATTTTTGTCCAGCTAATTGTCTTCGATTAACCTCACCTATCAATACCAGGCCTTTTTTAATTGATGTAGCCACAGTTTCTTGAGCATTTTTAGCCATAGGCTGACTGGTGGATGTAAATGGATGATCACCCCTTGGCAGGTTAGGAAGTAGGTCAGTTGGCAAGTCGGGGGGTGAACTGGTGGCACTAGGAGGATTATCGAATAGGTTATCGGTCAGAGTGGGGTCACCAGGTCTCCTAGGTGGTATATTGGGAGCCATTTACTTATAATGAAATAGTTAAAAGATAAAACAAAAATAGTAATCAAGAAAATTGAAATGCACAAGGCACAAATAAAATACAAATAGTAATTAAGTCAATTGAAATGCACAAGGCACAAATAAAACACAAATAGTAATTAAGAAAATTAAAATATACAAGGCACAAATAAAACACAAATAGTAATTAAGAAAATTGATCACCATAAGATTAAGTCGATATTTTTCTTTTCCTCATCTTCTTTTGAACTTTTTCTACCTTGATAGCTCAATTTAATTTCATAATCTTCTCTTTCATTCTTTTGCCCCTTTTTGAAATCCAAATACCTTCATTGTGACTGTGTCTTATATAGTTGGCACCATCTTCGATGAGATTGCTTTTAAGTGTAGTCCCCTCAAATGGATTATCCTCGACAATATCAATCATCTCTCTAATTGTTTTGTTTGACAATAAAATAATAGACCAATTTTGTTTTGCTGGATCAGGAACATAGAATACTTGTTTAGCCTGCAATGTCAAAATAAAAGGCTCATCTTTATTTTCATGCCTTATAAGATTCACCTATATGAACCCAAATGACACATCAATTTGAAGGCCACTTTTATAATCAACCCAATCACAATCAAAGATCAGAACTCTCATAAGTTTTCAATCACTCTAAAATATGACATTGATGCATATATAAGATTTTTGTCTTTCGCACTGGAAATATGCATCGCTTTAGCTATAAGAGTTACACCACTGTTCTACATTGTGCTCCAATCATCCAGCTCTTTGATGTAGAATGTGTATCCATTGATTACATAGCTGTTATAAGAGACAACTTGTATATTTAGACCTCTAACCAACCATTTTACTCTATCAGAAACAAAATTATGATTAAAATTATACTTATTAGAAACATGGTTTTTTAACCAACCTGTGAAGTGCTTATTATGTTCCTTCTCATACTAAGTTTTAGTTCTTTCAGGATTATCCTTCCTAATGTCAGACTTGTGCTTGTCTACATACTCATCAACATCTTTAGAGTTGTGCAACACATACAAGTGTGCTTGCTCCCAATATGTTTATGAGATAATGACTAATTTGACTCCCTTCATTCCTTCCTCATCTTCTCTTCCCATATGCCTATCTATTAGGATCCCAACATATTTGCCATCTCTCAAATACTCTTGACAAAATTCAATAGCCTCTTTACTAATGTACCTTTCAATAATGCAACCTTCAAGTCTACTTTGATTTTTCACATACCCTTCTAGTACCTTCATATTATGTTCAATCAGGTATATCCATCTCAAATAAGCCGGGTCACATATTTCTACCTTTTTAACTAAGTGAATAGTAAGGTGAACCATTATGTCAAAAAATGTAGGCAAAAAATATATTTCAAGTTCACATAATACCCTTATAATTTGGCCTTGTAACCTTGGCAATTTGTGAGGGTTGATCACTTTGTTACAAATAGACTTGAAAAAGAAACACAGTTTTGTTATCGCATTATGCACCCTATTAGGTAAAATAGAACGTATGGTTACTAGAAGAAAATTTTCTATCAAGACATGACAGTCATGAGATTTTAAACCTTTCAACTTCAAGTCCTTCATTGACACAAGATTGTTCACATTGGAAGAGTAACACTCTGTTACTTTAATTGCACCAAGAAACTCACATAATGAACTTTTTTTCTTTTTTTGGACAATGTGTGAGCTGTTGGATGAAGAAATGTATAACTTCCATTCTTCTTCGGTGCCAAGTCTTCCCTTATACCCATAGAAACCATGTCTAGCCTCGCTTTTATGCCATCTTTAGTCTTTCCTGGAATTTATAGTAAAGTACCAATAATACTTTTACACACATTTTTTCAATGTGCATTATATCAACAAAATGCCGCACATCTAAGGTCATCAAATATGAAAAATCAAAGAAAATAGATCTTTTCTTCCACCCACTTGTACTAATGTGCCTCGCAAAAGGTTTTCCAAAAATTCAATATCTAAATCCTTAACCTTTTCAAATAACTGATCACTAGATAAAAATGAAGGTGGCCTACCTTCTTCTGGATTACCATCAAAAGATTTTTTTAATCTTTGATAATAATACTATTGAGGTAACCATCTATGATGTCCCATGTAGACATTTTTTATACCATGTTCTAATCTCACTAACTGTGTGCTATCTTCACAAATAGGGCATCAAAGTTTCTCTTTAATACTATACCCAGACAAATTACCGTACACCAAAAAGTCAGTGATTATGCCAAATAACATAGTTTTTAAATTAAATGTTTCCTTCCTGTAGGCATGATATGCTTCAACCCTTATCTTCCACAATAGCTTCAAATCTTCAATGAAAGGAGCCAAGTATACGTCTATATCATTCCCTGATTATTTTGACCCAGAAATTAACAGGGACATCATCAAATACTTGTGCTTCATGTATAGCCATGGAGGTAGATTATAAATGATTAACATCACTAGTCATGTACTATAGGTACTGCTTTGCATGCCATGTGGATTCATTCCATCGGTAGCTAGTACAAGGCATAGGTTGCTAGAATCTTTTGCAAAGTCTAGGTACTCTTGATCAACCTTTTCCCATTGTGTAGAGTCAGCAGGATGCCTTCGCATACCATCTCTAATCCTCTCATTTACATGCCATGTTAAATTTTTTAAATCTACTACACTGCTATACAAGAGTTTAAACTTAGGCACAATGAGAAAGTACCATACCACCTTTTATAGACTCTTTTCATTATCCTTATAATGTGATACATTACATTTATGACCCTCAGTTAATGATGCATGTTCATTTTGAAACAAAGTGCAATCATTAAGGCAAACATGTATCTTCTTATAACTCATGCCCACATATTGCAATACTTGTTTTGTATCATATGTTCATGTTGGAAGCTTGTTACCCTTTGGTAACATTTCATGAATAAGTGAAAGAAATTATATGAAGATCGTATCAGTCAACCCGCCTCTTTCTTTGAAGTTGAACAATCTCAGTATAGCGGTCAATTTTGAGAATTTTATGTAATTGGTGTATAAAGGTGTCCCTACATCATTTCTCAATCTCTCAAGTATTTCTGGACAATCTCGGAGTTCCTCTTCATCTCTTCAACATGATCATCCTCATCTATACTTGTTTTGAAATCATATGACATGTACGTATTGTTATACTCACCACTTCTATCAGTCGTATCCCTCGACTCATCATGCTTATGCCAACATGTATAAGTATGATCAATTTCAAAACACGCTAAATGATCTTCCAACTCGCTCACACATTATGGTCTACCTCATGCCCTAGTGCGAATCTAATAAACTCCTTCACCCCTCGACATATTCTTTTATGACTCTATTCATAGACATTCATTTCTTGTCCATAATCTCTCTCAATCTAACAAGAATTATTGAGAAAAATGATATTAGTAACTCAATCATATTGAAAAGTTAGTTTAATGAATATATTAATTACTAACTCAATCAATCATGAGCCACATGCTTTGACACATACACATATCATCCCTCTCTAAGATAATTAAATTTAAGATAATACTTACAATTATATTAAATTAATTATAAGTATTTTATATTATGTGAAAACTTGCCAACAAGTGAAATCTTTTATTTATAATTTATAAATAATTTATAACATTTTTTTTATAATTTCCTTAGGCACTTTAAAAAAATTAAGAATTATTTTATGTTGGTTATAATCATAACAAATTATTTTTTACTTATAATAATAAGTAAAATGTATATATATATATATATATATATCAATATTAACATTAATATATAGGCCTAACTATTATAAAAATTTTATGTCATTAATTTATAAAAATTGATTTCATTGAAATTTTCTACCCCAATTCAAAACAAATAAAAAAAATTTTCTTGTATAAAAAAATTGCATTTTATTTTAAAAAAGTTAAACAAATGGGTCCTTAAAATGTCAAACTATTAATTTCAAACAAAAATTTGATAGCATAACGACATAAAAATAATTTTTTTAAGTATTTTGCCCTCATTCCAATCATCTTATTATCATCATCAAAAATAACAATATCACATGTTATTTAAAACTATAAGTTACACATAAGTAACAATTTTGAATAAACTAAAAGTACTTATATGCAATTCTAATTACGATGAAACTTCATATACTACTCAATCATCAATCAAAGAATAATGATAAAAATTTTTCACTCAAACTAGTTTAATATTGTTCAAACAAAAATACATAAAAATAAACAATAAATTCAGATAAAAATAAAAACTAAATATAACTCTCTTCTAATCATATATTATTAGTCTAACATGCATTTTCAAGTGACCCATAACTTAAATTTTATGTGGGTTCTTGCCAAAGGTCATTTTTTTTCTATGAAGCATTTTACCTAACAGCTTGCGTGCGACACCAATAACACCTAAAATTAATATAATATAATCTAACAAAACAAAAGCTAATCAAGAATCAGTAATCCATACAACAATGAAATACAAAAACTAAGTTAAATCAATTTAGAGAGCAAGAGATTCAAAAAAAAAATGAGAAGAGAAAATGAGAGCACTCACGTGTAAGAGAGAGCAGAGCAGGAAGAGAGACAAGATTTTCGATGGTGGGAGATGAGTCTTCAGTAGGAGAGCAAGAGAAGAGAGTAGTGGGAGAGCAAGAGAGAGCTTGGAAGAGATTAATAGCTGAAGGAGAGCAAGAGAGAGCTTGGAAGAGATTAATGGCTGAAATGAGAGGAGAGGAGATGGCCAGCCGAAATGGATTAGATCTGGAAATGGAGGAAGATGCGACGCCAAATTGATATAAACAGCACATATTGGACGGTTAAAATATTAACTGTCCAATCTTGATAAGCTTTATTGGACGATTATTCATATAATAACTGTCCAATAAAGCCTAAAAAAAATAGAGGAAATGAAAAAATTCAAACATATATTGGATGGTTCTAAAAATAACCATCCAATATATCTCTTATATTAGACGGTTATTTATTGAATCGTCCAATATTATAATTTATTGGACGGTTATAATTATAATCGTCTAATAAAGCCCGTCATATATGCCCATTTTTATAGTAGTGATCTACAATAAGAGCATAATTTCTGAGATGGTATGTCACAAATATTTACTTTTTAATTGATACTAAATTTAATTTATGGTGGATCATTTATATATTTTAGTACTATGACACTTCTTACATTGAAGAATTTGAGAATAGGAAAATCAATAAGGTAATTGAAGAATGGTGTCAATATATATTCCAAGAATAGACCTTGCACAAAGAAGAACATCAATAGACACTACTACAAAACTATTAACATAGGACGCCTTATATAGGATGGTTGTAAATAAAACTATCCTATACGAGTAAGCGGAGACAAGGCATGTGGTATGCTAAAACACACAGAAGACGATCATTAATAAAACCATCCTATATATTTATTGATATTGGATGGTTCATTTTGTAGCCATCTTATATTTGTTTTTGGAAATTAAAAAAATTATTTTTTAAAAAATATGAACACATAGAGGATGGTTTTTCTTAAGAACCATACTCTATAGCTTTAGATTACAAGATGGTTATTCATTAAAACCATCCTATATTATCTTTTAACTTGAAATCCCCAACCCATTAGTTTTTAAACAAAACCAGAGCCAAACAAAAATAAAATCTCAGAACCTCTCGTGTGCTCATCTTCTTCAAACCCAAAACCTCAACTTATTCAACGAAATCCCTAAACACAGAACCAAATCTTGTTTCTTCATTGTACGATGAAATCCCAAAACCTAGAACCAGCTCACTTGCTCTGTTATTTGCTTCTTTGACTTCACAACAACATTGGACATTTAAAGTTCTTCTCAATTGTAAGCTCTTTATATATCTCTTATTTGATTTTTTTATGTATTTGTACATTCTCTATGTCTTTGTGTGTTCAAATCAAATGCTGAGATGAGATTTAAAGGAGATTAGAGTTTAGATTTATTGTTTGAGCATTATGCATATGAGGTGTTTGATAAAATGTCTTAAAGGAAAGAAAGATTAGGAAATAGTAAATTTCATAATTAAAAGTGTGTAGATAAGCTTATTTTGATGCTAGCTTAAACATTTATACAATTATACAACTTAAATTGTTTGGTAACTTTGGATTTTGGATTGTCTAATGAACAAGTTTGAAGGACTTTGGATTGTTTAATGAACAAGGTTGAATGAGCTATAATTTAATTATAAGTAATTTTAAAAAGTTGTAATATTTGTGATTCTTTTAAAAATGCCCTTGTTTTATTTTACTATTAGCTTAAATAAGCTTTAATTTAATTAAAAGTAATTTTAAAATTTTGTAAAAAAAATTAATTTCATTAGTGTTAACTAATTTTTCTAATCCCAAACTCAAAACACATTTCAAGCCAATGTTTGTGGAACATTTGCCTATTAAATACTTTAGACTTACAATAACCTATATCTTGTGCCAATTCGCAAAAGGAAAAAAAATCCTTATTCAACATTATAAGCTTCATAAGTATCAATTACACTCAGCTTGTAAAATCATATTTGTCCTTATATCAAGGCAATTAACAATTTAAATTTTAAACTAGATTCTAATATATGTACAAGACTTTCATTTTCTTTCATTGATATCATACATTAACAACCAAACTAGAAAATATTCTCATCAACATATATATAACATCATATATTTACATTTAAACATGACCGGTCACTAACACTCATATAACTTGGTTATTGTTGTTGCAATTGGTGATTGAGTTGGGTTGAAATTAGATTGTATAGGGATGAACTTAAGTTTGAAAATAGGGCTAAGTGCTTGGGAAAGTTTCAATTTTAAGCCATTAGCTGCCAAATTTTCATTTAAGAGTATTAACAACTAGTTAGTACTCTAAAATGAAAATTATGGCTTATTAGATAACCAAAATAACTTCAAGTAAAAATATATTTAAATTTATTTTTAATAGTGGGGATTTTTTTATCAGGGATCTCTGCTATTTTTAATCAAGTGGCTCATGAGTAATGCATTGATGAGTTAGTAGTTAATTAATTTATTATCTTGCACTTATGATAATTAAGCCACTCATCACATTTCTCTCAACAATTTTTGATAGATTTAGAATTATGGATAAAGAATGGATGTCTACAAATTAACGATCAAGGGAATATTTAGAGGGGGTGAGCTACTTTATTAAGGTTAGTGTTGAACTTGAGGGAGACACTAAGAGAATTGTGTGCCCTTATTTAAGATGTGGATTTATAAGGTGAGTCACTGCACAAGAATTAAAAGATCATTTAATGGTTAATGAAATCGATCAAAATTATAAAAAATTAGTGTAAGCATAGAAAGGTAGGGGACATGACCAGAACTAGCCATAGCTATGTGTTAGATGACTTTGACACAAGTGTAGATGAGGTTGAATGTGTTAAATAGATGGCTAACATGGTTGAAGCAAAACTCAATGATTGTCTTCAAATGCTTGAAAGGTTGAGAAGTGATGTGGGGATGTTATTGTATCCTGGTACTAGGGAACTGGTGTTAAAGTTGACCATAGTGTTGAAACTATACTAGTTGAAAGCGAAAGGTGGGTGGAGTGATACAAGCTTCACAAACTTGCTTTCATAGACAACAAACTTCCACAGTGATTATATGATGCAAAAAAAAGTGTTGACATCCATTGGCCTGAGCTATGAGAAATACATGCTTACCCGAATGATTGTATTTTGTTAAAATGAATCATTATCTGAGTACCCTAATTGTTCAATATTGAATTATAAAGAGAATGTGAAAAGTTTATAGAAGGTGCTATGATACTGTCCCATAAAACCTAAACTTAAACGATTGTGTGGAAGTGAAGTAGAGTTGAGAAATTTGACTTGGCATAAGGATGGGACAATTAAAAATACAATGCTAAAGCATCCTACTAATTGTCCTCAATAGAAAAAGATTGATAGTAAGTACCTTAACTTTACAAAAGATAGTCAGAACCTACGGTTTGTATTACCTACTGATCGAATGAACCCACAACATATAGTTAGTGATTTTGATAAATTATAACTTACTTCTATAATTATGCATGAAGCGCAAGTATTTGATGCTAACCTTGTTAATTTCATGGCCAAAACAACCTGAAAAAGATATAGATGTATACTTCGCTCCTCAGATTGAAGATTTAAAGATATTGTGAGAGATTAGTGTTAATGCGTATGAGAGGTGTAGGAAGAAAAGTTTTAATTTGAGAGCTTTTTTATTTGGTACAATCAATGACTTCCTAGCCTATGGTAATTTGTCAAGGTATAGTGTCAAACAAAAACTTGGATACCTTGTTTATGAAAATATTACACATTCCGTGAGGTTGGAACATGGTATGAAGAATTTTTATTTGGGACATCACAGATGGTTGCCTAAAAGGGCATTATTATTGAAGATTAAGAAAATCTTTCAATAGAAAATCAATTAGTGTTATCTGATGATAAGCTATTTGAATAAGTTAAAGATATGGATACTGAGTTTGGAAAACCTTTTGTGAAGCACGTTGGGATGAGTGGGTGGAAGAAGAGGTCAATTTTCTTTAAGCTTCCTCATTAGAGGAAGTTAGATGTAAGGCATTTTTTTGATTTAATGCACATTAAGAAAAATGTATGTGATATTATTGTGGGTACATTACTATACATTGTAGGAAAAATCAAAGATGACATTAATACAAGGTTAGACATGATGGATATAGGAATAAGGGAAGACTTGGCACCGGAGGAGAGGGGAAGCCTTACGTACCTTTGTCTAGTTACCCGTACACTTTCTAAAAGAGAAAAACAAATTTTCATGATTTTTGGTCGGGGTTAAAGCCTTAGAAGGTTACTCTTCCAACATTAAAAATATTGTGTTTGTGAAGGACTTGAAGCTAAAAAGTTTAAAAACACACAACTGCATTGTTTTTATGGACACCTTTATTCCAGTGGGCATATGCTCAATTTTATCAGATGGGGCAAGCACTAAACTATGCTTCTTCAAGTCAATTTCTACTAAAGTGATCAACCTTATAAAGTTAAGAAGCTTGCAATATCGAATTGTAAAGACATTATGTGAGCTCAAGATGTATTTCTTTCCCACATTCTTTGACATAATGATTCTCTTAACTATTCACTTAGTTGGGGAGGTTGAAAAGTGTAGCCTAGCTTATTTAAGGTGAATGTATCCTATTGAATATAATACAATATGAAGGTTTTAAAAGTATATGTGAAAAATTGAAGTTGACTAGAGGGTTATATTGTTAAAAGGTATATAAGTGAAGAGGCAGTTGAATTTTGTCAGGAGTATTTAAGAGATGGAAAAAATGTTGGGCCTCAATTGGATAGGTATGTGGGAAGGGAAGATAGGGAAGAGATAAATGAAAAGAAATTAATCACTATATCATAGAGCTATTGGGAGTAAGTATAACTCTTTGTATTGCATAACTCAGATAAGATTCTTGAATATGTTGATAAGCACAAAATTGAACTTAGAAAGGATAACCCTACAAGAAATGACACTGCAATTGCAAAACTTCATAACATAGATGTAGCATCTCAGTTTTAATCCCCTGATTAATTAAATCTAATTAGGATAATTAAGTAAGTTGAGGTGGTATGTGGATAGGGAGTTCTAGCAAGCATATTTGATTGCATTTCAACCCAAATTGTAGGTCTGATGTCAAGTCGGGCCATTCGGGCATTAAAAGGAGAATAAAAATGAAGGGTGATGTTGCTGTGCCACATGCCACAGTAGGGAGATCATCCATCGTGGCGTATAGATACTTCAGGTGTGAAGAAGGATTCTCTGTGCCATGCGCCACGACATATTGTGCGTCCACCGTGACATATGGTCATTTTCTATAGATATTAATTGCAAAAATAAGATAGAAATAGAGAGAAAGAAAAGAGAAATTAGAAGAGGTGTGATAAGCTCTACTAGGGTTTACTAGTAGATGATATTGAGAATATTTTAGAGACTACAAACATCCAAGGTAAGTATCACACTCATTAATCTTTCCAGTTTACAGTTAGGGTTTGATTGTGAAAGATGATTTTCAGTCCATATAGATTATAGGTCTAAATTTATTGACTCAAATGGAGTTAACGGGAGTAGATTAGAGTATCTAAATGTAGATATAATGAATTTTGGTGTCTTGGATTGTTGGATACCATTAATATTCAAAATTTGTATTTAATAGGGGTGGTTGGA
Organism: Prosopis cineraria; assembly: GCF_029017545.1. Lineage (NCBI taxonomy): Eukaryota > Viridiplantae > Streptophyta > Magnoliopsida > Fabales > Fabaceae > Prosopis > Prosopis cineraria. The sequence continues at coordinate 14,012,956 of NW_026555341.1, read as the reverse complement.
AGTGTAATGCCATTAATAGGAGTTTAATGACTCATTAATACTATTAGGGACTAAAGATAGATAATAAATCTAATGGATAGGTTCAAACTCTTGTAGAATAGACTTTGGACAATTTAGAAGTGGAGATTGAGGGTTTAATGTTTGAATTGATAATGTTGATAAAATTCAACTTGGTTGATTGTAGTTTTTGCTCTTGATCACCCATTTGGATTGGAAATTCAAGCTTAGAAGCTATAACATTGAGGGTTAAATCTTTGACCTCTCAAAGGTTTGAGATAACCGGGAGAATCCTACTTTGAGTAGTTATATGTTGATTGTTAATTAATTGTTAAATGTGAATTATGAATTTTACATGTATGAGATTGATTTATTTTTTTAATATGAAACCATGTATTAGTTTCAATGAGTGTATGAAAATTTGAATGTGCATAATGCTATTTTTAGCTTGAAATGCAAAATGTGAAGTCAAGAAGGTTTTCAAACTATAAACATGCTTATGCTTTTAGAAAATGAATATGATCTTGTGTAGAGTTAATTATGTGCTAATGAGAAGTGGATTTTGAGATAAGTGAGAATAATGTTGAGAAAATGATAAGAATACATACTTGGGTAATGCACAGTCATGAGCCTAACATGATTGTTGTGATAATGAGTAAATGGAAATAAAAATGTGAAAAACAAATGAGTATTAATTATGGCATGATCAGTAGCGGGAGTTTTCCTAGGGATTGGGAATAAAGATAAATTTATATGGTATTTTGGCTTCCCTCCAGTGTACAGGGATATAGCCTTGTCCCATAGGTTGTCGAGGGACGATTCTATAGTTTATCAAGGGACTAAAACCTAACTATCTTTGTCAGTTTAATGAGGAGAATAGTTTAGGGTATGAGACACCTCAAAGATTCGAAAATGGGGGAGTTGTGGTTTGAGAGTGAATCATATGATCTTTAGTCGAGTCATGCCTCATGATTGGTGAGCTTGGCTAGTTCAGTCACACAGATAGAATCTTATTCAATATTATAGCCCACAGTTTTAGTCTGAGGAAATAAGGAGGATATAAGGTTGGTTGATCATTGCCTAAGTAAATATATGACATGTCACACGTGTTAAGTTGTGGCAAGTCGCGTGAATAATGGGTCATGATTACATATACAAGAATATGGTGACAATGCAACTAGTATATATGAGATAAAGAAGTTATTAAATGATAAATGACAAGTTATGATATGTGTGAGCATGTTTTACTTACTTGGTTTCTTATGCATGTATTTGATTTATAATTGATATATAACTATATAAGGTAGGTTTAACTTTAGTTACTGAGTGACTAGACTCACCCCTTTTATTTAACACTTTTCAGGCTCTAGTTCTGGTACAGAGAGGGAGAAGGCTTAAAAGGCTGGGACTTAACATATTTCAACTGTATGCCTCTAGCTTAGATTTATTTTCTATAATAGTATATAAATGCCAATTTTAGAATGCATGCCATCACACTTGCATTATTTTGTTGTTGTAAATGTTAGATTTATATTTTTGGGCCCTGAGTATCTGTGTATGTTGAGACATATATGTCTATAGGGCTAAAATACTAGTACAAGTGTAAAAATGATGAATTGAACATGTTTTGATTGGATTGGGTGTAATGCAATGCCAGTTTGACTCCCCCTCTATTTTTAGTAAAAAGAGGTTAAGGAGTGAATTTATGTTATATTGTGGTTTAAGTGTGTGTGACATGTTATACTGGTAGTCTTGAGTTCAAAGTATATGGTCCAGGTGTTAGAAAAGACTTTTAGTACTTGTTGAGAGTTTTGGACACCCTTTTATATGAAAGTTATGAAAAGTGATCAAAATATATTTGGGTGTCTAACTTTCTGGTGTGACTTGTTTTGGAAGTGAAACTCATGCTACTAGTTAGTTTATGTTAAGAGCTTTCTATAGACACTTAGATCATGTCAATCGAACGTCAAACGAAGAATCAGGGTACATTAAAAGTTCCTCAATTATACTGTCAAAATGACAGTAGAATCTACTGATTTTTCATACAACATGCCATGGCGCATGGCATAAAGAGCAACACACCATGGTGTAATGTGCACGAGCCATGGCGCATTACCCTGTATCACAACACATGTTTTATTTTTCAACTGCTTTTGAATTCTTTCACTCCTCTAAGATATCTCATGCTTCTAAAACTTATTTTTACTCTGGTATAAAGGATTTTGATTGATTTAAACTCATTTTTATTTAGAAAACTTGGGTCCCCTTGAATTTGAACTAAAACTTAGTAATCACTTTTTTGAGTTAATCCTTTAATTACCATGGGTTTTATTATTTAATTGTGTTTAGTGGAGTGAAAATTTTACATTAGACATTGGTTGAAGGCACACATTACTGCCAAGTATAATGCTAATAAAGATTCAATACTAAAAAGGGTTAGATATTTGTTTAGGGGTATGAACATACAAGTCCTTTCTTATACTAGTTAGGTAATCAATGGCTTCACATTTTACACTAAAAAGCAAGATGAAATAAGCATAATGCAAAATAGTAGTGTAATTGTGATTAATGAAGCGATGTGTGTATCTAGTATTAAAAACAAAAATCTTATGTATGCATGAATGTCATACTTTAGAGTTATTAAGCACATATAGGAGTTGGACTATAGTAAGTTGAAGATTTTGTTTTTCAATTGTAAGTGGGTTGATAATAAGAGTGCCTTCACATGGACGATAATTCGGGGTTCATACATGTGAATTTAAATATACTAGGCTACAAGATTGAGCCTTCTATTTTTGCATCACAATCTAGACAAATGTTTTGTGTCATTGATCTTGTTTTATCAAGTTGGTTGATTGTGTTATTGCCAAATATAGAATTGGGAGAGGCCATCATTCTATTATATATATATAGTTAAGGATGATCTATTTGAAGGGATGGCACTTGAATGTAATATCATCGAAGATAATGCTAGCTATATTAAAAGTGATCACATTGATGATATTTGGATTTCAAAAGGGGAAAAAGAATAAAAGACAAGATGAAGAAATTAAAACAAGTTGCTAAGTTGAAAAGGGTCTAAAAGAGGATAAAGAAAAGAAAAGGACCAACTTTAACATGTGTTAGTTATTTATGCTATTTTATTTCAATCAATTAATTTTATTTGTGATTTAGTTTGTATGTTGTAGTTATTTATGCTATTTGTGTTTCAATTAATTAATTTTTTTTGTGACTTGTGTAATAGGTAAATGGCTCTTAAAATAGCTCCAAAGAGATGTAGAGTCACTTTCATTGCCACTACTCCTATTAACCCTACTCTTGCTGCCACTACTCTAATTGACACTAGTCTTATTGAGATTGAGCACACAAACTTATTGAACAATCATCTCAGTTTTACTTCTAATCCTAACAATAAGGGTCCTTCTACTATTTTCATTGGCATGAATGAGAAAGAAGAGGCTTAAATGTCTAAAATAATTAAAAAAGTTTTGGTGATGATAGGGACAGTGTCTAGGAAGAAGTTGGCCAGACTTAAGTATTCCCTTAAATGAAATCCTAAGGGTTAACTAATAAAGGAGAACAAGCATAAATTTAGTAGTTACATAGGTACAATAACTTGATCACAGCTTGGCCTATCAATTAATGACTGGCATGGCGTTGATGAAGAGACGAGGGAGTTCATATGGGAATTGATTGAGGTAAAATTAAAATTTTTAGTTAATTGCTTGTTTTGTTGAATAAGTGCCATTTCATATAACTTATGCCTTGATTGTGTTATTAAACAGGCAGCATTTCATATTGACACCACTCAGAAGAAATATATATTTTATTTAGTAGCTAAGGCACATCGATAGTTCTGGTACCCCATGGGAATGAAATATATCATATTGGCTGAAAGAATTAGTGGTAAGGTTCTCAAGCCATTAAGAGCAATTATTAGACAAGAGCAATAGGATGCATTTGTCATCAATAATCTCAATAATGAGTTCCAAGCAATAAACCAGCAGAATAGGGATTTGAAGGAAAAAAATAAGTATATATAAAAAAAAGTATATGTCCTACTTAGGATCATGCGTAGGCTATTCAGACATTAAGCAAGAAGGGGTGTGTTGTGTGTTTATTAAATTTAATAGTTTTTATTATATTAAATGATATGAAAATCTATTCTATTACTAACTTGTTGTCACGTTGATTCATTGCATTGCTCATAAGATTGGGCATAGGAGAGACTTTAATGTCACGTGCCATACTTTTCATTCTAGCTCAGATAGATAAAAAGGTCACGATCACTTCTCCATATGTTTAGGAACTTGTTGAAAAAGTTATAGGTACAATCTTTAAATAATTTAAATATTTTAATTTACTATTTCCTTACTTAAATAACATATATATCTTTTACAGAGTGTTCTCTCAAAGGAAGTTTCTAGAGGTAAGCTTTTGGAAAATAAAGATATCTTAGACGAGGCATTGGGCAATAAGGATCACTCGATCGTGTTAGGGGAGTCGGCATAGGCATCACTAGAAAGCAAATTGTGGGCAAAAAGAAGGCTTCAAAAAGGATGCCGATGCTAAGCTTGAGGTATTGCAAGCATGAGTAGTGCAGCAAGAAGAATTTATAGTGATAATAATGAAGATCCATGGACTTGAAAAGTCAACTCCGGAGACTGTCCATACTTAAAAAGACAGTTGCACCATGCTTCAGCCTTCTCCTCGTCACCTCCCTATATTTGAATTATTTTACGTTCTTGATTATAGTTCACGATTATTATTTCCTTATTTGAATTGTGGGCACTATGTGTTTTATACTTAAAAAGATAGTTGCATCGTGCTTCAACCTTCTCCTCATCACCTTCATGAGGTATTTCAATTATTCTACTTTCTTGGTTACAATTCCAATTATTATTTCCTTGTTAACTTATACTTCTTTACATTCAGGGTAAGGCCGAGCATACATTTTGGGCAGATAGCCCGGGTAGACACAAAGTTGATACAAGAAAAATGTATAATATCCCAAGGCAACAAGTTTATTGTGAGCCCATGCCTGAAGGGTAGGTGAAAAGGATGATTATAAAGTCTAATGATGCCAATTAAAGCTACTCAAACAAAACCATAAGTTTAAAATCATAGTAGATACAGTTGGTTCTTATATTGTGTCCCCCAAGCATCTCATTTGGTTGGGAGCAGAAGAAACTCCACCACAAGTATGCCATTAATATATACTATCTCAACTCAAATTCAAATTATAATCAATCAAATTGTAATTCTAATAACTAATGTTAATTGGTACCTAGTCCAAGGAGAATGACCCCCAAACAATTAGGTCAACTATTGAAGATTAAACAATCGACCTCCAAGCCAGTGTTAATGGATGTTCCTCCTCCTTTATCAAAGACAAATCAAAACATGCTGGTAAAGTATGTATGATTGGCTAAGAACATGGTGGCACATTTCGTAATGCCAAACAATGACATGTATTGAAAAGAGGTTGGTGAGATTATTGACTTTAATATTGTCAATACCATCCTAATGTGCAATGAGGTCATCCATATCACGGTCAACATTTATATGAAGTACTTAATTACTCTTCCCATTCACATTTCTAGCTGTTTTTTTATTCATATTTACTTCTATCAATTTCTTCATTTAGGTACTTGTATGATACCTTCATCATCCTTGGTAACTTGGGATCAAGGTTCGTGTTTGTCAATCCCCATGAGTTTTTAAGTTTTGAAGGCGGTTAGAAGGTTAAGTATTTATAACAGCAATCTCAAGCACTAACTATACTTCAAGGAAAGATCGGCTTCAAAAAGGGATGCTATTTTTATTCCTTATCTAAATGGTTGATTTATTGGGTTTTCTAATTCCTTGATTGCAATTTATTGTCTTTTTCAAATTTCATTTTTAACACAAATCATCCCATTCTCCTAAAGGACACTGAATGCTTATCATGATTGAGCCTGCAGATCTTAAAGTTATAAATGTGTACTATTTGGATTCAGCTTCTTGTGGTGAGGATCCAACTAACCAACCATATATAATAAAGCAATTTAATAGATAAGTACATTTAGTAACTAATATATTTTTTTCCAAAATTCTACCTCTCTAACATTTTTATCTTCCTTATATTAGGACTATTATGCTATATGACATCGACGTAAATCTTCCGAACAAGAGGTCGTTTAAGGAATACAAGGATGCCAATGAATGGAATGTAATACATGTATGTTTAAATTATTGCCAATTACTCAATTTTTTCATTTTTATATCAATAACATATATATATATATATATATATCATTTATTTTATGTAGTGTCCTCGAAAAATTGTTAATAGTTATGATTTATGGCTGCTGTGTGATGAGATACACTCAAGACACCATCACTCACGGGTAGCCTACAATCTCCCTCACGGTATTGTCATTTTGTATAAATTATTTTTTCATATTATAATGAATATTAATTGTCATCAACCAACTACATTCTCATGTATGTTGTAGTACTATCCAAACTATACTACACCTCATTTCGAGGATATCCACATTAATGATGTCCTCAAAGACTGAAGCAAATATGCATATAAAAATAGGGTTACATCTAATACGAGGTGATAATATATAGTTAGTTTAGAAATAGATCAGTTTAGTTATCAATATATAGTTTATATATTATAGGGATCGATATTTTAGTTCAAATTGATTGATTGATATCATTAAATTTTAAATAGAATAATTTTGATGTAATTAATTGTAATCATTATAGTTTTGAATTGAATAGTATAGATCTAATTTCTGGGCTGTTTTGTAATATTTTTGACTATGTATGTTTTTGTATTATAAGGGGCTGTTAGAAAAGCAACTTCCCTATTTTTTTTTAAAAAAAAAACTAGCTTTATAGGACGATTGATAGGATGCTTATATCCATAACTGTCTTATAAGGCCTCTCTGATTCTAGATTTGGTCAAAATTTGAAACTTGATATAGGACGGTTCTTTAACAATTGTCCTATATTATCTTCAATATAAGATAGTTTAATAACCATCCTATATAGCTTAAGCAATAAAAGACGGTCAAATAGAGGATGGTTGATAACCATCCTTTATTAAGAAAAAACAACTGTCTTTTATGGTTAAATCTATTATAGTGAGAGCTAAATAAAGTAGTTAGGATTAGTGTTTATAATTTTACTAGCTAGCTTAATTGAGAAATTAGTTTACTTTAGAAATCCTATACAATTGTTTTCTTGATAAATTAGAATAAGATATGATATTTTGATTCTTTTTGCAATTGATTATAATACATTTTTATTGATATTCATACTTATAAATGTTGGAATGGCTGTCTGCTGGTTTTATTTGAGTTGTTTTTGCATGGGGCTAGTATAAATAATAGCTTCCAATTTAAAAATAAATAAATAATAAATGATGATTATATAAATAACATTCATTTATTATACAATAAATGACAGTTGAATAATTTACCCATCATTTGTTAAAATTATTTTAAATGACAGTTATATAACCGTCACCTATTGGAAGGGACTTTAAATGTCAGAAAAATAAATGATAGTTAAACTGTCATTTATTTGCCTGACATTTAAAGTCTCTTCCAATAGGTGACGGTAATATAACTGTCATTTAAAATAATTTTTTTTGTGTTGAGACCATAGGGAAAGAAAATAAATGATGGGTATAGGTTAAAATAACTATCATTTATTCTTAATTTTGTAGTAATGAAGCTCAAAATACCAACTAACCCGATGAAAAAACTGTTAACAAAAGATTAATTAATAGCATCAAAGGGGACAAGAGGCAAGAATTTCACATCAAAATTCAAGTTTAAATCCAACAATCTAATCCAACAATCTAAACTATTGCAATTTCACTTCAAGTTTAAACCCAGCTTGAATTTGAAATACAAAATTGTAAATGGAAGTGGGTAGAAGAAGAAAGTCACTCCTCAAATCCCTTAACCACCTTTAATTAGATCCAGCAAACAGCAATATGCGCTTGAATCTCATACACGCTTGAATCTCATATACGCTTGATTTTGATAGTTTCCGAATTACCTTTTAATTTTTCCATGACTAATAAATTTATAAATAAAATAAGATGTTGATATTTAAGATGTACAAGTAATAAATTGTAAAAACTAACAAGTTGTTAAAAACAATTTATCATACATTTATTGCATGAGTTATAAATTTTACCGTGGTCTTTAAGGAAAAAAAAAACGCAATATTTTTTTAAATTCCCTATTCTAATGATTTATGAATAACTAAAGCTACAAAATTCATTGTAGAGCTATGTGAATATAGCTTTTGGCTTAAAAATTCACGAGCCATAGATGTGTGATTTCAAGCTTGAAAGTAAAATTATGTGTTCATGATTTAGCGAGGGAACTATATGTTAGAACATATGTTATTTGAAGATTATGCTAAAAAACGTGTGTATATCACACTATTTTTAAGATGTTATTTGTCCCCATTATATTTGTGGTAGGATATTTGGCGAACCACCTTTAGGAGTTATCCCAAACACTATAGAGACTAGCAAATAATAACTTCTGAAGCTTCCTTGATCACACAAATTTCAAAGTAGGAAATAGGTAGAACTATGGAAAAATACAAATTTTGAATTTTTCATAATTTCCTGCCTCTCTTTTACAATAGGAGAATAATCCATTAAATACAATTTAATTTTATTAATGGCAATAAACATGATTTAAATTCATTAATGGACAATTATTTGATGGTTTGAAGAATTTGAAATTCAAAGACATAGTTATTGAAAATAAAGAGCATTCAATTGTCCATTATTCAAATTTAAATCATGATTTATATTAAAATAAAAACTCAGATTAGATCTTATTTCCATCCAATAATCCCTCTACCTACTCATTTTCCGAACTATAATACTATGTATTGTAATATTTGCTGTAAAATTCAGCAAATAATAAGCTCTTTAAATCAGTACAAATCATATTTATATTTTATTTGTTTCGAGAATGTGTTGTATAAAAATATGTAAACACAATGAACAAGTTTTGTATTTTGTGGGTTTATTGGTTTATTTCAAATCTGTTTCTCATAAATCACTACACTTTATATAGTCATTAATTGTGCATTATGTAATTAGTTTCCTTTCATATAAACCTCATCTCTTTTCTATCATTTGTGTAGTACTTTAAGAATAGTTGAATCTGACCCAAATAGATTGATCAAGGACTAATTATTATATACTAAAACATTTTATTTAATTATTGTTTGCAATATTAACACAATATACCTATCAATTCTATCGTATGGACTTAACTAATTGTAACTTTGCTTTACCTTTACAAGCATAGTGATCACGTTACAGTTGGATAATATATTAGTAAATGATTTCTTTGAGTTACCAATCCATTACTAATTTACTAATAGAATTTAATGATGGAACATTTTATCGCTAAAAAATCAATCGCCATTTCATCATCAAACCATCAAAAATAAGTTATCAATGAAATCTAGCAATGAAGTGTTCCATCGTCAAAAATTCTATCACTATTTTGTGGACTATAAAAAATAATTAAAAAATTATAATTAGTGATGGAATTTTTTGACAAAAATGTCTGTCGTTGATTTTCAGGATATGATATTTTATTTTGTAACAGCTTTTGTATCAAAACATTCCATCCCAAACCTTTCTGTCCTAATTTCATCACTAATTCCTATTACAAATTATTTTAAATTTTATTATATGATTTATAATATATATTTAAATATAATTTATTTAACAATTTATTATGATTTATAACAAATTTTCAGGATATGATGATTTTTTTTATGAAATTTTCATTTGTGATAGATTAACAATAGAATGCATTCTGTTATAAAATTGAAATAACTTATCCTTATTTAATGACATAAATTTTCTGTCATTAATTTATTACTAACAAATTATTGACGGTATTTTTTACGGACGGAGTTATTCCATCACTAGCTCATTCAGCAACATAATTTGTATTGATTAGAAATAAAAAATGCCATTGATTAATGATGTAGAATTCACTGTATTTTTTTTTCTAGTGTCCTAATCTTGCGCACAGGACAAATTTCTAGTTTACATTTAAAATCTAAGTCCAATCAACAACTAATAACATGCTTGAATCCGCTACGTAATGTGAACAATCCAATCCAACAATCAAAACCTAGATTATATTACGATTTTACATCAAAATTCAAGCTAGAACCTAGCTTAAATCTAAAATACAAAATTTTAAATGGAAATTAGTAGAAGAAGAAAGTCACTACTTAAATCCCTTAGCCACTTCAATTGCATCCAACAATATATGTTTCAATCTCATATACACCAGATATTGATAGTCATACATATCATATACTTACATATATATATATATATATATATATAAATGTGCTAAGGTACAACTTGATGTATAACAGTCAGTTTTTGTGCTAGATTTATTTTAAATCATTCAAATTTAAAAAGTCTAGATTTAAATTTTTAACTTGCAATTTGAAAAAAAAAATTATTTGTTAACAGAATGATAGTTAAAAGATTGTCTTTATTTTTAATTTTCTATTATTAAAATAAAATTTTATTAAAAATATAAAAAATTAATATTAAATTTGAGCCATTAAATTTAATCTAGCTGATCTATACACGAGACATAATCTACCTCAATCCCTACAAGTTTCTCTTGCATGAAAATCAACGCACAAATCTTGAAAATCTTTCCCGGCGGCTACAATTTTTGGACCCACATACAATAGTCAAACTCCAAATTTCAACCAACATACTAATAATTATCCATAATCTTCCAATATCCTAAGGCACTTTCTACACTATTTTCTTGCATTACCCTATAATCACTTTTAGGTGTAATCCACCTTTATTTGAAAATTTAAATGCAAAATTAAATTATAACCATTTATGAAAACAAGTAAACTAAAGTCGCTAACAACTAATTAATAGAAAGAATTTGAGACAATTAATCAACAATCATTAAGTGAGAGACAACTAAGGAATTCACTTGAAAATTTAAGCCATCTAATCTCAATTAATGTTGATTGGGATACGGAAATAATTGGGATTATTGAATTTAATTGGATTTGTTTTGGCCTGAATTTAATTGGAGTTAAATGCTTAAAAACCCTTTGGTACATGTAGTGTGTGTGTGTGTGAAATAACCTAACTTGAGACATTTAAATTAAACTAATTCACATACACACGTTGATAATTAAACTCAATAAACCATTAGCCAATTAATTAAACTAATTTAATTCTGATAAATAATGCCCAAATCACTAAATTAACCAATTAAGCACAAAATACCAACTAACCCGATGAAAGATCTATTAACAAAAGATTAAACAGTATCAGAGGGGACAAGAGGCAAAAATTTCAGTAACTTTAACATTTAAAAATCCAAGTCAAATCAACATCTAATAGCATGCTTGAATCTTCTACATAATGTCAACAATCCAATCAACAATCTAAACTACTACAATTTCACATCAAAATTCAAGCTAAAACCTAGCTTGAATTTGAAATTCAAAATTGTAAATGGAAATGAGCAGAAGAAGAAAGTCACTTCTCAAATCCCTTAGTCACCTTAAATTACATCCAACAATGTATTCTTGAATCTCATATACACTAGATATTAATAGTTTGTGAATTACCTTTTAATTTTTCCATGAATAATGAGTTCATAAACAAAATAAGATGTTGATATTTAACATGTACAAGTAATAAATTGTAAAAATTAACAAGTTGTTTTCAAAAATAATTTATTGTACAATTATTGCATGCGTAATAAAAATATGTAAACACAATGGACGAATGTCTGATCTCACTTTTAGTTTTTAATTTATTAGGTTTATTGGTTTATTTCAAATTATTAGTTTCTCATAAATCACTGCACTTTATATAATTATTAATTGTGCATTAGGTAACCGACACCCTTTCATATAAACCTTGTCTCCTTTCTCTATCATTTGTGTATTATTATAAGAATAGTTGAATCTGACCTGAGTATATTGATCAATGACTAATAGTATGTTATAAATTCATGGAAATCTACTGAAACATTTTGTTTAATTATTGTTTGAAATATTAATACAATATGCCAATCAACTTTATTGTATGGAGTTGGCTAATTGTGACTTTACCTTTTACAAGCATAGTGGTCATGTTAGAGTTGGGTAGTACATTAATACACAAGGTAGTGATGAAGCAATGGGATCAAAGAAGATATCTTAAGAATAAACAACAAACTTAATCAATTATGCTCTTTTGGACTAAAGGCATGGTTTAATAGTATGACTTTTTAATCAAGACTTCTTTTTTTTTTTTCAAGCATAATTAAGGCTTTTTAAATTATGTTTTCTGGGACTTAAAGAAAAAGAAAGACACGAGGATGAGATTTATTATTTTCTGAAGTTTTATACGAATGATTTTCATTTCTCTTTTTTTTTTCTTCTTATTACTTTATCCTATACTATATTAAGGTATATAAAATTACTGTTTTAATGTATATGCTCTTTAAATATCTCCCAAGGCCCAAGCAATAAATACAAAAATCTACTCTATTATTTTTATTCAATTATTGTAATCATTTTTTATGCAATATAAGACATGTAAAATTTGATAAGAAAAAATTATAATGTATTATGGCCTAACTAAAAATGGATCATGCATTGAATTCAATATGAGATTGACATTTTATTAGGTTAGAACTTATAAAGATACACGTCGACATAATGTCTAGAGACAAATAAAAAAAGAGGAAAAGGACATAAGTGAATTCCCCCTAATGCTGTGCACGGGGCATTTTCTAGTTAACATTTAAAATCCAAGTCAAATCAACATCTAATAACATGCTTGAATCCGCTGTATAATGTCAACAATCCAATCCAACAATCTAAACCTAGATTGTATTGCAATTTCACATCAAAATTCAAGATAAAACCTAGCTTCAATCCAAAATACAAAATTGTAAATGGAAATGAGTGGAAGAAAGTCACTCTTTAAATTCCTTAGCCACCTTCAGTTAGATCCAACAATATATGCTTAAACCTCGCATACACCAAATATCGATAGTTATACATATCACATATATATATATATATATATATATATATATATTTTCCGTTCAAAAATATAAAATATTTTTTAAAGAGTTAAATGTTTAAAAATATAAGATATTTTTAATTTTTTGAGGTGTAATCATTATTTTTTTTAAAATGCCCCTATTAATATTAACTTTATATTTATTATAGGATATTTAATAGAGATAAATATAAAAAGATAGGATTAGTTGAAAAGTAGATAATTACTTTATTGAGAAGTAAAATTTAACTAAAAATACCTTATATTTTTTAACGAAGTGAGTAAGTGCTAAGGTACAACTTGATGTATAATAGTCCAGCTTTAAAGCTAAATTTAATCTAGATCATTGAAATTTTAAAAGTCTAGATTTAAATTTTTAATTGTAATTTAAAAACAAATTTTTTTTTAATAGAATGACAGTTAAAAGATTATCTTTATTTTTTTATTTTCTATATATTAAAATATAAATTTATTAAAAATATAAAAAATTAATATTAAATTTAAACTGTCTATATTTAATCTTGATGATGTAGATATCGAAACTAGACACGAGGCATAGTTAACCTCAACCCCTACAAGTTTCTCTTGCTTGAAAATCAACGCATAAATCTTGAAAATCTTTCCTGGCGGCTACAATTTTTGGACCCATATACAACAGTAAAACTCCAAATTTCAACCAAGATATTAATAACTATCCATAATCTTCCAATATCCTAAGGCCCTTTCTACATTATTTTCTTGCATTTCCCCGGATTCAACAGTGCCCATTCCCATGAGCAAGAGCGCTTTACTGCCACCTCATTTGGACAATTTGAGTAAATTTTATGATCATTTTTAGGTGTAATCCACTTTTGGATCTGCTCATCATTGCCATCCTTTAATTTGCAACAATTGAGGCATGAGTGGCTACATTTACATCAATTAGGCTTTAACAATTCTATTAATTTCTAGTTAAAAAGAAAGAGAAAATTAGCTCAATGACTTTAAAAAAAATAATTCTCATAAAATATGGATGAAGTTTTTGAATATTTTAAAATATGACTCATTCATAAAATTAATTAGATTTTTTTCTTTTTTATTCTCAGAATAAATTTATTATTAAAACATAATGTATCTTATTTAATTAATCTTTAACTGATTGAATATTTCATTTTTATCATAAAAAATCATATTATGTGTGCTCCCTTTCTAATTTATCATCTCTGAATATTTTCTTCATCATATTTTTTGATCTAATTTTTCTAGATCATCATATTCATCTCTCATGCAGTACTTTTCTTTATCAGAATCTTTGATCTGACTTGCTTGGATCATCATCTTCATATCATAGTTTTTCTCCTCTCTTTCTGTTTTCTTTAGATATTATGAAGAAGACATTAGATATTGAAGAGAAAACTTCATTACTAATTTGTGATACTATATCATTGATATACGGTCGTATATCAATGATAAATAAATTAATAAATTTTTATTGATATGGCTTATATATCAGTGATATATAATAGTATATCACTAATTTACTATCGTAGATCAACATAATCAGACAATTAGACATAAACTTATTTATAATAGATATACAGTCGTATATCAATGATGTAGTATCGTAAATCAGTACTACAAAAATACATAATTATTTGCCCAAAATAGATTAAACGCAATCCACAAAAATTTGGATTCTTAGCTTATCACAAAGAATCAAATACCTAAACTAATAAAATAAAAAATCATGAATTTGTAGCTCTGTTTCCCTGCCAACGTGCTCCGTTCTGTTGAGTACCATCGATGTATCTCACTTCGCGTTTATTTCATACAGTTGTGACTTTGACTCACTCACACTGCTCTGTCATCTCACATTCGTCTCTCTTGTATCAAATTTTGTCTTCTCTCTCGCATTTATCTCTCTTATTCTAGACATTTCCTGAATTTTGAATCTCTTAGTATTTGAAAAAAGTATATATTAAAAAGGATAGTTTTGTAAATTAATTATAATCTAAATATTAAAAAGGTCATTTTTACAATTTAAGAAAGAATAGGCTTTTTTTTTTACTTTGTTTATAATATGAGCTATCTGTGTAAAAACCTCTAAAAAACACAATTCTATTAATTTTGTTATCTTTGATAATCTCTACTTTTTGGCATGAAGAGATGGTGGATGGTGAAAAGAGACTGAGAACATTACTCAAGCTGTAATCTTTTAAGATTTTAGTATTATTTTCTTTAAATAGAATATAAGAGTTGATGTAATAACTTCCTGTGGGTTGAATCTCCACCACCACTTACTATTTTTTTTTTTTTGGGCATCAATTTGGATTTTGACTTTCAAAACTTGATGAGTTTCAGTAATTCTAGTTGGGCAATAATGAAGAGACATCAATAATAAAGCATTTTTAATGGATTAAAGTTTACAAAAAAAAATTATCAGACCATAAGAATTCTTTGATAATAATATGTACTCCCTTCATTAAAAAAATATAAGACATTTTTTGAGGAGTTAGATATTAAAAAGTATAAAATATTTTTTATTTTTTGAGGTGCAATCATTGTATTTTTTACAAAAATGCCTCTATTGAAAGTGACTTTATATTTATTACAGGATATTTAATGGGGATAAATATAAAAATATATGGTTAGTTGAAAGGTAATTACTTTACTGAAATGAGATTCAATTAAAAATATCTTATATTTTTTAAAGAAGGGAGTATATATTGCCATTTTTATATTAAAATAATATAATATCCCTTTCAAATGTTTAATTTGATCCAAGTAAAAATCATTATCACTATCAACCATCAATAATAAAATCTAAGGATAATGCAATTTTAAGTCCCTTAAATTTAAAGAAGTTATCAATTTGATTCTTCATATTTTATTTTTATCAATTTAGTTCTTTATATTAGTTTCTGTTATCATGTTAATCGTCCAAGTCTTAAACAACAAATTAGCCCTCAAAGTAAGCTGACTTGTAAATTATATTACTGATACGGAATATATATGTGAATAAATTAATACACATAAGCCTTTTTATATCCACACCAGGTTTTTACATTCCTATTTTATAATTCTAATTCTAATTATAATATTATAGTAATTGTAACATTACAGTATTTCCTTTTTTTTTTCAATTAGGGCATTTTAATATGGAAAAATCATTCTAAGGTCTCATGGAAGCATTTAAAATATGCTGAAGTCTCATGAATTTATGAAATAGCTGCCAACTTCTCTTGGACTTAAAGGTGAATAAGTTTGAAAATAAAATTATCGATTTTTCCTCTAGCATTAAAAAGGAGATTTTGCTTGCGCATGCGCATCTCACAAAACTCATGATTAGCAAGACTGAAGATTGCTGCATATCCATGATTGTTGATCATGATAGGGTAATTTTCACTTTCTCATATCAATGATTACCGCCCTTGTATTCGTCTAAGCGAGTTGGGAGTGTTTCATTCGCGATTGCAGGATTTCATTGATAGAAAACAAAACAGTGATTGTTGGATGGGTAAACTATTTCTTGTGCGTTAATGATTTCATTATTGTTTAAGGACAGGATCATGCTTTCTAGGTCTATCGACGATCATTCGGTTTGCATAGCTAATAGGTATGGAATAATCTAATACAACATTAAAACATTAAAAAATATCTGATATGAATAACTCTACATATTGTCAATAGTGTATTCTTGTGTTGTCAATATACTATGGATAGTTGTCGATACACTGTATTATGCAGGCTCACATGTAAGAATGCAAGTAGTACTGGAAAAACATGTATTATGTTATATATATATTTTTTCATATATGACATTTTATATATTATTCTCAAGCATCTTATGCAAGCTTGTTTTATTAAAAAATCTCTATTATGAAACAATACTGTGTGTTGTCAATAGTGGACAAATGTGTAGTCAATGTACTATGTGTGGTGTAGATTGACTTGTATGATGACAAGTTCTTTTGGAGAACATATATTATGTTTTTTTTTCATATAGGGGGCATTTTTAAAATGATGACTAAGAAAGTAAGCAATATATTATAAGTTTATTGCTCAAAGAAAGATATATGCCAGCAACATGAGGCTGATAGTCACACATGACTATCCATGTCCAAAAGTATTGACGGTGATAAATTCAATAACCCAAACCTTTTTTTTATAGTCTATAACAATGGCAGTGTGTCTCTCTAACTAAGGTTGAACGATCGGGGGTATTTACTGATTTTTTTTAATATAAGAGGATTACAAGGTAACATAAAGATACAAACAGTTTAACAAAGAAGTATATAATCTAACCTACTATCATCGTTCACCGCCTTACTAGAAGTATATAATCTAACCTACTATCATCGTTCACCGCCTTACTAGAATAAGGTAGGGGACGATTGCAGACAAATCAGCCTAGGATATTGCTAACATTGGGCGCCAAATATATAGGCACAACAATTTGCCTCATGATATATAAAATTAATAGAAACATCCCAATTACTATACAAAAGTGACCGCTATGCAGTGGCCAAGCCACATTGACTTGACGGGTGCAAATGCAACCCCTCATTTTGAAAAAAATTATAAGTGAAGTATATAAAATTTTTAACTTTACACTCTCTATTTTTGATATTTTGCACCATTTGAATTAAGTGAAAAAATATTTAGGCTCAAAAACTTATTAGATATATAATATTTTTATAATTTAGATAAGATATGATAAGAATACTTACAATAAAATACCATATCAATCTATTTAATATAATTTTTTAAAATGAAAAATAATGATAAAACTATTTATGTTATTAAAATTTTAGTCCTAACATAATTACTATTTTTTTAAAAAAATATTAATTTTTTATTAAATTATTTTGCACTCATTAGCTTGGAGTCCTGGCTCTGCCATTACCTGTATGTATTGAGTTTTTCAAATGATGATAGTGTATCTCTAACGAAGACAGATTGTCTTCCTCATTATTTTCTATTTGTTTCTTTCTTCCTCCATGTCTTTTATCAGTCTTTGGGAGTTTGACTATAGTTGTCAGGTTTAGACGCGATTATAGAACATAATGGATGAGAATATCTATTCCAATAAGTATATTTAATTTTCATGAACTTTTAGTGTTTTAATTGTATAAGATATGATTATGATCTTTTGATGTAATCTTTCTAAATCAAACAGAGAATCTGAAACTGAAACTGAAGCAGAAATCCACGATAGTAATGATAATACACAATGGTATAATCTTCAATAACAAATCTAAGAGCAACGGCAAAATCATCTAAGAAATGTAAAGGGAGAATAGCAGAGAAGTCTCAAAATAATTAATTAATTTAATTTAAGTCTCAATTGTCAAACTTTAAAAATTTATAAATTCGGCTCTCAATTTTATAACTTTATTATGATGTATTTGTAACGTGTTTTGAATTTTAACACAAAAAATAATTTATTTATTTTTTAATCATATTAAAATTTAAAAAATAAGTTACAAATTTATCATAATGAAGCTATAAAATTAAAAGTCAAATGTATAAATTTTTAAAGTTTGACACTCGAAATGTAATTCTCCCAAGTATATATAAACCCACACTGGTGCTCCTTAATAGACGTGAGAAGGAGAAGAAAGGACTCATTCAAAGCGAAATTACGGGAGGTGGGGTAATGATGGAGAGTTGAAGGAAGAGATGGAGAATGATTTCAAATTCAAAGCAGAAGATAGATAAGGAACGAGATTCAATCGAGAAAATAGAAAAGGCAGAGTAATGCAAAGACAGATAAAAGGCCACTAATCAGAGGAGAACGTGAAGACAGAAAGAGGGTCACCGGCGAAGAACAATGATGAGATGTTTTCATGCAAATGCTCCTCTTCGATTATCCCAAACGACCTAGCAGGCTTTGAATTGATGGACGCTACACACCATTTTGTAAGTTTTTAATTTTGAAATTATGAAAAAGTTGCCTTTTTTTTTAATCCAAGTCACCATTTTTATTTCTCATGTAATTAATCTACATGGCTGCCACGTCATTTTCCTATTAGCCATGTCAACATAAAAGTTTATAAAACATTAGGAACGAATGATAGAAATTATAGACCAATCAGTGATTCCCCCAAACCTAAGGGTCTAAACTTTCAAGCAACTACACCATCCATAAGTTTTAAATAGTTGGGTTTCATGTCATTTATTTTTTTTTAAAGTAAAAAAATGTAATTTAATTTTTTCCTTCTTACATGAAAATTTTAGGCGAATTGAATGTTGAGGATTTATTATGATAAACCTCACAGTTAAACAAAAAATAAAGAGACCTACAAATTACTTTACCAACAACATTGAAGGCAAAATTCCAACACATGCATTTATAGGTCTACTAACTAAGCCAACCTTTTTTTTTTTTTTATATGTCATTCTTACCATATTTTGCTGAGCTCCATCATTTTTTTTTTTCCAATATTAAAAAAATAGGTAGAATTTTCCATACCTTTCAAATACCGCGAAAGCCATTTTATGTCCACAGCCAAAGAGTGTCGTTTAAAACTAGGAAGCACCAAAGCACAACACACAGATGACAGCAGGCAAATGAACAAAGCATTATTCTGTTCAAACTATAATCATATTCTTAATGCATAAAACTATGTAATCTTATTTACAAAACAACAAAACATCATAGGAGTTATACATGTCCAAAGCCTTCGTGTGCTGACCCCAGAAGTTGCCAGCTGGACCTGCATCTATTTCTACGAACTGCCCGGGCCAAATACAACATCATCCGCCACTCTATATAAACGTATAAACCCACAAACACACAACACACTCATTCAAATCAAAATAGAACTTTGAAAGTTGAAACGGCATTGTACAGAGTGATATGGCTGCAAGAATGAGGTTCACCATTTTAGCTGCTTGTTTTTTTGTTATGGTTATAGCCGTGGCTGCTCAATATGGCGATCCAAACAGTGGTAGTGCATCAGCACCTTCCGGGTCTCCAAGAAGCTTAAGCTACCCTACAATGATCATCGGGTTTCTTCCTTTCATGCTTACGTTTCTTGCAGTGAAACACAACACACTCATTCTTTGTTGAGTCTCTGTGAGCTGAGACTTTGATGTTTTCTGTATGTTTTGCGATGCTTCTCGTATAGTTATATTTTGCTTATGCTGGCTGCTATAAATTTATGTATCAAATAAATTCTGTGTGGACTTCAAGGTTGTCTGTGTAATACATACTTTATCAAGCCAGTTACTGCAATTTCTATTATCTGCTATCTGATGTATTAGTTTCTATAAAGTTAACCAAATTAAATAATGATGGGAAGACAAATTACATCTATAATAACAGTATAGCTCATTCATCACGTTACTGCAATATGTAAGAAAACATGTCTCATTCACTATGATAATGCTAATTAATTTGTGCTTGGCTACCAAATAAGATAGTTCCATCTCAAAAGGGGCACTCAGAAACCTTTTCCTTTACTTTTGGGATGTACGCGCGCGCGCGCGCGTCTGCTATTCAATTTCTAACAAGGACAGACGTCTCGGTCAAACAATGTGTCTGTGGGAACGCGTATATGTGATTAGCATCCTGAAGCGCACCTAGATTGTTAAATAATTGATTACTATCAAATGAATTTCAACAAGCAGCCAAAGAATAAATAGTACAAAAATTTTGACACAGAACGTAAGATTTAACTACCACTGAGAATGAGGCTCTGAATTTGAATATGAAGGGTAAGAAAAAGCAAATGCTGCATGAATTGCAGCTCCAATGGGAAAAACATCCTCGTCAACAACAAAGTAAGGGTTGTGAGGAGAATAAATTGTCCCACTCTTGTCATTTCTCATTCCCACAAGCAAGAGAGTCCCAGGCACCTTTTCCAAGAAAAATGCAAAATCTTCACTACCTGTGAATTTAGGAGCTAATACAGTGTTTTCTTCCCCAACAATCTCACTTGAGACTTGCCTTACTATTTCGTATACTCTCTCATGGTTTGTGGTCGGAGGGATCGTCGGATGCTCATTCCCATCAAAATCAACCTCTGCATTGCACCTATGTACTGCTGCTTGTCCTACAATAACCTACGCAAACCAAGTCACACATATGAACGGTCACTTGTGAGTAAGAATGGCTAATAGATTGAAACAATTAATCAAGAATAGATAAGCAAACATATAAAGTGCATCTCTTTGGGACTTACCTCTGACATGCTCACATGTCCATTTTTAATAGATTGAGTTATGTCATCAAATTAGACTTTTTAATCAGAACGGCAATATGGAATGCATGAATTTGTGTGATCGTGTAGCATATAAATATGCAATATCAGGAGAAGGATTACCTCTTCTATTCTTTTCCTTATTGAATAAAAGCTCTTCTTGCCGTGTGCTCTGAAGGTACCAGCAAATGTAGTGGATTCAGGGATGAGGTTGTGGGCAGATCCTGCATCAACCGATGCCACGGAAACCACCTGCAAAGTAAATTTCTCCGTTGAATTCAAATTAGATGTATTCATCTGAATTATAAATGAAATTGTGAATAGTTTGAATTTCATCATGCAAAGTTTTTCCTTTAGAATTGGACTCAAACCTGAGAATCTAAAGGATCTGCCTCCCTTGAAACAATATTCTGCAAGCTAATGACTGAAGTTGAAGCAGCCAAAACTGGATCAATAGAATACTGGGGAAAACCTGCATTCCCTCCTTTTCCAGTGATCTTTGCTCTGAAGCCTCCACATCCGGCAAGAAAATCACCCGGCCTTGATGCAACAACACCTAGGGGATACTCTATCACTAAGTGCAGGCCAAAAATAGCTTCCACTTTGTTAAGCACCTGTTCTTGGATCATTTCTTTTGCACCTACGCCTCTTTCCTCAGCAGGTTGGAATATAAGAACTACAGTACCCTGCATGTGAAGAATAATTTTATAAGCACAAAGAGATAAGAATTCCAAGGTTCATTCGTTTTTTCCCACAAGTACACTTCACCTGTAACTTGTCTCGCAGTTTTTGCAGTATCTTCGCAGCCCCAAGGAGCATGGCCACATGAGCATCATGTGCACAGGCATGCATTTTTCCATCTACTTTGCTTTTATGTTCCCAAGCAACCAGCTCCTGTTTGGGATCGCAGCATAACATGGGATTTATTTGTCAATAGCACGCACATAGTATGTGATTGAATCATTGAAATTATACTATGGTTTTATATTTAGGCTTGACAATATATTTGGTTTCTAAAGGAGAAGAGAGCTCGCATCACAAATATTTCTCTACTCAAATATTCATCATATCAAATGAGAGGATCTAAAGAAAAAAATGTAGAAAGCAATGCTCTGAAAGAGCTTGTAAACCCCACCATACACACCCAAAACTATTAGGAATAAGTTACATAATTAATCTCATTTTATGTTAATTGAGCCTGTAAAGGAAAAATAAGGTCAAATAAAAGTTGTCAAGTGTTTGTTATCTTAACAATTAAAGTATATAGATATGGCATCTTTTTTTATGATTCACCAGTACATTATTAATCCTTTAAAAGTTCTAGTAGATGTCATGAGTTCATTAAAGACTTAGGTAACAAACAAGTAAGAGTTGCCTGATTTATTTATTTATTTATTGGATAATAAATTTGGGATTACAAGTCCAGCAGAAAAATTGGTTGCGCGAAAAGACGAGATAATGGTGAACTCCTTACTCTATAAGTTATCTTTCAGTAACAGTACAGAGAGCTTATATTTCTGTTGTTAACTTTTTAAAAAGAATAAATGACCCACAACTTATGGATCTCTAATTTGTTTGATTCTCTAAAGCTTTTAATCAAACAGTTTATGTGATTGAATAACCCATAGCAGAACATTACTTCAAGAAACATGAACACACACACATGGACGCATCTACGTCAATCCTTCTCCAACTATTACTACGCTGCATCAAAATTTTCAGTTTCTGGAAGAAGAAAAGAGAGGAACGGGAAAAAGAACTAAGAAAAGAACAGAAACAAAAGAGACTTGTAGAGCTAATCTGACTGGCAAATCATCCATGCAGAGTCCAATTGAATAACGCAGTAACTAGCTTGTTGGAGTCTCTCTGAGATTATGCGATTAACAATAGCATGCAGAACTTCGCCTTCAACAACCAGAGTCCAATTATTCCATGCATACATATATTATATCAAAATCTGAATTCCCAGAAGAGAAAAGCACGCAAGGAAAAATCAAGAAATGAAGAATCAGGACAAAGCCAGCCAAAAAAAAAAAAGACTGTTTCTTAGAGGTAACCTGAATAGGCAAAGCATCCATGTCTGCCCTGAGAGCGACGAAAGGGGGAGACCCAGACCCAATCTGAGCCACGACGCCGGTCCGAGCGACCGGCCAGCGGTAAGCCACACCCATCTGATCAAGCTCACGCCTAATGACAGAACTTGTTCTGAATTCCTCATAAGCAAGCTCTGGATGTTCGTGGATTTCCCTCCTGATCTTCTTCATCCAATTCAAGGTACTGGGTTCGTAAGCCATCTCAACAATCTTCTGCTTCAAGGAAACACTTTGATTGGAGCATTTCTTGTGGGTAGGAATGTGGAAGATGAAAGAGGAGGAGGAAGGTAAGAAACTGATGAAGATGGAGAGTACAAGAAAATGTCTGAGACGAAGAAGGAGGAGGTCCATGGCATGGGACCAAGTGGCAGATATGAAGTCGAAATTGCTTTGGAGATGGTTTAAATACCACAATTGCTTGTTATGGAAAAGTCCAGTCTAACAAAAATTCATATCGTTCTCTAGTTTCATTCAAAGATATTTAAGATAAGATTAGACAATAACAATGCGTGTTTTTTAATTTTTGATCTAAATAATGCGAATTTTTATAATTTAATTCTTTTTACTCACTATTATTATTTTTTAAATTATACTCCCCTGTTCAAAAATATAATACATTTTTAATTGAATCTCATCTCAATAAAATTATTAATTACTTTTAATTAACATTATCTTTTTATATTTATTTTTATTAAATACTCTACAATAAATATAAATTTTTTATCAATAAGGACACTTAAAAAAAAAGTAATAATTACATTTCAAAAGATTAAAATTACTTTATATTTTTTAATATCTAACTCAAAAAATATTTTATATTTTTTAATAAAGAGAGTATATCACAAGGAATGTGATTAGTCTATCATTTACTCTCTCTGTTTTTTTTTTGGTACTATATAATTATATAACATATAAATTAGTTAAAATTAAAGAGACCTGATTGATATTGTGTAAAAAAAATTAGTCTACTTTATTAAATCCTTTATTTTTTTAAAAAAAATTATCTTACATAAATTTTTGATAAATATTTATTTTTATATAAAACGATTTGTAAAAAACTATAATCTTTCTACAAAGTGATTTATATATAATAAATAGTTAATAACAAAAAACTTATAAAAATAAGATTTTTTCTCTATTAAAAAATATAAGTATTTTTTGAGGAGTTAGATGTTACAAAATATAAGGCATTTTTAATCTTTTGAAGTGTAATTATTGTCTTTGTTTTGTAAAAGTATCTCCATTAATAATGACTTTATAGTTATTGTTGTGTATTTAATAGAGATAAATATAAAAATATTAAATTAATTAAAAAATAAATAATTACTTTATTAAAATATAAAAATTAATTTAAAAATATTATATATTTTTAAGCGGAAAGATTATGACATTAAAGTTCAAAGTTTGAAAAACAAATTTTTTGATTGAGATCTATAAAATTTTCTTTTTTTAATATTTTTTATTATATTATATTTTTATAAAATATAAAACTTTCTCTGCTTTTAAAAATAATAAATTTCATTAAATTCACGATTTTTCAACTTTAATAGTGTATTTCTCAAAGTTTGAGCCTCTTTCTTTCCTTGGAATTGAAAAAACGTTAACAATAGGAATGCTATTCTTTTTTTTTCTTTTTTCCAAAAAAGCTATTATGAGTTAGGTATGGATTATGACGGTATGCATTTAATTTTTTAAACAAAACAAAATGATGAAGTGGCGTTTATTTTGAATAAACAGAAATTCAGTAAAACTGTCTCCATATGACAAAATAAGGTGAGAATTTATTAAATAATAATGAAATAAATATTTTTTTAATAATAATCTTACTTTTATATTTGATTATTTTTTTCTGTGTAATTAATCGAACAGGATCGAATTTATTAAATAATAATGAAATAAATATTGTTTTAATAATAATCTCACTTTTATATTTGATTATTTTTATCTGTGTAATTAATCGAACAGGATCCAATGTACTTTTTCCCCATGAGAATCATGGGCTGCTTTTCTCTCTCCCATCATAATGTAACAGTCGGACTCCAAGGAAAAAAAAAACTTTAAAAATAATAAGCCTCATTTATTAAGATAAGGTTATCAAGTCTACAAAATTATTAATTTATGTAATTTAATTCCAACCTCAAAAGTTGGCACAGGAATGATATTGGTGGGTTGGTGAAAAAAATGAAAAAAGGAATGATATTGATGGAATTCGCAGACTCAGCGTACTTATTTATATTATGTAGCGTCAATTTTCCAGTTATAGTTATCCTCACATAAAAATCTAAGTTTTTCAAAACATAAAAAATTAAAAAATTAAATTAATTATAATAAAGTAAAATTATATTTGTATTATTTTAGCTTTACATAATCCTTTCATTTTATAAAATAGCTTTTTAATTATTTAATTTTAATTCAATTAGTTTCATTATAAAAATTTTTTACATTCAACTTTTAAAGAGTGGCAGAATATTTTTAAATATTGACATATTAAATTTATTTTTTTAAATTACAATAATTAAAACAAAAATAATTATTTAAAATTAAAAATATTAAGGTTTGATCATTGAAAAAGTGTATAAAGAGATCAAATTAAAATTTTATATAAAATTAAAAAATTAAAAATATATTTTAATTTTGTAATAAAGTAATATTAATTCATCATAACATACATTCATACAATCAGAAGAATTGTGTCTAATCTAATTCAGATAAAGATGTGTATAAAAATAACACACGATAAGATAATTGACATGAATGGTAAAAACCATCTTTTAAACTAATGGGTAATAGTTGAAGGTTTGATTTCTAACTTTTGTGCATGGAATAAATGCGATTGCGTGGAATTTGCTTATAGAAAAAAAGAATTAGATATGTGTATTTAATAAAAATATTATTTTATTTGAGCATTCAATTTAAAAATAATTATTTATTCTCATACAAAATATGAAATAAAGAACAATATGAACCTATAAAAGTTGATCTAATAGGTAAGTATTTAACCTATAATTTACAATATTGTAAATTTAAATCTTGCTTCTGATATGCTGTAAGCATTTTTTTTAATTTGAAAAAATATTTTATTCTTGATAAATTTAATATTTAATTCATCTAAACTTTGTATTATATAAAAAATAATAACAAGATAAAAGTCAGCAAAGTAAAATGTAATACTTTTTTCATTAAAAAATATAAAAAACTATTAACTTAATCTCACTCCAATAAAATAGTTATTTACTTTTAAATTAATCTTATTTTTTTATATCTACTTCTATTAAACATTTTATAATAAATATAAATTTATTATTAATAAAGATACTTTTAAAAAAGATAATGATTACACTTTAAAAAAATTAAAAATATTTTATACTTTTAAATATATTAAAAAATATAAAATATTTTTTAAGAAGAGTATTATTCATTCATTCATTCGTTAAAAAAAAAAAAATCCACTCCCTCCCTCACCAGTCACCATTTTTGAATAAAGTCTCACCTCTCACTACCAAACTAGATTTTTTAAAAGTAATTAACTTTGCCGTACCCTTCTGTCAAATAACAAGTGGTCATACGAAAAATAAAATAAAAAAGCAAAAAATGTGGACTTAGTAGCTAGATTAGACACGTGAGTAATTAGGGAGTGCCGTCTTGGTGAAGGAGAGAGAAATAAAAATCACGTTGGGAAGGCAGAAACCGAAACCATATTTATCACTCTGCATTAAAGTGGAAATGAATGACATATCCAAATGCTTCAACTGCTACTCACGTGTCAATAATAGCCTGAGAGAGTCAGAAATTAATTATCACTGTCATATCATTAGTCAAAGGACACCTTGGTTCTTGTGTATTTCATTTTTATTTCCTCCGCCCCATTTACGTGTCACTATTTAACACCTTTTGCATGTTAAAAAGGAGCCTCGACTCTTGAAAGTATTTACAGTGTTCTCACTTTATGTAACATTTATGAACCGGTTACTTGCTAAAATAAAAAGAAATATTCCCCTCTCTTAAATTATAAAGCTTTTTTTTTTTTTATACTTTCACTTTGATATCTTTAATTTTTGACTAGAAGTTGAATTTAAAAATTTTGATTAAACTAAATCAACCTCTGAATTAATTGAGCCAAGCACTTGATATTATAAAATATTTTTAAATAAATTTCATATATTAATAAATTTTATTAAATATACATAAATATCAATTTATTTTAACAAAATATCCTTTATTTGATATATTGAAAAGAAAGAGAAATGAAAATTAAATAGAGAGAGAAAGAGTAATATTAGAAGAAACTTATTTAATAAAATATTAATCTTCTTAAATTTTTTTATATTTTAAAATACTAAATTTTCTCTAAAAATATTTTATAATTTGGGATAGAGAGAGTGTAATAGATTAAAAAAAATAAAGATAAACAATAAAATAATCATAATGTAGATGGAAGATAAGTTAATCATGTTTATGAAAACAAAAATAATTTGGTTTATAAGATTAGGAGTATGAGTGAGAATTAACCATGTCCCTATCAAGCGAACATCCTGCCTTGGCCTAGCCTTTTTATAAATAGGACTAGCCTAAAGGCTATATGTCTAAATAAGCTAGACTTAAATTCTTAAGCTTGGCCTGTATGCCCATGAGGCTTGGCCTATTTAGATGTATTTGTATATTTTATATTATATTTAAATAGTTGTTAAGCCTTTAAACTTATTTAAAATATGAAATATACAGGGTTTGAAGTCTACATAAAAATATAGATTTTGATAGGTTAGATGCTTACTTAAATACTTTATAGCCTAAATTTAGAAGCATGAAGTAGGCCTTAAAAAAGATTTCAAGCCAAGCCTATCATAAGCTTGGACTTGAGCCTAGAAAAAAGCTGCATATAAACTTAAACCTGAGCCTATATTATAGGCTTATGCTTCTTTGATCAAAGTTTGGTGATAAATGTATATTTTATAATGAAATGGATATATGTTTTGGTTTATATTTGATTTTTTTTACCAAAGTTTATATTTGATTAAATTTATTAAAATTTCATATCTATTTAATTAGTATTTATATATTTTTCTCTTATCACTTAATTATAGGATAAGCAAGAATTTTGTTACAAAATCTATTCATATCTTTTTGTTTTTACATTTTGTAAATGAAAATATATAAGAGGAATGAGGTCATCATGCAAAATCTCATTATATATACTCCCTTCATTCAGAAATGTAAGGTATTTTTAGTCTTTCGAGATGTAATCGTTGTCTTTTTTTTTTAAGTGTCCCTATTGATGAATGACTTTATATTTATTGTAAGGTATTTTATAGGGATAAATATAAAAAGATAAGGTCAATTTAAAAGTAGGTAACTACTTTATTAGAGGTGATATTCGATTAGAAATGCTTTATATTTTTAAATAAAAGGAGCATATATTTAAAATATTGATGATAGAGGAGATGTGGATGTACTATTCCCTTAACCTATTCCCTCCCACAGGAGTCATGATTCAAGAGATTTATATTGAGCATGGTGACTCCTATATTTTTAGTATGCTATTAAATTTTATCATCAAGGATTAAGTAATATAGTTCATTTTTTATCTCATTTTTTTAATTCATACCATTTCTAGCAACCAAATTGCTTCTTAGTAGTCATCTCTTTGTCAGAAAGAAAAGTAATGGAATGGAATATGATGGGTAAGAATAGAATGGAAAGGAAAATGTTGATTACCATAAACTTATTTGCTATGCAGGTAATTAGAGAGAAGTAATAGTAAAAGAAAGGGGTGGGATTGAGATAAAGAGCTTGAAGAAGGAAGGTAAATTTGTTGAAAGTAATGGATAATCCAAATCTAGATAAGGATTCTTTAATGTGGGAAGTCATAATTCATGAAATATCTTGTAGGTGACATGATTTCAGTAAACTTAAGAATGAGCTTTCCAAAGGGAATTGTGAATTAATGTACAACCAAACATCGTGGATTGGTTTTAAATTATGCATTAAATTCAATTATACTATATTTACTTAATAGTATCATTTGGTGAGTTAGTTGGCATCTAGGGAAGTGTTGGACAATTCACTAGTATAGAATTTGTATTTTATAGGGGATTTTTAACATTGGTTAAAATACACCTGCTGTTGAAAGTAGAGGCGGTAAAATTTTTGTAATATTAAAGGCCAGTATAGAACTTTCAATAGCAGGTGGCTCCACCTGCTATTAAAAGCTAGAATTTCAAAAAAAAAATTATATTCAATGGCCACTCACTGTTGAAAGTTAGATTTCAATATTATAGGCATGGTTGATCCGTGATTTAAGAATTGATTTAATAGGAGGTGTTTTTAGGTCAATGACAGAGGTCATTACACCATGTTAAATAATTGTTTGCCATAGTAGAAAGAACTTTAGATATTATTTTAAACTCTTATAGTAGAAAAGGAACAATCATGATAATTAAGAGTTAAAATCATTTTCATAAAGTTTACTATGATAGAAAGAACTTTCCTTACCATAAAACAATTGTGAAATTAGACTATCATGATAGAAAAGCATCTACTATGGTAGAAAAGATTAAACATAGCAAATAAACCTACCATGGTAAGGTAGGAAGCAAATATATTTAACAAATAACCTCTAATAGAAAACTAAGTTGAATAAAATGGATGTAATAGGATCCCATTTAAAGTAATTATTTAAATTACTCAAAGCCAAGTCATCCAAGTAAAGAAAAACCCAAGTAAAGATTCTCATTTTCAAGAGGCTATAATATGTGTTGGGAGTCCAAATCACTATATTAAAGGCCCAATACACAAATATACATTTAAAGGAGGCAAATTAGGCCATATTCTTACTTTAAGCTTAAATGCGTACTCTACGTCTTGTTCCCTTTTTAAGGTGAAGGCTTCAATTGAAGGTAGAAATGAGCAGTATGCTAAGCAAGCTAAAAGGGTGTGAGAAAGTTGTCTTTGAACCTAGAGATTGGATTTGGGTACATCTTAGGCCTTAGAGATTTCCAAATCAGAGGAAGATAAAGCTGTATCCAAAAGGTGATAGACCTTTTCAAGTGCTGAAACAAATTAATAACAATGCTTACAAGATAAACCTCCCTAACTCCTATAAGAATGTGTCAGCTACGTTCAACATTGTAACATTCTAAGTTCTAAATTTAGATGGTAATTGCTAATTAAAGGATAATTAGTAAATTTGGTGATTAATTAATTTAATCATATTTCTGGGTTGCTGATTGACATTTTAGATCATGAATAGCCTCAAGATTAGGATAGGGTAGAAGTTGCATTAAATCAAGTCAGAATGAGGGAGTAAAAATGAGATTTTGCTTAATGTGTCATGTAATATCCTCCTCCTTCTAATCCCATAATTAACTCCAATTCGCAAGTAACGGGGAAATGGGATCAAGGTAGTTAACATGATACCAAGTTTCAAATGGTAAAAAAATTAGGATCCTAAGTTTGTAAAACTAAAATTATTTTCAAAATCCTCCCAATAGACAAATCAAAGTTTACAAATATGTGAAAGCACGGGATCATTTCAAAACATAAGTGCATTAGTATAAGAAATTGGAAAACAAGAAAATTTTGAAAAGTTTTAGGGTGTATATCGCAGCTCATTGAACATGCATTGTGGCATGTTCACCTCTGTGACATGCACTATGGCTTGTGGCACTATGCACCATGGCGCAATTGCACGAATTTTAACAATAAATTTTTGTTGTCAATTTGATAGCATTTGGGGCAACTTTTGATTTGCCCCAATTCTCCGTCGAACGTCCAAATGATGCGAATTAGGTGTCTACAAAAAGTTCTTCTCGAGATCTAACTAATGGCTATGGTTTCACAATTAAATTATCTCTCAATCAAAATTTGGATACTCTTTTTAAAACTTATACTTTTTTTAACAATTTTCACAAAATTAAGTGCCCAAGCCATTTACCATAAGCCTTTAGTCGTTGACACCCATTTAAGCATATGCAAAACATCAAGACTAACTTGTGCAATGCATCATATCATAGTAAATACTTATAAATCACAATTTCACTACTTAATCCCTTAACCTCAAGAAACATACAAGGGGGAGTTTAAGCACATTTTCATCAAATAATCCATAATCAACACATAATATTCTTTACTCTTACTTGCATTAGTATTTTGGCCTATCACATAACATCAACACATTCTTAGAGCCCAAAATACACTTGCAACTCATAAATACATAATGCAAGTAAGAACCAAAAATATATAAATCCTAGTTGGCAATTGAAATTGTTGAATACATATAATGACTCAAAATAAAAAGGCATACAAAATAGGATCGCAGTCCTAAGTCTCTGAGAGTTTTCCTCTTTCCAATTCTCTTAAGCTATTCCATGTAATATTAAAAATAGTAGGGTGAATACAACCACTCAGTAACTAAGGTCCAACTAACCCATACTAATGCATGTCAATTAGTTTAAATGCAAGTGGCATATAAATACAATTCTTTAAACTATGTAAAACATTTGAGAATATATATTCATACTTCTAAGCATAATAGCACATATTTAGGAAATAAAGCTTTTTAGCAATTTTCATATCAAAGGGGGTTTATCACATGATTCAATAACATATGATCAGAAGTGATTAAGACTCAACTTATGATTATCATCATTAGGTTCACAATATAAATAACCATGTGTCCTTACTCACTATGTGTATAATCATACCTCCCTTATATCTTCCTTATTCCTCTAATATGAAACCATGTGCTATAACATAATGGGATATTCTATAATCCATGACTTTCCTAGCCTAAACACTTGTGAAGGGATTACCCGATCAAGGTACACCCAACTCATTTATAAAACATGGTTTTACCTATTTCTCTTACTATGGGGTGCCATACACCTTAAACTAGCTTCCTTGTTAAATCAGTGGATAGCTAATTAGGTTTGAGTCTCTCGTTAAACCAGTGGGATAGTCCCTCATTGAACAAGTGGGACAATATGAATATAATTAGTCTGGTCAAGCCATCACTTGAATGGAAGCCCTACCACATAGATTTAACTCTCTACTCCTTTTCCTAGGCAAACTCCCGCCTCTTATGATCATGCAATGCATATATTATGCAATAATTTAAGGCATGCAATTACTCATTGTCATACATACACAAGCCATCATCGTACACATCTCATATATAAAAATTACATATAAGTCAATCATTGGACTCCTCATATTCATTGAACTCCTCAATTTCATTTTTCATTGAATTCCACAATACACAAATAATTGAACTTCTTAATTTCACAATCATTGTAGTTTACTCACTCACAATCATTATACTTCAAACTTTCAATCAATCATGAAACTCTACTATGTTACACGTTATTAAACTCCTTATAACCACGTTATTAAACTTCACAATACATAAATCATTGAACTTCTCAAATTCATAATTGTTGAACTAAATTAAATCACCACTTCATAGTGGAATTTTTAACAAAACAAGCTACATTTGCATTTTTATCCAATTTCACACAATTCAATCATCCAATATTATTTAACAAACTAATTAACATATAAAAGTATAAGATAGAATTCTCCCAATTACCTCAAACCTTTGAGAGGTTAAAAATTTTACCTCTAAAATACTCACTTCTAATGCTTCCAAGAGGCTTAAATAGTGCCAATCTATAAGAATTTACCATGTAAATCATCAATATCTATATTTGAGCTAATTTCACTAATACTTTAACATTTCTTAATACTCAAGATTCATTCTTGACTCATGTAATAGTACTCATAAGGTTTCTTAACTTCCTTTAACCCTCATTAATATCATTGAGCCCTTTAATGATCATTAATGAGACCACATTATTCCCAACCACCATATTAATGAGAATTTTTGAATATTTAATGTCCTTCAACTACTAATCAATATATAATCATATATACCAAGTTTACTTAGCTCAATCTACTCCTATTAACTCTATTTAAAGTCAATGGATTTGGACCCATAGCCTCTATAGATTGAAAAATACCATTATCAATCAAACCTTAACTTCTACCATCAAGAAAATAAGAGAGAAGGATTTAAGTTTAGGAAGCTTACCTTTGATGATTAAGAGCTCTAAAATACTCTCAATATTCTGATTTCCCAAGCCTTAGTACTGCTGTTTCACCTCTCTCTCGACTTCCTTTATTCTTCCTTTATTTTTTGCTTCATTTCACAACTTATGATATTAGAAATGTGACTATGCGCTACAGCGGATGCATAATGTGTCACGACACATTGCACAGAGAGCACCTCCTAGGCGTGTTGCTACACAAGTCCCATGGCGGCTTATCCACAAGCTGCAGCGCGTGACATAAAATCTCCCTCTTTAAAATTTCTTCCTTTTTCATTCCCGAGTAACTTAATTCTCCTTCGGACTCACATTTAGGGCTGAAATTAAAACCAAACATACCCGTTAGGCCTCTCTGACTGCACACCTCGCTAACACACTTAATTAATCTAGTTTAAAAATTAAAGATGTTATATGTCACATGTCACAGCTTGTGTACCATATGCTGTGGTGCATGGCACAGTTTTAGCATAAAAATATGAAATCAGTTGAAAAATCATAAAAAAAACTTAGGAGAAAGCTTAGAGCATGGAGGAGAAAGATGGAGACTTTACTAAGGCTTAGATTTAGGCGAGATTAAAAGTTTTGATTGAACCTCCAATCATCTTGGTAAGCTTCCCAACAATCTTCTCTACCTATCCACCTTGTTTTCTTGGATTTTAATGAATGGGTGGTTGGGTTATAAGTAGGAGGGGGATTATACTCAAACCTTAGTCTTGCATGTGGTTACGGGAGTTTGATTTTGAGTTGAATGAGTATTAATTTGAAGCTTAAGTGTTGGGGCCTTAGGTTTTAAATGAATACCAGGTGAATTTAGGATTGTTGGAGTTGTGTGAGCTAAGATTAAGTATGAATTAATCTTGTATATGTTAAATTAAGATAAAATAAGGGTGTAGAAGCTTTGACTAGCTCAATAATAGAGATTTAGATTGTTATATAACTAACTTTAGTTAGTTTTGACTAATGGGTGCTTATTATGTATGATAAACTAATACATGGTGCTTGAAATTATAGATTTATATAATTTGGGGCTTCTACTGGTCACCAAGACTATTAGAACAAACATTACACTATGGGTAACTCTTTTGGTAAAAAAAAGTTGAGGAACCAAATGATTCATTTTATCAATTAACTAGTTTAACTATATATAAGTAAATGTTATAGTATGATGTGTGTGTTTGTGTGATTTTAATGAGCATAATTTGTAAATTTTCATGATTTGACATTAAAAAGGGGGTTTGATTTATAAATTAAGTTATTTATGAAAATAGTTGCAAAAGTAAATTATTATATGTATATATGTATGGATATGTGATTGAAACATATGGTATATATGTGAAAAAAATTGCATGATCATGATAATGGGAGTTCACTAATGTGTGTGTGTTAGAGTGTGAAAAATTCATATAGTTGGGTTAACACCAGGGGACCACGGTGCAGCAATTATTTACAGATTATTACCATAAACAATTTAGGCAGTTAGCAACTCCCTATTGCCCATAAGGATGCGGTTAAGAGTCAACAACACACTAATTGTATATGCAATAAGAGGAATCCATAGTTCAAAAGTAAGATAAAATAACTTGGCCGAGTGATTTTACTATTAAAGATGTGCTTGAATCAATATACATAGGATTGGTCCAGTAGAGCATATGGATTTAGTCAATGAGTATGAAGGTTCAGTGGATAGATAATCATACGAGTGTGTAAAAATGGTTTCATGAGAATTGATATAAATATATATATATATATATATATTATTTGTGAATGAGAATAATAATATAATAGCTTTTTGTTTAATTGTTTATAGTTATTTTTGTTAATAGCTAGTTTTATTTATTTGTTGGTTATTGAGACATTGTCTCATCCCGTGGATTTACATTTTTATAGGTTTTAAGGTTGAGAAGAGACAAAGAAAAGAGTCAAGCCAGGAGTAGTGTGTTACTTACTTTGCAATGCCCTTATTTTAAGTTTTGTATATATGAATGTATATATAAGTATACGATTGCCAATTAGGGATTTCATATGTTCTTGCATGATACTTCTATGAGTGGTGAAATTGATATTTTAGCTTGGGAATGTATGTTTTGGGATATATGTATAAGGGCCAGCACAAAGTTAGAATATGCTCATCTGTTTCAAGTGCACTTATAATATATGTTATGGTATTTTAGCCTAATGTATATGTTTGGCAAAAATATTATGGAAATATGCTAAAATAGAAATACAAGTGAATGTTGTGATGACTAGATGTAATTTGTTGTGAAGATTTAGGCAAAGTGATGAAATATGGTGGATTTCATAAAATTTCCCTATCATGTGATGTCAGGGTTTTAGGTGGCCAAATCTTATGTTTGATGTGATATTACGTGATTACTTGATCATACATATGTATATTGATCCATTAGATTTAGTTCGAGCCTCAAATTGAGCTAAAGGTATAAGTTTTGAGATTTGAGCACTTGGATGCCTTACATCAGTTATAAAATTTAACTTTCACATCCAGGTATCCAAATTTCACATATGACATTAGATCATAATGAAACTTCTTACATTATCTAGATTATTGAATAGGCTTCGTGTAGGTACTTGAATTAATCTAATTGAATATATGATGCAAAAATAGCACATGTTGGAAGTTCGTCCTGAAAAGATGTTATGATAGCAAAATGTTGTCATGATATAGAATATGCATTGTGGCATGTTTGCATATGCTACAGCACATGAAATAATAATGAAATTTTTTGTGCCACATGCTATGGCATATGTGTCAGAATGCATTAAAATGACATTTTTGACCCTCTTTTATCATGTTTTTCTTGCTTTTGTCTACCATGCTTCCTATAACTTTAAATATTAATAAGTTTGAACTCAAACTACATATTTGAATGTTTTTCTTGGGATCCCAAATATTTACTGTAAGCTTGGAGGGATTAATGGCTCTTAATTACCATGGTATGTTATAATAGCATGGTAATTATTAATAATGTCAAGATAGACATTACAAACATTGCAAACTTTTTTTTATTTGACACATGTGATTTGAGGACGAATCTTTTTCAAGAGGGAAGGAAAGATAGGAAGTAAGGGATGAGTCAAAATCCAACATTTAATATCTTTGATTCATTGTAGGGCATTGGAGGACTAATAACCAGATCGACAGCTAATAGAATGAAAGAAGACTTAAATTCGTTAATTAGGGATGTCCTACATAATCAAGTAATTATGAAGGCAAATAATGTTCTAGAAGGTTCAAGAAAGACTCTTAACCTATTGCGCCTAACCCACAATACTCAAACCCATGAGTCCAATTAGTTTAGTTATTATTTTTTTCCTTTACATTTAGCAATTTAGTTTATCTTATTTTAATTTTAAATTGATGTTTAGGAAAATTAATTATTTTGTTTTAAATTTCAATAAGGAGAAAATATATTTGTTAAGATATGATCTATCCATTTAGAATCCTAAATTAGCTAGGATTATGTTATTTGGGCTTTTAGAAATCTATTTAAACAGTTAAACTATTTATATTTTTAAGACTTATTGGATTTATGAATTGAATTTTTTTTCAATTGTGAGACTATTTCAATTAGTGTTGTTTTCTATGAGATAACACATCATAGAATTTTAAGTTATAATGAGTTATCATTCTGTTTCCCCATGTCAACACGATTTGCAAATTGGACACCGAGGTTCAAAAAGTTACTTTTTCATTTCAAAACATGCACAAAAGTCCAAAATCACAAACTAAGTGTCAATAGCCTAAGGATCACTTAAAACAACTTACACGGATCATAATACACCTAATAGAGTAGATAAATACATACACATATATCTCAAACACAATATAGCTTTTAAAACCCCAAATCAACATTAATCAAGGGGTGTAAACGCATAGTTCATCATAATATTTCTATGGCCAACAATAATTACATAATTACCACTATATGCATACTTGTATAAGTATTTTAGCCTCCCATATAAATTATAACTATAGGAGTGAGTCAAGGACTCAGTAACCAAAAAATCTAATCTATTAACAAGCATACTAGAATAGCATATGAGTGTGTGAAGTGGCAAGTAAAACAAGTTATCAGATATATTTCAAATACATTATATTATATAACATTCCATACAATGCATGATAAACAAACTCTGCCTTATATATTCCTTATTTTCTTTGATTGAATCTATAGGCTAATAATATAATAGGACCAAGTCTATGTGACAGGGCCAATCCAAGCTCACCAATCATGGGAAGCATCCTCAACTAAAGGCACCTTCACCTATTATGGACCATAATAGGGATGAGTAAGTGAATCATGACCTAATAAACCCACATGTACTTGCTCGTGTATAGTCAATTTGCACTAACCTAAACCTTCCAAAAACAAAAATGAGAGGGTTGGAAAAAAATGAGCTAAAAAAATATAGGCGGGACAGGCTATGGGTAAACCATCGAGTTGCCCGGTCTTGCCCCCGTGTGTGTGTATATATATTTCAAGTTTGTTAGATTGGATCTAAAATAAATACTTAAAAAACACATTACAAAGTCCAACCCATTAACTTTTTGCCCCAACATCTTTTTTTTAATAGTATTCCTTATCTCTTCTCACCCTCTCCTTTAGGCTCCAGTCATAAATTCAATTCCTACTTCCCATGTCAAAGCCCAGTGTCTTGTCTTTTACTCCTTCCTCTCAAATTGAAGACTCAAGTCTCAACTAATGCTTGTTGGCTTCTTGCTCATGCTGCACCTTTCAAGTATGTACTCTGTCACCCTTCTTCTTCAATCTTCATCTAAAAACCTTACATCTCCCTACCTTGCCACTGTTGAACGACCATTTGCCCCATCTACCTCCATTGCATGTCGATATGTGCCTCATCATCATTCTCACTTTGCACATGTGATGCCTTCCCAGAGGTCAATTTGAAGTCCAAGTACGTCATCGTCTAGCTCATGCTCATCTTCTCTTCTTGTTTTAGTCAATGTCTAGATACATCTTCACTCATTCTTGCTCTCCCTCTATCTAGATTTGAAGTATAATAGTATGGGGAAGACTTATAAAATTGTTTTGATGAATTGTTGAGTACTTGAGTGTAATTTAGGAATTATCACTACACTTTGAAGATATTATAATATGGGTTAATTTAAGATTTAGTAAAGAATGCTTTATTTCTTAGTTTTCTAAAATTTAGGAATAATTTTTCTCTCTGTGGATCTCTTCCCATATTTTTTTGTAATCAATTTATTCTTTTATTTTGGCTAATATTGGAGTAGGTTCTTACTTCATTTTTTTGTTTAAAAAAAAGGGGCTTTTGCACAAAAAAGGCTAGCCTTAACTCGCCTATACTCATATGGGCTACCTTAGCCCGTTTGAAAATAGGCTAAAACGAGCCACATAAGGGTACAGACTGGCCCAGCCCATTTTATGCAAAACGAGATGAGCTGTTGGTAGCCCTTCTGGCTAACCCATCTTATCGGTTGCACAGCCTTAGACCATAGATTCTCCCTTCCTTAAATACTCAAAGTATCGTATACTTAATCTATGTCAAATAATACTTGGACTTTCAAACAAGAATAGAATTGTGCACCAAAGCCTCCATGGTGTTAGTGTACTATATAAATTTTATACAAATATGCCTTAACAATATTAGGGTAAACTCCTACACCCTCATAATGATCTTGCTCATACATTAATAACAATGCATATCATTCACGAAAAATGATCTTACAATATATACTAGTATTTTGTAGCAGTATCTGCTTCACAAATTGTACAAAAACTCATAAAAAGAGTTTTATATATAGAATAACATTTTAGTTCAATACTACTTCTCACAAGTTTTTCAAAACTCACGAATAATGCATAATTCAACTTTTCATAATGTAATATAATATATAATTATAATTTTACAAGCTCATAACTACTCAAATCACAAGTAAAAAGACTAGACTGTCCAGTTACCTCAACCCTTTTATCACAAAAAGGGTAACCGTGGCCAAATACCAACTTCTCAAAAGTCCACTTTCTTAACAGTATTCGATCAATATTTAATCTACAAGATTAAACACTAATAATTAATTATCACTCAAAATAAACCCCTTTTTTACCTAATTTTAGTATCCATTATACTCAAATTCTTACTTTAACACTGTTAACACTTCTAACACACTTTATTAATTCTATTTGGCACCAAAACACTTAGATAACATCAATCTTTCATCCACATTGCTCCCAATATCTCAAATTCCACTTAGGGTATGTCAAAACCCTAACCAAAAATCTCAAATCACTATGAAATCCTCAAATATTATAAACTTGATTTAACTCTCTAAGACCCTAACTAAATTAATGGGTTTGGTTAAAACCCAAGGGAAACCAAAATCAAGCCCCACAATACCCAAATCTACACAAACTTTCATATAGAGGGAGGAAGGAATGAAGAGAAACTTACCTTAGTGCATAACAAGCTTAAAATGCCTCCAAATCACTCCCAAAATGAAGCCGTAGCAAAGCCCGATGCTTCCTTCATTGCCTCACTTGTGTTCTTATGTTTTTCTCCCTTGTTTTAGCTTCTACGTAAGCCTATAATGAATTTTAAGCCTCACTTGATGCTTGGTCTGCTCGAGCTCAAATCTAGCCTTTATTCCAAGGCTATCTAAAGGTCTAAAAATTTCATTAGCCATCTAAAAATATTATTAGCTTATTAATTACTTGATTTTATAATTTTAACCCTTTTGAACACTTAACACTTCAAAGTTGAAAATTGAGGATGTTACACTCACAGCTTTAGTTGACCCAAACTCCATCCCAATCTACTTCTAAGGATATCCAAAAATCCAATAAACCCATAATTGGTCCGGAAACACCATTGGTTTGATAAATTCTCTAATTTACTAATTTACCCTTATTAACTCCTTAATCCAAGTTTTAAAAATTCAAAGATGTTACATTAAGCAATCTAGCTATTACCACCATTTTCAACACAATCCAATGCCAAATAAGGATCTTGGAACACTATGTACAAACTTGTGTCTATAAACTCCATGCACAATCCAAGTTCCTCCCCTCATAACACAAGACATTCAAACTTACAAGTACAGTCATGCATAGTATTCTACTTAACACTATAGTGCACCCAAACAAGCATCACAAGTTACTCATAATATTTATACATTTATATGGTTGATCTGCCACTCAAAATTTGAGGCCAACAGCTAAAAAAATTGCCCAAGTTAACATTTGGGCTCATATGAAAATGAATCATAATCCTCACATATGCAACAATATGCATTCATCTTAAAGTTGGCAAGTTAACATTTCATTACATTAAGAGTAGAACTAGAGACTTTACAAATAAATCTCTAGTTCTTTAGCATCGATGCCTCTTCATTTCCCTTCACTTTCTCATACCCTAAAAAAACATTAAATAATAGGAGTAATGTTCAACAAACTCAATAACTAAGAAACTTAAAGAGAGCATATCAAGGAGTGGCAATTGCATACAAGAATAAATAATAGCGTATACAATCACATCATCACATAAACTATTAGTTCACATGTATAAATGCTTATGATCCATACAACTGCCTTATATCCCTCTTTATATCATCTAATTGAACCCATGAGCTATTAAATTGTACAAGTCTAGTTTATGTGACTAAAACTAGACCTACTCTCTAATTGTGAGAGGTTACTTAGCCAAAGGCTTCCACATTCTCTCTCATATCGATAGGTTTTCTTTACTTAAATTTCAGGATGTCATGCATTGCTTGACCCACAATGTCCAATCCAGAATTAATGATACTAAGTATCGTATCTGACCCGTGCCACACCTGTAAGTTATTGACAATACTAAACACATTAGTAATCCAAGATGCCAACCACTACATGCAAACTCAATGGAGGCTATACCACGTGAATTTTTACTAAAACTAGCTTTTGATTAAACCAGGGTGAACTCTCACCCACCTGCACATGCCAATTCAATATACATATGCAATATACTTATGCATCTTACCATGTTTAACTTATTCCCAGCAACAAAACTTACACAACCACAATTTAAACAAATTAACAGCATAATCAAGCATATCATTAATCAAATAACATTTTCAAGATCACAACAGCATAACAAATCTATGCCAATCATCCCACATCATTAATTACATGTTAAACTAATTAAAATTACAGACATAATTTTATGCAATTATAAGGTTTCTAGTTATTTCAACTCTTAGGTTTACCACCTCAAGAGAATGGCTTTGGATTTCAAAGGGAGCTTTCCACCAACATAAGCTTCAAAACACTATGTTCTATACACAAAGCCATAAAATAGTATTAATGATTAATTGTCATTAATTAATTTCTTAATCATAATTAAGGCAGAATATGCCACTAAGCAAAATTAAGAATATATAATCCCATATCTAACTTCCATTAGCTTATCTAACCTTCATCAAGCCTAATAATCACTGTCAATACCTCTTATTAGCTTAAACTTAATTTCATAGCATTAAGGTTAACTCTAAACCCCTCATTAATGGCATTAATTAATGTCAACCATTAAAACTTTAGTAAAGAAGCATTAGATGACAATCCTAAGCTCCATTAATACCCTAGAAGTTATTGCAACTTAAACCTAGGTTTGGATTCTTACCCTTACAAAAATAAAACTGCCAAAAACACATAGAAGAAGGAAGATGAAGAGTATTTAAGACTTGTCCAAGGCCTTGTATGCTTCAAACAACTCTCCAGAGCCTTAAAGACAAAACCTAACAAAGCTCTTAGCTTTCTCTTAGCCAAAACCTCCAAACTTCTCTCAAAAATAAAAATTGATTGCCTTCTATGATTTTTAAAATTTTGGCATGCTCGCCATGGCAAACAACCCAAAATGGGTAGTTTCACTAATCCCAAGAATCTTGGCCTAATCTAAATTATTAGCTACTAAAACCCTATTTTATTCCTTCTTCGAATACCAACAGGCCTAAATGGCCATTCTAGCCCAATTATTATCCCTTAATTAACCCAATTAATTAATTAAACCCTCTAATTAATTAATTTAACTATTAAATAAATTTTGAGATGTTACAAATCTCATATAGCCTCACAATTGATTTAGCTGAAGTGAACTAGAGCCTTAAGCCTTAATGCCAGTCCTCTCGTGACACTCTTCCAAATCATGTTTGATTTGGCTTTTGACAAGCATTTAATTTTGAATGCAAGAAAAGTTGCTTTTAGCTACAATTTTGAATGCAAGAAAAGTGGCTTTTAGCTAAGTGTTCTTAACAGTCTTAAACCTCTTGAACTATATATAAGACTTCATTTAAATGAGAAGGCAACACATTCATTGGGCATTAAGTGATTTGCATTTAATTCGTACCAATATTCTGTCAACTTTGTAAAAAAGCTCTTAAAGATTTATAAACTTTCATTGTTATTACATTTATTCATTTTTAGATTTATTATTATGAAAAGCTTTTTCTTTATTGATTCAAAATCTTATAAAGAGATTTTTTTAAAAAAAATTGTAACAGCTTACTAGTAAAGTTTGTTGTGAAATTAAAAATGTTATGGTCTTATGAGTTATATTATAGTGACAAACACCCAATTAAGCTTGTGTTTTAGTAAAAAAAATCTCAAAAGTGAGGTTGAGAACTGGATGTAAGCCAAGTAGTTAGACTGAATCAGGATAAATTTCTTTTATCAAGTTTTCTCTTTCCTCGAGCCTTTTATCTGTCACAAAATTTTTGCTTTAAATTTTATTTATGTGTTCTT
Organism: Prosopis cineraria; assembly: GCF_029017545.1. Lineage (NCBI taxonomy): Eukaryota > Viridiplantae > Streptophyta > Magnoliopsida > Fabales > Fabaceae > Prosopis > Prosopis cineraria. The sequence continues at coordinate 13,969,696 of NW_026555341.1, read as the reverse complement.
CATCTTTTTGGGTTAGGAAAAACTTCGTGAAAATTTTTAAATACTCAATTCACTACTCTTTTGGGTGCCAACTTTACCTAACACTACAAGCCTATTCTATAAATTCTTTTAAATAAAAATATAGGTAGGTTTGTAGGGACTTATAGTCTGACTTAATCTTTTAACAAAAATATATTTGAAAAACATCTTCAAAATAATTTTTTAGAACAAGTTTTGAAGATAAAAAATGTAAAAAAAAAAAAAGAATTAAATCATTATTATAATATATATATATATATATAATGGTGAAATAAATTGTGAAAGAATTATTTGTTAAAATTAAATTATTTCAACATGGGATGCTGTGACAAGGCATGGGATATTGGATGTTGTTTGCAGGACTTGGATGGAGGGCTGCTGGAGGGATTCTGAGAGGATTATGAGAGGATCTGGTTCCAGCTAACAATAGCAATAAAAGATCAGAATGAGCCTATTAGCAATTCAAATTAGCACTAAATAAATAAATAAATAAAATCTGCGACCAAAAGGCCTTGAGGATGCAGAGACATACAATTATGTCTAAATATAAGTTTTACCTTCCTGTGAAGTCTCTCTTCCACGATTGTTTTACCATCAATTTCTTTTCACATTTCATCAACAGGTTCAGAAACTAGACTCACCATTTTGATTCATTCTCAGATAAGACGGTTGAGAGTTTGTTTCTTCCCCCATGAATTTGAAGTGCTTTTGAAAATTTAGCATTTGGATTTTCTTTTTTTTTTTTTTAACTTTTCACTTCAGAAATTGACCATTTTGTGATATTCTTCTGTCCTAACTTTTGATTTTACCATGACTTTTCGGTCCCTCTTGTTCCTTCTCTTCTGCCTTGCATTTCTTCCATTGATCCAGTCCGAGCTCGACGTTAACTACTACCAGAAAACATGCCCGAAATTCAAGGAAATCGTCCAGAAAACGGTGATAGACAAGCAACAAACGACGCCGACCACAGCCGCCGCCGCCCTCCGCCTCTTCTTCCACGACTGCATGTTGGGAGGCTGCGACGCCTCCGTTCTGGTCTCCAGCAACGCCTTCAACACAGCCGAGCGCGACGCCGACATCAACCTCTCCCTCCCAGGCGATGGCTTCGACGTGGTCGCGCGCGCCAAGAACGCCCTCGAGCTGGAATGCCCCGGTGTTGTATCCTGCGCAGACGTCCTAGCGGAAGCGGCGCGTGACCTCGTCGTCATTGTCGGCGGGCCATTCTACGAGGTCCGATTAGGCCGAAGAGACGGATTGGAATCAAAAGCAAAAGACGCAGAAGGAAAATACCCGAAGCCAACAATGACATTATCCAAAATCATCTCGATCTTCGCATCGAAGGGATTCTCTTTACAAGAAATGGTTGCATTATCGGGTGCCCACACCATAGGATTCTCTCACTGCAGCCAATTCAGCTACAGAATTTTCAATTTCAGCAAGACCTCAGCCAGCGATCCGGCGATGAACAGCATGTACGTAGAAGGATTGAAGAAATTGTGCGCGAACGCAAGCAAAGACCCAGGAATGAGCGCCTTCAACGACGTGATGACGCCGGGGAAGTTCGACAACATGTATTACCGGAACCTGCAGAGAGGATTGGGGTTGCTGGCAACGGATACGGCGTTATGGCTGGACAAGAGGACGAAGTCGTTCGTGGATCTGTATGCAGCGAATCAGAACAAGTTCTTCCAAGATTTCGCTAATGCGATGATCAAGGTTAGCAATCTGGACATCAAGACAGGGAATCAAGGAGAGATTCGTCACAGATGCGACACTTTCAACTCACTGCAACGTTGAGAGTAAGTTTTTTACAATTACAAACACAGATAAACTGATCAATACAGAAATGTAAGATTAAAATGCAAATTATAGAGTTGGTTCCAGTACCACACGATGCATAATCTGAAACCAGAAAAGGCGTGAAATTAAAAAGAAAGAAAGGATGAGAAATTCAGATATTCGTGTTGAGAGCTGAGACCTGGGAAGGAATAGCAGTCTCTTTGTTGTCTTCTTAAGTCCATTGTTATCAAATCTGAGACGCATGAATCAAGCCGATGATCATCGTTTCGGCCAAATAATTCTTTATTTGGGTGTTGGATTCCTGGCTTTAGTAATAAAATACAGAATGTTCATTTAATCAAAAAAAAGAATCAGGATTTTCAATTATGTACGCCCTACTTTCTGTTGCCTGTAATTTGTGCATCTTGGGATCCATTCTTTTTATTTAGTAAAATTTTGAAAAAAATTACGTGAAAATTTTACATCAAAAATTATTATTACAATATATATAAATGATCTTATTTCAATTATTAATTAATATTGTAATAATTAATTTTTTTTTTTGTGTAAGACCTGCATGTATTTCTCTCTAAATTTTTCTGTCATTTTGTCACTCAATCACTGGTTGGATTGTTGAGCAAAACATATATTTCCTCTGTCTCAGAGATAAAATATGTTTAGAGAATATTTGACCTTTCAAAATAGAAAATATTTTGAGAATAATAAAATTTCATTAAATATTTTTATTTTAATATTATTCTTTCTCTTTTTATTTAATATTTATTCTCTGAAAGAAATTAAAATATTTTTATAGAACATTTTTATTTCAATATAAAACATTTTTTAATATCATGAATCCATTTTTATATTGTACATCATGAACTCTTACTATTCAAAGGTTGCCTTTAATTCAATCAAACATCCGTTGGCTAAATCCTCAAACCAATTGTGGGGAAAAAAAATTGTATGGTCAGTGACACTTCCAGGAGAACCAAATATAGCAAAGGCCGGTACGAGAAAGAGTTTTACGCATTGCTGTGTTAAATATATTGGTGGTATTGAAAAAAATAATAATAATAATAACAATGAAATCCCAAAACTGAAAAGTTATGACAGTTAAAGTCTCAACAAAATTTTTTAAAAAATAAATTACAAAGATCAATATAAACAATTACAAACAGAAATATCAATTATAAATTAATATTTTTATTTAAAATTTAAATATTTTATTTACAATTAAAACTCTTAAATTTATTATTATATGAATTAATATTTAAAATTAGTTTTTATAAAAGTTTTATTAAGAATTTAATTGTTATAAATTTATTTTTTTTAGATTTTATTGATATCTAGAGCCGATAATTCGGGCCAAGTTCAAACTCATCCGCAAAAAGTTAAAACAAGACTTGCTATATGATCTTTTTAAAAAGGTGGGATATTTTAAGTTCGATCCAAATAAACCCAACTAAAATAAGCTCAACCGCTGGAATTTTCAGCTAGATATGTATATAAAGTTAGCAACTTCTATCAAATTTAATAAACTAACCCGAACCCAATCCAAAAAAATTAGGATCAAGTTTTGTTATATGAACTTTTAAAAAAAAATAAATATTTCTAACCCGACTTGAGTAAACCCAGGTCACTCCAATCACCAGCTCTATTGGCATTGCACTAAATAAAAATGTCAAGCACATCGTACGGATACACTTATTCACGTTTGAATGAATATTACGGCGCGCATTTGTTAATAGAGCCATGCAGGCCGGTTGTCGAGAGAATCTTTGAATGTCATAGATCTCACAAGCAGCTGGTTACTTTTTTAAAGGAAAAATTAATACGATGGTCCCTCTAATTTCATCATATTTTGAATCAGATCCCTATACATACATATATATATATAACACTTTGATAGATCCTTGTAGTTTATTTTGTTGATCCCGTTAGTCCCTCCTTTTCTCCATTGATAAATGCGCAATAGTTCCCATCTAACCAGATTGTGACTGACAGAGCAAGCAAGTAATTGCATTTTATTCTAGATTTGGTGTTCCGATTTGATTCTTCAAAGAGGCAAGGGTATGAAGGACTAAAACCCATTTAACAAAGGGAATTATGAAACCCAATAAAAGAGGGGGGCTGTAAGGACCTGATGCAAAATCTAGTAAAACCGTAGGAACTCACAAATTAACTATTCCTTCTATTAATTTGGAATTGAAAAGGCGTCAAATCATGCAGAGATAAAAAAATAAAAAAAAAAAAAAGAAACCAACGGCAGTATATACCCTTGAAAGTCCAAACCAATCAGCTGCCTATAATGTCCTTTCGGGCTTTGAGGACGTTTGATAAAATTGGGATGATACAAGAAAGATTGAAATGTCTCCTCACAAGGATGACAAGCAGGAATCAAGAATTAACCGCCTATAATCTGAGCGAGGAATTGGTTGTCTTTATTAAAAATGTGAATAAAAGAAAATGCCAATACAGGATAAATCTAACAAAGTACTTAAGTTATCAAATGTCAAGCACCGATGTTGACAGCGGCAAATATCTTGCCCATTTACATGCTAGCTACTTTGACCTACCATTGAATACTAACGTACCTGGCTCTAACCAGTAACCACCACAGCTTCCTTTACTTCTACCCAAAATTACAACCCGTGCAAAGAGTTGATCCAGCTTCAACAATAAATCAAACAATTTACAAGTATACATTCTGAAGATGAGCTAAAACGAGACAAATTAAAATAAGGGGGGGAAGAATTTTTACAAAAACAATGAGTTGTTGTCATCCTTGACATGCGTGTATGATAGACATATCCATGGGGCCGCCTCCCAACAACATCATGTTGTCACTTTGGCAAAGTCTTCTGCAATAGAACAAGCGCTACACAAACAAGAGTGCAAAGCTCAAAATGTTTTGTCTCTCCATGGTTCACAGATTAGCATAAAATTCTAAAATAAAACTCTACTTGATCAATACGAGCGAGACAAAGGAAGTTGTCAAGACCCAATTCTCACCTCAGCAAGCCTTTCTCTTGTCAACTCTTAAGTGGATGTTATACCATTTCTTCTTTGATCGGCCTCTTGTAAATCTCCTCTCTCTTGGTTGGCTCTCTTCCGTCGCCTCCTTGGAAGAACTTTTACTCCTACTCTTACTTGTACTACGTTTTAGTGGAAAAATGGTATATGATGCATGTATCTCATTTCTTTGCTTCAGTAGCTCATCAATCTGCACAATTATGCCAAGAATAAACAAAAATGCTTCAGTGATAGCTGTAACTAAGACAAATGAAAATAGAAAGGTCCTAACAAGAGGGGAATTTACTAGAAACTCTAAACTTGCCAGTTACTACTCACCACTTGCATTTCTTGAGCATACCTGTTTGTCATCTCTGTAAATTGTGCTAGAACCTATCAACACAAAATGTGAGATTTGATGAAAAGAAACGTGATTAGAACCATATGCGCAACTTAAATCAAAGTTCTGACCTCTCGATATTCACTCTCAAATTTAGATAGTTCTGCCCGTTTAGATAAGATTTGAGCTTCTATGTTCCTGAGGCTCTCTTTTTCTTGACTAAAAGGTGAAGCACAGAGAGCTTCTATTGTATAGCTTGCACTTTTGAAGAAATTGTCACCTAAGTACAGCATCTCACAGTTTACACAAAAGCATAATTACAATAAAAAAATAATTGGAGCACTGAGCACATGGGTACGCATTTACCATAAACAGCAAAAACATGGGTGCCAGCCTTCAATTCTGTTAATTCACATGGTTGGAACCCATCCAGCTTTCTGAAAAATGATGTATCAGGATCCTTAGCAGCAGCTATCTGGATAGAAAACACCCGAAGAAAACATGTTAAGAAAATGAAAAAGACAAAGATTAAATTTGGAGTTGCATTGTTTGATAGACTCACTGAATTTGCTGTTTGATCAAGCCGATAAACAGGAAAACCAAGAAAATACATTCCAGCAGAGGTAACCTTTCCTGTTTTAGCACTATCTTCCTACAATGATAATTAGTAACTTCAAATGTCATTAGGATATTTGGATTTGAAGACACAAACCCAAAGGAATGCTAAGAGAACCACCAAAAAATAAGAATGCACTGGCAGGAAGAAAAATCTCTCTCACCCCCCCCCCAAAAAAAAAAAAAAAAACACACACACACACACAGAGGAAACAGCTTAAATACCTGGAGTGCAAGACTCAATCCACCATTCTCTTCTTGGTCAAAATATAATAACTGTGGAGGGAAAATTCTAATGAGAAGAGATCAATAGACAATAACATAAGGAATGGATGTTGTTATTCAGAATACATTTTCACATACTGTTAAATTTTGGCCAACAATACCAACTAAAATTCATTTAAGAAATGCATATACCTGGATTATGAAATTGAGAGAAAAAGAGGGGGGGTAAGCAAGGCGATAAGTTCAATAAATCAATCTGCCCAAGAATAAAAGCCATCGTCTTTTCAAGGAAGTCATATATTTCTAAGGATTTCAGTGGAAAAATCAATCTACATCTACATATGCCATAAACAAAGCCGGCCAAAGATATTCAAATTCTAACCTTAAATTTGCTTTTGTCAGATGATTGCACCCGACAAACAAAACCAGCCCGTGCTTCCTCTTCTGTTATTGTAACTGAATAGAAGTGAGCACATTGCTTTTCAACCTGATGATGGCCACCAAACAAAAAAAATGAATATTTAACAGAAGACAATGCATATGACAATTGATATAAAAGGAGGATCGATAATCAGAATAGTAAACAGCTTACCCTTCTACATATAGGATGCCCCAAGGGAAGTGGACGAATGGTCACCACACCATTAAGTGCCTCTTCCAAAACAGTTGCTGATACAGTTGTCTTAATTGGCACACCAAGTTTACTGTGATTCATGAATAAAATTAGGGATAAACAAGAGGGAATTAGCAGAGCAGGCAAGTTGTTACCTAAAAAGCGCAGCAAACATTGTATTCACAGCACCCAAACTTGAAAGATCCAACTCCAATTCTTGGCTATCTGATTCAATGGCCTACATAATATGAGATAATCCATCACATCACATGGATTTGATGTCAAGATCCTGAGATAATGTAAAAGTCGATTATCCATAATATGAAACACAATATGCATCACCTCAAATCCAGATGAGTCATACTGACGCCGTTTGTCAGGATCTGACAAGATATTGTATGAAAAGGTGACCTCTTTAAACATATCGGCTGCTTTAGGATCATTAGCATTCTTGTCAGGATGACATCTGAAATGAAACAAATTCAGCAATTTTAGTGCTAAATTGCCTTGATTCAGAAGATAAGGAGCACAGCGAGACTTCAACGAACTGATTGCCCCCGAAGGGCCATTAATATATTTCAGTAATATTCCACTTAAGCATCACTTAGATGCATGAAGCCAATCTGACTGCAAAAGCTGACACTATTCTTCTGAAGGGTGCAATGCATAAATAAAGAATAAAGTATCAACAATTGCCTTGCCATGTTCTATAGCATGACACTACCCTCTTCTTCTCCGTCTAGGATTAAGACAAAGAATACCATCCTAATTTTATTCAACGATAAACATGTTTTGGTAACGTTTGGGGAAACCCAGGAAATTTTTCCATTGGCTCTAGGATCTAATTACTAGTCTTTATACTGTCAGCCTAATCATTTTGAAAAATTATTGTTGCTCAATCATCAATCCTTTGAGTTAACGCGAAGAGCCGACTACTGTCAGTATTATGACACATGTAACCCAGAATTCAGTTTAAGGTTGAACCCAGTAATTCGCTAACCAATCGAATAAGTTACCAATAATCTTGAACTTCCGGAATTGTTCCCCTCCTCTCTTGGCTCCAAGGCTGATTCCCCCTCAAACTATTCAGTCTAACCAGTCCTAAAAGGCATCTTGGTAAGTTAACCTAAGCTTCTAACGCAAAAATCCCGAAAGCTAAATAACTAAAAATTCAAAACTCGCCTACTTACCAACAGCAAGGAAATTATTCAAATTTTCCACAACTAACTTCACGAGAGGGGATAAATTAAAAAAGCTACAAGTCACTCAAAAGAAACAATGTAGACATACTTGAGCGCCATTTTTCGGTAAGCTGTTTTGATTTCCTGATCTGTCGAGTTACGTGAGACGCCGAGTACCTCGTAGGGATCTCGACGAGGCTGCTTCGCAGCATCATGCTTCTCCGATTTCGATCTATGCGCCGGCATTCTAAGTCAACAACTATTTTCAGAAAAACCCTAGAATTTCCTCTTGTCCGATACCCAAAAGCATCAAAACAAGAATTCAAAAATTAGAACCAGGAATTCTCCCTGAGTTGGCCACCTCTTCTAAGGAACTCACCGACAGAACCAAAGCTTCAAAGATCATTGGAAATCTCTCTATCGAAGAGAATAAGAATCAAATTAGAGCGCATCGGACCAGCAACAAGAGATGGAGACAGAGAGTGACAAGAAGACACAAGAAAACGAAGAGGGAATTAGGTGTTCTTTTCTTAATTTATTATTTTTCACAGGCGAATTCGATTCGGGTTATTGGACGCCTGGTGCGTAGTGCGCACGAGCATAGGAAACCCGAAACCGGGCCAGTTCATATAATTTTTTAAAAATTAAAGGATGAATAAACAAATTAGTGTCCAAAAAGTCTCGGACCATAAACTTATTTTTAATCCTTGTTTGTGATTTTAGACTTTTACTATAATTTTTGGATATTTTTGTAATTTTTAAAATTATATTTTATTATTTTTTCATTAACTAATAATTAAAGTTAACTTATATTAATGACAATGATCAGATTATACCATTTTTAAAAGTTAAAAAAATATTATATAAAAAAATAAATTTGCAGTCTAAGATATTTTTGAACTTATAATTTATGAGTTAATTTGTTGATTTAAATTCGATGACAGTACCTAGTACTTGTACTATTTAAATTATTAAAATTTAAATCAATGATTATGAATTTATACTCCACTTAAGATTAATGAATGAATAAATTTATCTAAATTGTTGATCTGAATTTCAATAACTCAAATGGTATAAACGCTCAATGCCTATATAAAGTACAACCATAGAGTGCCTATACTAATTGTTCATTTATCCAAAAAAAAAAAAGCACTTAGGCACATATAATTTGAACCACGCAATCTTTTGATTCTTCTCATTTATTTTGGAAAATAAGTAGTTGGTATTCATTGTAAAAAAAAAAATGTTCCGCATATACACTATATAAAAATATTTTTTTTTATTATGTACAAGTCTCTTTTATCATAAATAATTATATTCAAAATATGATTGGATACTAACATCAACATCTCTTCCTACTAAAATTAGAACATGGCTGAATAAGTCTTCTTGTGTAAACACATAAAGGTGTTTGTGTAAAACGAAAAATATGGCAACTAATTTAAAAATGACCCAATAAATAGCAAATAAATTACAAAAATTTCATTTTTATTAAAGATACTAATGCTATAATTTGTATTTATTTTTTGTTTAAATAAGGAGGATTCTCTACCAAGTACGGAAACTAATTTTCCCTTGGAAAGGGAAAGGCGAAGGCAAATAGTAAAATCCTCCCAACGAGGGTTAATAAAAAATTGAACCTCCAATGCCCAGAACAAGCCAAGTTGGACCTCCACCAAAGTACATAAGCAATTCAGTTTGACCCCTTAAAGCTTTATTTGGTATTATGAAAAGGTTTTTGATAAAATCAGAATAAAAATTGGAATTAAAATAAAATTGTATTTTATAAGTATGTTTGGAATGAAGATGACATCTTGATATAATTTTAATAAATAAATATATGTAAAATAAGAAAAGAAAAAAAAATGTCCCTATCAACAAAAAGACTACCAAAAAGGTCATTCAAACCAAACCCATGTTTTTGTTCTTGTTGAGTGATATTGGGGAGGGAGGGAGGGAGGGAGAAAGGGAGAAATCTTGTGGAAAGCCTTCTAAATTTATTGTTTACTTGCATTTTTATCAACCCCAAGGACCTTGTAAGAATCTATAGTTTTCGGTTCCATGCATTTTTACCATGTTGCTCGCAAAGTTGCAAATTACTAAGTTGAAGACAGTATCGTTGATCTTGATGATCGTCTCTCCACTATAGGTGGGGCTGTTGGCAGAAGTCACAGAGGCGAAAGAAGCACACAGGGTCATCGTCGTCATTCTTGACAATCACCTCCATTCTAATGCGGTAGTTGGAGCAAGGAGACAGCATCAAGACAAGCTTGAAAGGCACCAGCAGCAGTACCACCAAACCAACATCTATGAAAGAGGTTCAAGATAGAGTCAAACTTTCACTACTACAAAATTCTAGATATAAGATGTCCTAAAATATGACGGTTAAAAAAAATTATCATATAATAATAAGGTGAGTGATGGTTAGTGAATATATAACAGGTGTTTCAAACACCCATTATTTATATATATTATTGTATGATATTTAGAAAACTGTCATATAATAGTTTAGATTTTGAACTTTTATAAAAATAAAAATAAATAATACAATATATGACATATGTATAACTATATATGACAAGTTTTAAAACACCCATAGTATATCATTAACCAAATAGATGCCCTAGGCCTTTCTTTTCTTTTAAGCACTTGTTGTTTTTCATCTTGCTCAACTATCCTCTTCCTCGCACGACAATGTTCTTCTTCTCTATCATCATTCACCTTTGATCTAACTCGATGACATCCACATGGTTTGGAGATGATCCTTGTGGTGATGACTATTTGCCGTAATGGTCCGATGTCACTTGCTCCACCATTCATTGCATCAAAGCTCCACAGCCACCGTCCTCGATAAAGCCCACTATGCTGTCCGTGATTCTATTCCAATTTGTGTAGATTGCTCATGACTCAGTTGGTGAAATCATCCTCTGTTGCTCATGATTTAGATCTATGTCATGGGCTTATCTTGGAATCCACCGCAAACCCGTAAGCGATTTTCGATTGTCCATTACTGTTCTTTAGTTGTGATTTACTTGTATAGAAAAAGATTAGCATCTGTTAGCTGTTAGAAGTATTTAATAGGTGGTGTGAAGAAAAAGGATTTATAAAAATAGAATATTTCCGAATGTGGCGTACTATTAAAATATGGGTAGAAATAGGTTGATGATTAAAGTGATGGATTGAGATTTGGTTATATCTAATTAATATTAATTGATTACATTTCATCAAAGCGCGCGCGTGCACACACACATAGTCTTTATGGGAAAAAATATTTTGGAATAGTTTGATTTGGTCAAAAGAAAGGAAAAGAAAAGAGCATAACCATTAAACTAATGTCAAAGCTTATTGCTTAGAGCGTTTGTTTAATCTTGCTTTCTTGCCACTCATTCTAGAATACTATTTACATATACTTCAGCCTAGCTCTGTTTTCTATTTCTAGAACTCTGATACCCACACTATGCAGATATAGCTTGTGATAAATTATATGCATAGAACTTTCCCTTTAGGATGAATGATTACATGAAAGACCTTATAACTTCAACCATTTTTGTGTATTGTTGCAGAAATGGCAGACCAAGGCTCACATTTAGAACTTTATGTCACCTCTTCCTCAGTGCCATCGTTGGGCTAGTTATTTAGAAACCCAAGTTTTGCTTTGTCACATTTGATTTCTCTTTACCTCGATCTTCTTGTTTACTTTGGAATTATTTGATTTCTCTTTATGATCTTGTTTGTCTTGTTGTGTGATTATGTGTTCACCGTAGTGGCTCATACGTGAAACTCTATTTAAGTATATTTAGAGCTTTTATGAATGGTTATAAAGATTTGTCTCGATGTAGGAAAACCAGAGATGTTGTTAAAGGCACAAGCTCTTAGAAAAGAAAAAAGGGTTTTGTAGCAAAAGTCCCAAAGCTAAACTTTATTCAGCCAAGCCATGGTAACGATGATGGATCTGCAAAAGAGGGAGTTTGGTGTCTCTTTTTAAGTCCATATTTTATTGGTTATTAACAATGTGAAAGAAATGATAATTTAGAATGAGTTACATTTTTGAAATATTGATACTAATTTCTATCCTAGTTTAATTGTATTGCTGTTTGGATATGAAAAAATGTTGGTTATAAAAATTATTTGTATATATGTTGTTGCAAGTGCTGCATTTATTTAAAAAAAAAAGAGTAAACATGACAGTTATTTGTAATAAACTTCATATTTAATCCTCGATATATGACGGTTATTGATAATAACCAATTAATAACCGTCATATATTAAGACTCAATATATGATAGTTAAATACTCGTCATTTAAAGAGATGAAATTAAATAACAAACTTATATATGACAGTTATTACTTGTCATATATAAGTAAAAATAATCATCATTTATTTTTTTTTTTGTTGTTGTAATGTCTAGTTGTCAAGATTAGGCAAGTGGCGGCACCACCAAGCCAACCACCATGAAAGAGGTCTGGGATAGAGCCAAGCTCCTGGTTGCCAAGATTGGGCAACTGACAATGATGAGTGGGTAGCAACTAATGGCAAAGCAGAAACCTGCAGTGGAGAGAGATTGAGGGCAATGATGAGAACTTCTTGGAATTGGGCCAATTTCACCATGATTCAAGGCATTTTGCTTGAATTTAGATTCTTGGTGATTTGAATTGATATATACCAAACATCTCAACTTCATGATTTCAATTCCAAATTTATTCCATTTTGGCCAATTCTAGGCTACAAAACAATGCCTGACTCATTTAAGGGATTCATCCATTATAAACCATTTTGAACCGGATGGGTTTAACAAACTTAGATTAACTCTGAATTAGAATGGTTAATAAGAATTGTTTAACATTTTACAATTGTTTAGTTAGTAATAAGAATTTTTATTCAATTTAAAAGATTAATATCAACCTCCTTCTGAATTGTTATTGTAAAATTTTAAATACACAATTTGTTTATTGACATAATATGAACTTAATTATAAAGAAAATTAAAAACTCATTCGTTTTAATAGAGCAAATTAGGTAAATAAAAAAAATATACATATAAAAAAGTGAGAAAATTAAAACTTAATATGTTATGCTCAATAACTTTGAATTGGGAATGGCATATTTGGCATTTTTAATGTTATGTGTGCATGCATAAATATTATTTTTATTTAAAAATTATATCATGGTTCAATTACTAGTCTGACAAGTTAAATTTTGAGAATCATAGCCCACTAACATTTTTAGTTTATCATTTGGCTTGATTTTCAAAACATTACCCCAACTATTCACTTAAGAGACGAGAACAACATATTAACATTTAGGTCATTTTGAGTTGGTATGATTATTACCTATAGACTGAATAGTACATAAAAATGGATAAATGCAATGCTACAGGAGGATAATTCAAGTGGTAAAGTATAGTTTGGATATAAGCATCATCTAACAAGTCATGTTGTTTGCATGGCCCCAAAAAAAAAATCATGTTATCTGCAAATTATCTTTTTATAGTATTAGAGGTAAGTTTCACTAATAGTAAAGATTATCGCTTCTAATATATTAATGATAAATGATAGATTTTCGACTAAGTTGCTACATATATAAAGAGTTAGATTTTAACTCTCAATTACTTGCTTAAGTGTGCAAAGCTTCTATTATTCATCTCAACTTTAATTGGTTTGTAATTTATAAATTATAAATATAGCATATTTTTTACAAATTTTATTTCTTTCTTTCTTTCTTCTTCTTGTTTTTGTTTTTTGTTTTTTTGGAAGCAAGAGTATTCTTGCGTATGAAGAGCAACATACACACTTCTTCTAATTAGATTTTTCTAGACATAAGAATGAAAATTGAGCCCCTACCGCTTATGTTATAGATTTATATATACACACACCTGCACACAATGGAGGACTCGGGGCTCTAGGACTTAGGGGTGGGCAGCGTATTTTTTTGGTACAAATTAAAAACTTAAAAATAATAATTTAAAATTTTAATTACATATTTTATGATTATTCTCCACTTGATTTTCTTATTTTGTAATAAGCATATCATAATTTTATTGTCAATATTATTAAAAATATTTCTTAATTTGACCATACTAAATTATTATTTCGATACTCCCGCCTACTTTTTGTGATCTTTGGAATAAAAAATAAAGATTTTTTTTAATCATTACAATGGCAATATATAAAATCATTGTTAACTTTAAAAGAAAATAAACTGATAGATAAATATGTATATTTCAAATTAAATATTATTATACATATCAATAATAGATATCTCCTGATCATGATCGAGTATTATTGAATTAGTTAAATGCATATTGAAAATAATCTATATTATTGGAGGTGCAAAATCTCATGGCTAGAGGGGCAAATTAATAATCAAAATTTATGCCACTTTTATATAATTTCCATTCACCCTCTCTAATATACAAGGCTTACATATTCACACATATTCATATATATATATATATATATACACTTGTATACATGCCTAAACATATATACATAAATATTCAATTACTTTGTGTATCACACAAAGAAGAATGAGGATTTTAAGAAATACTTGTATACTTGGAGGAACTGGACTTTCGATAATGATTTTATTGATGAATAATTTATAAACACAATTCACCCAAATTTGTACTTCAAAAGGATCGAGCAAAATAAAACAAAAATAAAGAAGGAATGAGAAATGACAAATTAAACATATTGAGATAGGGAAATGATAAAAGAGTATTACAAAATCTGACATTGTTTTTTTATGAAATTACATTTTAATTCCCTACAAAATAATAGAAAATATAATCGTTATAACAAACTGAAGTTGTTAATAAAGAAAGCAAAATTATTAATATAGGAAATGTAGTTGTTGTTATAAAACTAAAATGAAATTATACTTAATTGCATTGTTAATATCTAAATTGAAGTTACTAATCACTAAACTAAAGTTATTAAGATATGAAAAATAGTACTTGTTGTTGTATGACTAAACTAATTAACAATTATGTTTTCAACAGTTTTGCCTTTGTTATTAACATTTTTAATTTTTTGATTGCTCATAAGTAATTTTATTTGAGATATAATCGGATATTAAATGTGAACACCTCTCTTAGTAAAAATTCAAACTTTAGTTTGTCACATTATGAAAGATTAACTTTTTTTGCTAAATTCAACCCAGTTAGTTTTAACATTTACGCTTTTTATTATTTTGACTAGGATTAGAAACATAATTTTGCCAAACATTATGTCACATGAATCTCTAGAGAATATGAATAATAACCCATTTTGTAACGCTTTTTTATCATTTGTCTATTTTGATGAAATTTATTTGTCATTCTCTCCAAAAGAAAATGATATGTTTTTATGTTTTATTTAAAAAAATAATCATTTGGTTCCTATAATTTTAACCTAATTATAACTCAATTTTTAAATTTTGACTCATTGTAACTCAATCTTTATATTTTTAACTTGGTTGTAACTTAATCCTCAAACTTTACGTCTTGTAATTTAGTTTCAATAGTTTCAACTATTTAAATATTAGTCCCGATATTTTAAAAAAATAAAATTATAAATATTAAAAATATTTTAAACTTTGAATATTTATAATATTTAGAAATATTAAAAGGGTTTAATAATTTAAAATATTAGTAATTGTTTGCACTCAAATTGTGAATTTAGAGGTCCATGCTCAACTCAACTTAATTGGCTTCAAAATAATTAAAAGAAAATATTTATGAAGCCTTAGCCACTAAATCAAGACCATCCATACTCCCTCCATGATGAGTAACCGCGATAGAGAAAGTGCTTCCTAAATTCAAGGAACTAGTAATCATGGGGCTTGGTTATCAAGCTAGGATCATCTATAAATAAAGAAGCCCTCTCTCAACAAGAATTATCATTAGTATCAACAAACTATCAGTCAAATTCTCAAACTTTATGTCTGCTACTTTATTTTATTTTCCCTTTTATTATGTAGTTTTAGCATTTATTTTTTATTGTATGATCGGCATAGCCCCGCCACCTCTTTTTTTAATTAATGTATCTCTATTTTTTTACATCTACATTAATTTTTTTCACTTTACATTCTCACATCCAGGTAAATTGTAATAAGGGAGCCTGAATTCCCTGCGTTTGATTAAAAGTCAGGTTCTTCCATCCTTTTAAAACTCAACATCTCTGGCACATCTCGTTACACGTCCTTTTATTTTGCCGAACAGTAATAAATTTGAACATAATTATAATATTTATAATTTTATTACCAATATTATAAATATTAAAAGTTCAAAGATATTATAAATATTAAAAGTTTAAAATATTATAATTTTAATCTTTAAATATTATAAATATTAAAATATTAAAATATTTTTAATATTTTTAATTTTATTTTTAAAATATAGGGACTAATATTTAAGTTATTGAAATTATAGGGACTAAATTGCTAGAGCAAAAAATTTAAGGATTAAATTACAATCGAATTAAAACTATAAAGATTGAATTATAATAAGTTAAAATTTAAGGATTGAGTTACAATTAATTTAAAACTATAGGGATTAAATGATTAATTTTTTTTTATTTAAAAAAATAAAGAAAGAAAGAGGTGATGGTGCGTACTGCGCACCTAGCGTGTGGAAATGGGAGAACATGATTTGAATGAAAAGTTGCGAGCACCTGAAATCAGAGCTGGAAAGAGAAGGATGAATAATGATAAGATAATTATTTAAATGCAATTGATGGTTCCAATCAATCAGGTGATACTCATAAATGAAAAATTGAAAATTGACAAAATAAGCCGGTTTTTGAAGGTGCTAGGCATGATTTGGTATTGAGTAATTGAAATTAAAAAGTTCAAGAAGGATATAGCTCAAAATTAACACAAAAAATTATGTTCTGGTTATCATAGTTTGGTTCGCTTAATTCTGCATTATACATTCTTTTGTCATTTACATATTAATTATAAGACTAACATTTTATGATTAATTAAAAAAAACTCTGTTGTTACAATTATAATAAATTATACAAATAGTAGCATATTTTAACACCCATCATCAAAATTTCTTGAAGAATAATTGTATCTTCTATATCATGAGCTACAGGAAAATGAAGAAAAATTAAAAATTACTTAACCGACATAATTATATTTTCAGTTGACTCCGAAGATAAAACATTAAATCAATGTCACAACTTTGTAAGGTAACGTACATAATTAAAATTTGTATGGTTTAGCCGAAAAGGCCAAATTAATTTATTGAAAGTACAAAAAATGAGATCTATCACATGCAAATAAAGAAAAAAGGGCCACACTTCAGAAGGAAAGCTGGGTGGGGTTAAGGACACGACAAGTTAAAATGATAGTTATTGTTGTAGTGTTAAAAGGAAAACAAATAACTCCCCCCATTTATCGCCTCTCTATTTAATAATTGTCCAACGTCACAAAGTATCAACTTTTATTAAATATTTGATCTTGACATTAGCTCTAATTAAAGCAATTAATTAATGGGAATTAGGTGACAAATAAATTTGAATTATATAGTTACAAATTACTTTAGCTGCTCCAAAATATAACCAGTTTTTTTTAATATATATACTAATAAAGTCTTCATTCTCGTAAAAATATACAATGTTTTTATTTTTATTCCTAAAGATAAAAAAGTCCCACATCTAGAAACTATAAGATGGATTAAGAATATATAAAATTTAAGGTGTATTTAACTAAATTGTTATATATTTTGATGAAATAAACTATTCTCAAGCATTCTTAACTTAAAGAGATTAACACCAACTACCAATACATTTTATGATGAATGAGGGATAAAATTATACAAGGGTTTAGGTTAGTAAATACAAAGGATAAATGGGAAGAAATTTTTTACATGTACTAGATTACTTATATTGTAAATCAAGATTAGTTAATAAAAAATATTTATATTTTGGATTAGAGAGAGTATTTTATAAAATTTTTTTTGATAAAGATCTCACATGGAATTTTCTTTTTGAACAAAGATAGTAACTTTTGCTCATTCAGTTTTACTGCAAGTTGGGAGAATCACGTTAAGAGACTAAGAGATTGAATTGAATTTAAATAAGAATCAAAAGATTTAAAAATCTAAAATAAAGACCAAAGATATATTCATTAATAAATTGATCTAAAAATTTGTTACCCATATTTCATGATTTTGCAACCATCAAAATAAGAATTTACAAGTAAAATTTGCTAATTTTTTAAAAAAAACTTATCAAACATATTATCACTTCCAATTATTTGCTACTTACATACCCTTATTTGCAATTCTGAAAATATGAATTAGCTACTCATATATCATCAAAACTTGTTATGAAAAATTATTTTCAAATAATGATATATTTGACCAGATTTTTCTTTATAAATTAGTGAATTTTACTTGTAAATTTTTGTTTTGAGAGCTGCAAATCATAAAATGAGAATAGAAAACTTTTATACTAATTCTTCTCTTCTGGTACATGCAAGTAATCCCATATATTTTAAATTAACCTGCAACTTGGATAATGCTTTTGGATATGGAGAGAATTGTTTAACTTGATGTACAGAATAAAAAAAATTAAGAATTTAATATTTTATAATTTATCAATTACTTCTTTGCATAAATATTTTTCTAATTAGACTAGTTATACTTCTTACCACTAGAAAATTTGTTTTGGAAACATTCCACTAGCATTTCTGAAAAAAAGAAATTAAAATTGAATTGTAAATATATATAGACTCTTTTTCTTTAAATTGAAATTTAATTATAATAATTATAATTGAATATTTTATAATTTATCATTTCATTCTACGTTTTCAAAATTTAAGATTTTATAACTTATTAGTTTATATATATATATATATATATATATATGTATGTATGTATGTATGTATATTATAAGCAGTTTATTTTATATTTTTAATTCTACCTTTTTTAAAAAATTGAAACTTGAAGTTTAATATTTTTTATTAAAACTATCAAATTAGTAGCAAGAATATATATCATAGAATTCATGTCTCTTTTTTGCATTTATGCATCTAAACTGACTTTTGAAATAAATTATCGAAATAAATTTTAATTTGTCTAACTAACTTTTAAAAAAAACAAGTATCTAAACATAAATTATATTAAAATCATGGACTTTTATCCTAACTTTAATTTGCAAACCCCAGTTTATCTTAACCTTAGTTGGAAATTTTTAATCCAAATACACCCTTCAATTTTTTTAGTCATTATTTTAGTTTAATTCAATCTTTTTGTCCTTTGAGGTTATTTTAAGGAAAACTTTTATTATAGGACCACAATAGAATATTTACTTCAAATTAGGACCAAAGGATCAAAAAAATAAATTGAAATTACATTGTAAAGAAAAATGACCAAAATACCTTTAAATTATTAAAAAAATTCTCCCATGCATTGTCATAAGAACCATTATCAAAGCTCAGGTGACTGTACCACTGCTGGTAGTCGAAGCTCTAGTTGCCACCCTTTAATTCACAAAAAGCAAGATAACCCCAAAGTCATTGATGTTTATTGGTTATATAATGCAAAAACTTATATATAAAGTAAATCAAGTTTTCAAATTAAAACCTGAGTAAACTTGTTATTTTATTAATATTTACTTATTAATTTAATAAAAGAACTTGTTAACAATTCATGTAGCATATTCAATCTTGTTAACTAACAACAAAATGAATTGAACTTGTTAAAACTATACTTCAACTTATTATATTAGTAATGCTTACTAATTAATTTATTAAAGGAAGTTGTTGGATATTTAATCTCGTTGAATTATTACAACAGGATACACACTTATTAAAACAAGAAAAAATATAATTTTGGATCTCTGCACTTTGTTTGAGTTTTGCTATAGGTCTCTGTATTTTTTCGGTGTTCTAGAACCTTACATTTTTATTTTTTTTTTGGTATTTTAAGTCTCTATAACACCCTTATGAAGGGACCTAGAACACACAAAAAAAAATGTAGAGACCTAAAATACCTAAAAAATATGTATAGACCTATAGTAAAACTCAATTAAAATGCAGGGATTCAAAATTATATTTTTCCTAAAACAATGATTTAACTTGTCATTTTACTAATGTTCTCTTTTTAATTCAATAAAGTAACTTGTTAACAATATATTTTGCATATTTTACTGAATTAAAAAGTAAGCAATAATAAAATATCAAATTAAGTTACGGTTTTAACAAGTCAGTTAAATATTATAATAAGAAAATTTAAAAGTAAGTATTACTGTATAATAAGTTAACAAGTTCCTTTACTAAATTAATAAGTAAGTATTACTAAAATAATAAGATAAATTATTATTTTAACAAGTCAATTTCATGTTATAACAAAAAAAATATTGAATATCCAAATTATATTGTTGACAAATTTTTAACTAAATTAACAAGAGAACATTAGTAAAATCACAAGTCAAATTATTGTTTTGACAAATGCACTTCTTGTTGTAAAATGAACAAAATGGAATATGCAAAATTTGTTGTTAACAACTTCATTTACTAAATTAACAAATAAGCATTACTGAAATAATAAGTTAAGTTATGATTTTAACAAGTTGGTTGCATGTTGTAACAAAATAATAATGAATATGTAAAATGCATTGTTAACAAGTCCTTTTATTGAATATTAACAAAAAAATATTAGTGAAATAATACGTTAAATTATTATTTTAATGAGTGCACTTTATGGTATAACAAGTCAACAAGATTAAATATGCAAAACTTATTATTAACAAGTTCTTTTACTGAATTAACAAGTAAGCATATTATTAAAATAATAAGTTAAGTTATGATTTTAATAAGTTCGTTTCATGTTGTAGCTGATCAATATGATTTTGTTGAATTAACAAGTAAGCATTAACAAATAACATCTAGCATGCACACTTTCTTTTTTAAGCATTAATTGTTGGAGCCGCTTGGGATGAGGGAAGATAATCTTAATAAGAAACTAAATGCATTAGGTTATTTGGAAGGATAACATGTCAAATGGATACCACCAAATCTAGGTTAGACATAGATGATTCTATTGATTCATATAAGTATTCATTACTTGTGGTGAGATCATTTAAGACTCTATACATAAGGATCTTGGGGGGGGGGGGAGATTCATAAAATTTTTAAGGTATCATCTAATATGGTGGTGGAACTTTTGATAATTTTTGAAAGACTTGAAACCTTATTAGGAAAAAAAATAACTCTCATATCACTGTTCACATTGACTTTTTACAACCCATTCATCTTATACAAAATAAATATGCACTTAACCATCCTCTTATCAATCCTATTAAAAGTATCAAGAACTTTATTATATGTAATTGACAAGTCTCCATTAACCATGTTTTTAAAAAAGTAAATCGTTGTGCTAACTAATTAGGTCATCAAGTTGATAAAGATATCAAATTTAGTATATAACTTATTTGATTATATATAATAAACTTTTCGGTAATTTTCTCATCCACTTATTTAATTTTATATAATATAATGTGCTGTCATTTGTTATTTTTTAATTATAAGTTGCCCCGTTGGCATGGGGACCTAGATCCTTCATTGTTTTTGAGAAAAAAACCTACAATTTTTTTTTAAAAAAAACCAAGATATCATCACATTGTAGAGAATGTGTGCATTTTAGTGAAGTTAGTTTTAAATTTTTATGACATTGACTCCTAAAATCTTCTAACTAGAAATAATGTGCAAATATAAAGTCATAAATAGCATATCTTATCTTAAACATTATATGAAACGTGTGAGTCATAGAACAAATTTTTTATTTTAAAAAGAAGGAAACATTTTATGAAAAGATGTCCTCTATTATTGAATATATAAGCAATATTATTTGGGAAGAAAGAGAGGCGACAAATATAGTTTTCAAAAAGCGACGTGAAGTACAAATAAGCATTATATATATTCACTCCATAACGTTTTGCCTTAAAGAATTGAAAGAAAACAACTCAGCACCTAAACATAGCATTCATGATGTTTGGTGGCATCATACAAAATAAGATAGTATTCTTCTTTTTTTTGTGGAAAAAAATATAAATTTTATTTTTTATTTGTTTTATTTGTACTTCATGAAGAAAATGAAACTTTATTTGATTAGGATGTATAGCAGCTTAATTGTTGTTGAAGAGATGAGTTTTAGGATTTTTAGGGGGTTTTATATTTGAACAAGTTTATATAATTATTTAGCAATCACACAGAATTCTATTTTTATTGAATGAAGGAACATTTTGAGGGGGAAAAAAAGGAGGACCTTTGAATGGATTTTTTTTTGTTTAAATGATTAACTTGATAAAAGAGTAATATTTTAAAATTATGTTATATAGTAATTTAGACCCTAAATTATAGGTCTGTGAGTGTCTAAGACTCTAAATTTATTTTTTGTATAACTTTTCTTTTCTTGCATATTGATATCCTAGGCTTCGCCCAGACTAATCTAACTTAGCATCCATTCGGGCCACCTCAAGGGGTGGGGTACCCTATAAAACATCGATACCTTAAATTGCCTCATGTATTTATATCGATATAATGTTCGATACCGATACTCGATGATACTTATTCTATACATATCCATAAAATATCAAAATATTATTTTTTAATTTTAAAAAATTTTAATTTTTGATACATGTTTGATATTTCTAAATTATAAGTTGATACTTTAAAATCGATATTAAAAGACTATTTTTAAGAAATTAAATTTTATTAAATATTGTGATATTAATTTTTTTCATTTTTAATATATTTTTGTAATTTCTTTTAAAGTCAAAGATTATATTTTCCTTAAAATTGCAAGTTTTGGATACAATAAAAGAATAAAAATTATTTCTTTTTTGTTTAGATATAATATTTTTTAATTATAAAGATGTAAGAATATAATCCTTTGGCATGTAAACCCTAAGTTTGGAACTATAAGCAAAGACTAGCTAGTAGACAATTAGATAGATATGGAATAAAAATATAATTAATGATTATCTTTTAATTGGTATTACTATAAATAACTATATATGTATGGTAGGTTGTATATTTTCTACATTAAAATTATATTTTTAATATTGTTATGATTTTTTATAAATATATTTGCATGTATGGGAAGTGCATATCAATATCTATGCAACCTAAGAGGTACCTTCTATAAGAAATTACGTGATTGCATATCACGGGAATCGAACATGAGACCTCAGATTAAGCTGACTCACCCGCTTTTCAAGTGAGGCAAGCACTCGATGGTGTAATATGACCTTTATTATTAACAAATTTTAACTTTGACCTATAGTTGATTGAAAATTACAAAAATTATAAAAAAGGACTAAAGATTTTTTGTTGGTCCTTTTTTGAATTTTTTTGAGCCATTGTCTATAATTTTTTGGGTCCTTTTCTGAAAATTTTGAGATCTTTCTTTATTATTTTTCAATCCATTAATAGATAAATTTTGTTAATCATAGAGGCAGTATTACATTATTTTTAAAAGTTGGAGGAAAATATTGTACTAAAAATAAATTTAGAATCCTAAATGTTACTGGATCTATAATTTAGGGTATAAATTGTCACTTAACCCTTTAAAATTTAATCACAAAATTTTATAATTAGAAAATAAAATTGTTATTTATTTTTTCTTGATAAGTTATATAAAACCAAAATAAGTAATATTATTTTCTTTTTTCTTTTTTGGGTAAAGGTTATGTTATTTTCTAGTTGTGAGTAGAGCTGTACAAAAGTTCGGTTAGACTGGACTTGTCCAGTCCGATAAAAAAAATTGATCTAAAGTCCAATCTGATAAAAAAATTTGATCTAAAAAATTAAATAGACCAAAAAGATCAAATTAACTTTTTGAGTTAGATTAGACAGAAGGTCAAGCTTTCAAACCACAGTCCTATGAAATTATTTTGATAGAATTTTAATTATTTTTAATATATTTGAATAATTTGAAATTTGAATGTAGCATTTTCTTAATTTACATTTCACCCTTCTATTTAATATAATTTTAATTTAGTTTACTATTAAATTATTGTTGTAATGTATATTAAACATATTGCTAAAATTTGGTGAATGTTGTTGATATTGTTGTTGAAGTTATGAATTTGAATCTTGTGAATTGTAACTAAAATATTTGTTGTTGTTGTTAGAAATTGTTATGAATTTTTTTTGATCTTAATTATTTTTATTATTTTAATTGAATTTATTAGAATAAAATGAATTATTACCTTTTCATACAGAAAAAAGAAAAAAAGTTATAAAAAAAAAGTAAGTGAATACTAGATTATCTAGAATAATTTCTTAGTCCTATGGAGTAAATTCAATTTTATTAATTTGCAAATTACAATTAAACTAGATTGAACTATGAGTTATTTAATCTAATTTTTTTTTTATAAAAGAAACCAAACTTCAAATTAAATTAAAATGTAATCTTATTTAGTCCTTTGTGTAACCCTAACTGTGAGTAAGATTACTCGTTTTTCAAATTTTGTGCAAGAAACTATATCTGCATCAATTTTTTTTTTTTAATATAACCATATCCGCATCTAATTTGCATTTATAGTTTATTACACTTATGGCTCCTGCAGAGATCATAACGATGATTTCTTTTGGGCGTCATCATTATGACAACAATTTTTGTTAGTGTTGTTTTGTTTTGGTGAAGGAGTTTTTGTAAGAGTTGTATATCGTTTCTGTTTCTATTTTAGGCCCAGTTTTTTTTTGGGCTTGAACCTGTGAGTATCAAGTTGTGGCCTCCTACTAAAAAAAAAAAAAAAGGAATAAATGTGACAAAAGGGGATCTCGTATCTTGCGCTCAACAAGTAGCCCAGTTTGTTTGGGCCGAGAGATAAACTTCACTGCTAAAATATAGCACATTCTGTGCCAGAGAAAAAAAAAAATGACAGTTAAGTCCTAAAAAACAAATTAATGACAGTTAAGTTTTTCATGAAATTTTTTAAAAATAAAATGTAAATAACAATTCAAATAGTCACAAATAATAATTTTTTGATACAATTTAAGATTTACATTTAATATTTAAATATTTATTTATAATTAAAATTCTTGAATTTGAAATTATTCGGATTAATATTTTTAACTTATTTTCAAAAACATTTGTCAAGGATTTAATTGTTATTAATTTAAAGTTTTAGGACCTAATTATTATTCTCCTGAAGAAAATAGTCAAGTTACAACTTAAAAGCCAATAAGCCCCGCACAGATGCCATACTAATATACGCACTTGAGAAAAATTATATAAAAGCCAATTTTGGTTTTGATGATTATAAAAATAAAGAACTTGTTATTTTGCAGATAAGTATTGTTGATAAATTTAAGGAAAAAAAATTTTTATGTTTAGAATTTTTTATTTTCATTGTCTTTAATTTAGTTCTATTTATTTAGAAATAATTATTTGAATTGTTTCTAGTTCATGAATTGATTACAACTTGAATTAAATAGAATAATTAAATCTAGTGCTAAATTTATTCTTGGACATACTAGAAGAACTCATTCCTACTGGTATGATCAATTTCTACCTAAAGATGTGAGTTCTGCCCAAATGTCTTACCTCATTCTTAAGACTTAAGTGTTCTTAGCATTTCTACCGGTATGTCCAACTTCTACCCAAATGTTCCACTTGATTCTCAGCATGATATTTCTATCGAAAGAAGTTAGATCTAATTCCCACCCAAATAACTTTAGTCCTTTTCGTAGAAATCTTTAAGAATCAATATCTTTTATGATAAATCATTCTAGTATATCTCTCTTCTACCCTTATGAAGCTCTACATGGCTAAACATAAAACCATCACACTCATATCGGTATATCTTACATTCTATTAGTATTTTGATTTTTACCCCTTTATTTTTTGAAATCCTCATTTTGCATCTAAATTTTTCAAAATTCTCATCACACCCTTATATCTGTTTAACCTTTTAATTTTACTCCTATATCTTTCTAACATTTCCTATTTGCCCTCAAATTCACCAAAATTTTCATTTACCTTAATTTTTTCTTAGAAATTCCTTATCTTAACCCTAACACCTATTAAAATGCCTCCAAGACACAAGAATGTGCACGAAGTTGAGATGAAAGAGATGAGACGTAGGATACGAGAATTGAAAGTTACTGTGGAAATGCAGCGAACTCTGTTAGACAATATCAGAGAAAACTTATAAGGAGATTTGGGAAGTAGTAGTTCGTCAACCATTGATAACCGTCGCCATTCTCGATGACAACAACATTAAGGTAGACATTCTTGAATTTGAATAACTTATGATGAAGTATGATATTCAAGAGAAGGAAGAGAAAACTATAGCCTGATACCTTACAAACTTAAATACTAACATCATCCGTCTAACCCAGTTTCAGCATTATTAGACCTTGGATGATGTAATCTATCTAGCCATGTGTGTTGAGAAGAAAACTCCCAAGAGATCCTTTTTTCAGCCTTCTTCCTTTATGGGTTGTCCAAAAACTCGTAAGGCAGAATTTCAGTAGACCACCCCTTCAAGCAAGCCACAATCTAGCGCTATATGCAAACTACCACCAAATGCCACCAAGGAATCTAGCTCTAAAATAATCAAATGCTTTAAATGCCAAGGATTTGGCCACATTGCTGCGAATTGTCCTACTAAGAGGGTTGTCACCATTAAGGAAGGGCAAGTGTATGAAGAACTTGAAGAAGATGAGGAGGAGACTGAGTCTTATGAGACTACTCTAGTATATGATAAAGAAGTTACACCTGCAGATTAGGTTGAAGCATTAGTGATTAGATAAATTTTGTATATAGCTGTAGTTAAGGAAGAACTTTGGCTAAGACGCAACATTTTTCACACCCATTGCACGGCCTAAGGAAAAGTTTGTAACGTCATTATTGATGATGGAAGCTGTGAAAATGTAGTGTTTGACTACATGATGGAGAAATTAAAGTTGCTAACATAAGACCATCTGCATCCTTACAAGCTTCACTAGCTCAATAAGGAAAATAAGGTAAAAGTTTCTAAACAATGTCTTATGTCCTTTTCTATTGGGAACAGATATTATAATGAAGTTGTGTGATGTTGTTTCCATAGATGCATGCCACCTTCTTTAGGGAGACTATGACAATATGATCGACATGCTATGCATAACAGGCATGTAAACACTTATTCTTTCACGAAAGATAGTGTCAAGTTCACATTAACGCCTCTACCATCCAATGAGATTAGCCAATCTTCAAGGGAATCTAAGCCATTGGTGTCCTTGATGACTAAGGAATAATTTAAGGTGATGAAGTTTAAAGCCCAAATGATGAGCTTCATTCTAATGCTTGAGGTGAACAATGAGTCTGCCAATCTACCAGGAGTCATTCCTTTATTGTCTACCTTTCTAGATGTGATATTTGATGAGATACCACTTGGGTTGCCTCCTATATGAGACATACAGCACACTATTGATTTTGTTCCAAGAGCAGTTATTTCTAACAAGCTTGCCTACAGGATGAGGTCCCAGGAATATATTGAACTCTAATGACAAGTTAAAGAGTTGTTGAAGAAAGGGTTGGTTCGAGAAAGTGTCAGCCCTTATGCTGTACTTGTTCTTGTAGTACCTAAGAAGGATGGGAGTTGGACACCGTGCATTGACTGATGAGTTTTCAACAAGATCACTATTAGGTATCAGTTTTTGATACCCCGACTCAATGATATGCTAAACTAGTTGCATGGTGCCACTACCTTTTCTAAAATTGACCATCATAGTGGATACTACCAAATCAGAATTCGATCAGGAGATGAGTGAAAGACTACTTTTAAGATTAGAGATGGCCTACATGAGTGGAATGTGATGCCTTTTAGTTTGACAAATGCCCCTAGCACATTTATGCTCCTAATGAATCAGGTATTGAGACCTTTCATTAGCAAATTTATTATTGTGTACTTTAATGACATTCTTATTTTCAACAAGAGTCAAGAGAATACTTAGAACACTTATAGCAAGTCTTGCAGGCCTTGTGAGAATAGAAGCTTTATGCTAATCTTAAAAAGTGCACCTTCCTTACTAGTGAAGTTGTGTTCTTGGGTTACATCATTACCGCAGAGGGTATTTCAGTTGATCTAAATAAAGTTGCAGCCATTGACAGTTGACCAATTCTAAAACCTATCCAGGAGGTTCGAAGCTTCCACGGATTAGCTTCTTTCTACAAGAGGTTCATCCTTAATTTTAGCTCTATTGTTACACCACTTACAGATTGTACCAAAGGAGATAAATTTCAGTAGATAGAGTAAGCTTAGAAAAGTTTTAAGGAACTTAAAAAGAAGTTGACCAAAGTTCTAGTCCTAACTCTTCCCAGTCTTGACCAAGGGTTTGAAGTTAGTTGTGATACTTCTAACATTGGCATTAGTGCTATCTTAAGCTAAGAGTGACATCCTATTAGTTTTTCAGTGAGAAGTTCAATGATTCTAAGCTTAGGTATTCTATCTATGACAAAGAATTTTATGTTATTGTTTGAGCTCTCCAACATTGGAAGACTGTCTCTTGAATAAAGAACTCTTTTTTGATTATGAGGCCCTTAAGTATTTAAATTCTCAATAGAAGATCAGCCGTAGTCATACATGTTAGAGTGAAATCTTGCAGTCTTATCCATTCCTTATTAAGCATAAGGCTAGAACTTTAAACTCTGTAGCTGATGATCTTAGCCATCGACATGTGTTGCTCACAACAATGCAAACTAAAGTTTTTGGGTTTGACCTTATTAAAGAGTTGTATCAGGATGATCTTGATTTTTAAAGAGTGTGAGAAGCAAATAAAGAACAACCTTTCTACTAGTACTACAGGCATGAAGGATTCTTATTTCTTGGAAAGACCTTATGTATTTCCTAGTATTCATTACAAGAAGTAATAATTTGGGAAGCACATGACAGTGCATTAGTCAAACAGTTCAGACAGAATAAAATAGTAGACCTAGTGAAGGAGAACTTTTACTAGCCTCGACTTGAATAGGATGTCAACAGGCATATATAGAGATGTCAAATTTGCCACTTGGCCAAGTCTAAGGGTGAGAATACTAAGTTATACATGCCTTTACCAATTCTAAAAGCACGTTGGGAAGATGTGAGAGTCAATTTTGTCCTTAGCTTACCCTATACTCAGAGATAGAAAGACTCTGTAATGGTCGTTGTGGATCATTTCTAAAAAATGACCTATTTTGGTCTCTGTCAAAAGACTATTGATGCTATTAAAGTTGCTAACCTTTACTTTAAAGAGATTGTCTGACTCCATGCATTCCTAAGATGATCACATTTGATTATGATGTTAAGTTTCTTAGCCACTTTTAGAGGACATTATGGAAAAATATGGAAACTAAGCTCCTGATGGACCCCATGGCACGGGTGACATAGCATTAATGGCAACGAAGCTTGAGGATGGTAATCATGAGCATGGTGACATAGAAGGAGCCCAATACTTCTAATCTAACGTACCTAAAGACCCATTACAACATATTGGAGGTCCAATGACAAGAGCCCGAACTAAAGCCATGAAGCAAGCCTTGTTCAGTCTTGTGCAAGAAGTTCAAGAGCTTGAAGAGCATTGGGACACTCCTCTCAAGCCTAAAGGAGAGCATCTATACGTGTATAATGTATTTAAGATCCAAACTCATGAAGAGTCAAGCCCAAGAGATGCAGACCTTAGCCCAATGCAAGGAAGACCACAAGTTGAGCCTCTTGCAAGCAAGGAGGCATGAAACCCTAGTAAAGAGGTTAAGGGTGGCGTGATTTTAAATACTTTATGATCCCTTGATTGTCTCCTAAATTATTTCCTATTTTAATGGTCCTTTGATTTGATTTTCTATTTTGAGTCTAGTCAAAGGTTAGAATTAATTATAGTATTAATTTCTAAATTTTGTAATCTCATAATTTTAGGATCACATCTCCTAAATTATGGGGCTGAATATTTTATCATTATTTTATATTATTTCTCCTTTTAGTATTAGGAAATTAGGGTTTTAATTTTAGGAAATATTTTTTTCTATGAGCCTATATAAATTAGGCATGCTCCCTATTGTAAACACAGAAATTGAATGAAATTATTCATTTTAGAGTTTATAACTCTTGTGAGCCTTAGTGCTTTGTGGTGGTATCCCGTGTGAGAAATAGACGTGATCAAGAGCGTGATCAACTCTTGTGGTGTCTTCGAAGGTTAAGGTTCCTAGAGGCAGGTGCTCTAGAGGATCTTCTCCTTGATCATTATCCTATTGTTTACTTCATACCTTTCTTTATTTCTGTCATAAATTTCGTCCCTTTCTTTTTGTTCTTGTGTTTTTGTTGTTTCAGGGTTCTGTCCCTAAACTAGCACGATTCTGCTTCCGCGTCCCTATCAGATTGGCATCAGAGCTTTGGTTGCTAGTTTTGGTTTAAATTCTTGTCCTTCCTTCTTCTTTTTCATCTTGAGTTATTTCTTTTTGTGATCATCTCTTATCTACCCCATCTACTTCTATCTTTTGGTTTTTTCTCTTCTTCATCTTTGTGACTTTTTATCTTATGTGAGTTTTCATTTTATTAGCCTTCTAAAAAAAAGAGAAAAAAAATACCTAGAAATTCGTGCAAAAAAAAAGGCAAAAAAAAAAGCGTTAGTGTGTTGAGAAAAAAAAATCCGAAAATTCAAAAAAAAATTTACAAAAAAAAAATATATTGCTGTGAGTTATGACTGTAGAAAAAGGCTATTCTTGAACTCCAAGTCACCAAGAGGTTACCTAAAGAGAAAAGTCAACTTGGGTGATAAGAAAGTCTTATACGTTGATCACTTTCTTATTTTTAATTTTTGGTAGCACTTTTCAAATTCTCTACTCTCTTATTTGCTATTTGTGCTACTCTCTTATTTTATTTAATTTTTTTATTTTTGTCTTTGAGTATTTGACTCTTTGACTTTTTTTCTTTCTTATTTTTGTTGTCACGTGTGATTTTTTTCCTTTAACAAGCTTAATTTTATTTGAAAATTTTGCTTTCCTATTTGTTTCAAAATTGCCAAAAAAAAAAATCCTCTTTTCACCTTGTGCTTGTTTTCTAGTTTCTTTAATTTAGAAGATATTCACTTGATTGTTCCTTAGTTTCTTGATTTGTGTTGGTTTCATCATTGGATTCTATCCACAAGCTTAGTGAGTGGTAAAAGGCAAGTGTGTTTTTCATCATTAAAAAAAAAGCCATTAATTTTTTTTTTGTGAAACACGAGTGACTTTATCTTAAGAGTAAACACGTGAGTTTGTGTGTGTGAGGACCTATTTTTATCTTATATGGTTTCTAGTGCTTCTGTGAACATGAGTAACAAGGATGAATCCCCTAGTATTGATATGAACTCTGTTTTAGAACTTATCAAAACACAGTTGCAGCAGTTTCGCTTGGAACTTGATCATAGGTTCCATAAAGAGGATAAAGATGAGCCGGAGACTTCCTCTTCTAAAGGAAAGAAGCATAAGATCCCCAGCGATGATGAGGAGTATGAAGAACCCCCTTCTCCTAAGGGAAAGAAATCCTCAAAGCGTGGTGTTGACTTACCAGACCAAAAAGTAAAGTATCCTTCATTCAAGGGTAGCAACAATCCAGAAAAATACCTTGATTGGGAAATGAAGATGGACCAAATCTTCATGACTCTTGATTTGTCTGAGTCCAGGAAGGTAAAAACTGCTTCTTTGAATTTCACTGACTATGCTGTTTATTGGTGGCAAGATTTACAGTACAAAAGAAGCCAACTTGGGAAAAAGCCCATTAAAACGTGGGAGAAGCTTAAAAGGTACTTGAGAAAGGCTTATGTCCCAGCTACTACTATACAGAGCTGAATAGAAAATTGAGAATGTTTTCTCAAGGATCTATGACAGTGGAGGAGTATGTGCACGAGTTGAATATCTTGAAGTTTCGTGCAAACATTCAAGAAAATGAACGTGAAGCAATGTCAAGAATTATGGATGGCTTGAGGCCAGAGTTGAGAGATAAGCTTGACT
Organism: Prosopis cineraria; assembly: GCF_029017545.1. NCBI lineage: Eukaryota > Viridiplantae > Streptophyta > Magnoliopsida > Fabales > Fabaceae > Prosopis > Prosopis cineraria. The sequence goes on along the minus strand of NW_026555341.1, from coordinate 13,937,966 downwards.
TGTACACTTTTGTGGACAAGGAAGAGCTCATACACAAGGCTATAAAGTTGGAGCAGAGAAATAAGAACAAACGTTCCAAGTCCTCTTGGGAAGACTCCAAGACAACTTCCAAATGGAAGGATTCCAAAGCCAAAGATACATCCCAAGCTAAGGAAGAAATAAAGACCAAGTATGAGGGTAAAACTTCTAACCCTAAACCTTCTTCTTATTCATCTAACACTTCTCCTATTAAGTGTTTCAAATGTCATGGTGTGGGCCACATGGCGAGAGATTGTAGCAATAAAAGGGTTATGATCTTGAGAGATGATGGTGGCTATGATAGTGTGCATGAAAGTGATAAAGATGATGCTGATAATGTTGATGATGATTCTACCTCCCATGAATCAAATGATGAGCTTGAATGCAATGGTGTAGTTGACTCTATCTTGGTGGCAAGAAGAGCTCTCAATATTCAACTAAAGGAGGATGATGAACATGAGCAACGCGAGCATATTTTTCACACTAGATGCTTCATCAAAGAGAAAGTGTGTAGCATGGTAATTGATGGTGGTAGTTGCACTAACGTCGCTAGCACTTTACTTGTAGATAAATTATCTTTACCTTTAATCCCACACCCTAAGCCCTACAAATTGCAATGGTTGAATGATTCTGCTGAAATTAGGGTTTCTAAGCAAGTGTTGATTACTTTCTCTGTTGGAGTTTATACTTGTGATGTATTATGTGATGTAGCCCCTATGCTTGCTGGACACTTGTTATTAGGTAGGCCTTGGTAGTTTGATAGTAAGGCTACTCATGATGGTTTTAAAAATTGTTACAAGGTGCCTTTTAAAGGCAAGACTGTTGTATTAAATCCTCTTAGACCCATCCAAGCCTATGAAGATCAACTAAAGATTACTCAAGATTACAAGCAAAGGAGAGATCTCCTTGATTGTGGCATGAGTGAGAGAGAGAAGAAAGAGAGTATTACTTTACTTGAAAATCAATCAAAAGAGAGGAAAAAGAGTGGTGAGAAGGTGAGAAAAGAAAAAAATAGAATGGTGGGAGTGAAGGAAAATAGTGAAAAAAAATATTATTGTGTGGGAAAAGTAAGATTCAAGAGGCTTTGATGAGTGAGCAAGCCCTTATTGTAATTCCCAAGAATATTTATTTTTCTACTAACACTTTTGACCCACTTTGCCTTCTAGTGTTGTCTCTTTGTTGCAGGATTATAGAGATCTATTCCCTGATGAAATTCCTGATGGACTTCCTCCCTTAAGAGGAATTGAGCATAGGATAGATTTCTTGCCTGGAGCTGCTATTCCAAACAAGCCTGCTTATAGGGCTAACCCTGAAGAGACTAAGGAGATCCAGTGCCAAGTAGAGGAATTGATGATGAAAGGCTTTGTGCGTGAGAGCCTTAGCCCTTGTGCTGTCCCTGTTATCTTGGTGCCAAAAAAAGACGGATCTTGGAGGATGTGTGTTGATTGTAGAGCAATCAACAAAATCACTGTAAAGTATCATTACCCTATCCCTAGACTTGATGATATGCTTGATGAATTGCATGGTGCTTCTATCTTTTCTAAAATTGATCTTAGAAGTGGTTATCATCAAATTCGTATGAAAGAGGGTGATGAATGGAAAACTGCCTTTAAAACTAAATTTGGATTATATGAATGGTTAGTTATGCCTTTTGGTTTGACTAATGCTCCTAGCACTTTTATGGCATTAATGAATCATGTTTTTAGAAAGTTTATAGGCAAGTTTGTTGTGGTTTACTTTGATGATATTTTAATTTATAGTAAATCTTTGACTGATCATATGAATCATCTTAAAAATGTGTTTGACATCTTGAGGAATATAAGTTATATGCTAATTTTCAAAAGTGTTTCTTTTGCATGGACTCTGTTATTTTTTTGGATTTGTTGTTGGATCACAGGGAATTCGTGTAGATGAGGAGAAAGTTAAGGCTATTCGTGAATGGCCAACCCCTAAGAATGCAAGTGAAGTGAGAAGCTTTCATGGCTTAGCAAGCTTCTATAGGAGATTTGTTAGGGATTTCTCTAGCATTGCTGCCCCTCTTAATGAACTTGTTAAGAAGAATGCGACCTTTAAATGGGGTAAAACACAAGAAAGGGCCTTCCAAACCCTAAAGGATAAATTGACTAATGCCCCTTTACTTGTTTTGCCTAATTTCTCTAAAGCATTTGAAATTCAATGTGATGCTTCTGGTATTGGTATAGGTGCTGTTTTAATGCAGGATTCTAAGCCCATAGCTTACTTCAGTGAAAAGCTTCACGGCGCAGCTTTGAATTATTCCACCTATGACAAAGAGCTTTATGCTCTAAAGAGGGCCTTAGAAACATGGCAACATTATTTGTGGCCCAAGGAATTCATCATTCATTCTGATCATGAAAGTTTAAAGTTTCTCAAGTCTCAAGGTAAGTTAAACAAGAGACATGCTCGCTGGATGGAATTTATTGAAACCTTTCCTTATGTGATTAAGCATAAGCAAGGTAAAGAAAATATCGTTGCTGATGCCTTATCTCGAAGTATACATTACTTTCCTATTTGCATGCTCAATTACTTGGTTTTGAGATTCTAAAAGATCTTTATAAAACTGATCCTGATTTTGAAAATATTTGGAAATCTTGTGAAAATCATGGATCTGGTGATTTCTTTAAATTTGATGGGTTTCTTTTTAAGAAAAATAAATTATGCATTCCTATTTGTTCTATGCGTGAGTTGCTTACTAAGGAAGCACATAGTGGTGGTTTGATGGGACACTTTGGTGTAGATAAAACTTTGGCTATTTTGTCTGATCATTTCTTTTGGCCTCACATGCGAAAGATGTCATATCTGTTTGTGATAAATGCATTAAATGTAGACAGGCAAAATCTAAGATCCAACCTCATGGACTTTACTCTCCTTTACCCGTCCCCTCTCACCCTTGGGAACATATCTCTATGGATTTTGTAATTGGATTGCCTAAATCTTCTGCAGGCAAAGATTCCATATTTGTTGTTGTTGATAGGTTCTCTAAGATGGCACACTTTATTGCTTGTGCTAAGACTAATGATGCTGTTAATATTGCTGACTTATTCTTTAAAGAGATTGTTCGTTTGCATGGTTTACCTAAGACTATTGTGAGTGACAGAGATGTGAAGTTTCTTAGTCATTTTTGGCGTACCCTATGGCATAAATTAGGGACTAAGTTACTTTTTTTCCACTACTGCCCATCCACAAACTGATGGTCAAACTGAGGTAGTTAACAGAACTATGACTACACTATTAAGAGCAATAATTCAGAAGAATTTGAAGAATTGGGTGAATTGTTTACCTCATATTGAATTTGCTTACAACAGGGCTGTTCATTCTTCTACTTCTTATTCTCCATTTGAAATTGTTTATGGTTTCAATCCATTATCTCCTATTGATATTTTACCTTTGCCTTTCTCTGAGCATGCTAATACTGATGGCAAGAAAAAAGCTAAGTTTGTGCAGGACTTACATGCTAAGGTTAAAGCAAACATAGAGCGAAAGAATGAGCAATATGCCAAGCAAGCTAATAAAGGCAGGAGACGTGTGATCTTTGAGCCTGGAGATTGGGTTTGGTTACATTTAAGGAAAGAGAGATTTCCTAATCAAAGGAAGTCCAAACTTCAAGCTCGAGGAGATGGACCTTTTCAAGTTTTGGAAAGAATTAATGATAATGCTTACAAGATTGATTTGCCTAGCTCTTATGGCAATGTTAGTGCCACATTTAATGTTTCTGATTTATCTTTATATGATTCTGCAGATTCGAGGACGAATCCTTTCCAACTGGGAGGGAATGATGGACCCCATGGCACGGGTGACATAGCATTAATGGCAACGAAGCTTGAGGATGGTAATCATGAGCATGGTGACATAGAAGGAGCCCAATACTTCCAATCTAACGTACCTAAAGACCCATTACAACATATTGGAGGTCCAATGACAAGAGCCCGAACTAAAGCCATGAAGCAAGCCTTGTTCAGTCTTGTGCAAGAAGTTCAAGAGCTTGAAGAGCATTGGGACACTCCTCTCAAGCCCAAAGGAGAGCATCTATACGTGTATAATGTATTTAAGATCCAAACTCATGAAGAGTCAAGCCCAAGAGATGCAGACCTTAGCCCAATGCAAGGAAGACCACAAGTCTCCTAATTTCCTAAATTTGTAATCTTATAATTTTAGGATCACATCTCCTAAATTATGGGGCTGAATATTTTATCATTATTTTATATTATTTCTCCTTTTAGTATTAGGAAATTAGGGTTTTAATTTTAGGAAATATTTTTTTCTATGAGCCTATATAAATTAGGCATGCTCCCTATTGTAAACACAGAAATTGAATGAAATTATTCATTTTAGAGTTTATAACTCTTGTGAGCCTTAGTGCTTTGTGGTGGTATCCCGTGTGAGAAACAGACGTGATCAAGAGCGTGATCAACTCTTGTGGTGTCTTCGAAGGTTAAGGTTCCTAGAGGCAGGTGCTCTAGAGGATCTTCTCCTTGATCATTATCCTATTGTTTACTTCATACCTTTCTTTATTTCTGTCATAAATTTCGTCCCTTTCTTTTTGTTCTTGTGTTTTTGTTGTTTCAGGGTTCTGTCCCTAAACTAGCACGATTCTGCTTCCGCGTCCCTATCAGCTCCAGTTTAGCAGAGCTAGTCATCCTTAGATGGATGGCCAAACTAAAACTGTAAATAAGATTCTTGGTAATCTTCTTTATAGTTTTGTGGGAAAGAATTTGAAGTAGTGGGACCTCATTATTGCTTAAGTTGAATTCTCCTACAATAACTCTTAACCAAGCAACTAGGAAATGTCTGTTTGAAGTTGTTTACAGCACTCATATCCTTAGTCCACCAGACTTGACCTCTTCACTGGATAAGCAGTAATATAGTCTTGATGTTGATCAAAGGGCTAAGGAAATCAAGAAGCTGTATGAACAAGCTCATGAAAGAATATAGAAGCAAAACTTGAGATACAAAACTCAATGTGACAAGCATTGGAAATATCAAACTTTTAACGTAAGAGACTTAGTTTGGATACATATGAGAAAGGAACATTTTCCTAAACAATTGCACACTAAGCTATCCCCAAGAATTGACGGTCTATTCAAGTTCATGTAGAAGATCAACAATAATGCTTATAAGGTGGAATTTTCTAATTCTTATGGAGTGTCTGCTATCTTCAATGTTGCTAATCTATCTCCTTACATTGATGATGAAGCTGAACTTGACTTGAGGGCGAGTTCTATGAAATTCAGGGAGGATGAAATGGAAACATGAGTTAACACATGAGCTGTCACATTTTTTGTTAACTCTGCGTCCATGAAGCCAAAAATGTCTGAACGTTTCAAAGATAATTACAACCAATAAAAGCTAGCATAATGTTTATAACCTTTTCATTTTTTTCTATTTAGAGTCCTAATAGTATAAATAGGACCACTCCTTTTGCTATAGCATTAGACATTTTGAGAATAAAGTTTAGTTTATCTCATTTTAGTTGGCTTTTGCACCATTGCTTTTTTTTTTTTGTTATTCTCCCAAATATTATTGTAATATATAAATCCAGTCTCCAATCATAAAGCCAAACACAAAGTCACTAACTCTTCTAGGCTTGATTTGGATGGAGGGAAAATAAAGAAGAAACTAGGGAGGGGAGCAAACTAGGAGAAAAAAAAATTCCAAAAATATTAATTTTTTTTACTATTTTCAAGAGTTATTATTCTTAGTTTTTCTTCATTCTTATTTTTCTCCCAATCCAGACATAGGGCTAATCTCTCATGTTGGAGGACAAAATAACACTTCTAAGTTCTAATCTCCTTCCTTTGCGGTTAATCAGTTCTTTTGACTGGTAATAACATGGATCAACCATTTCATATCGAATTTTACTAGTATTATTTTAAAAATTATTTAATTTATGTGTTATGCATTATGTCTTTTTATTTATAATATTTTCTTTATCTATTCATAATTGCAAATTTTAAAGTTTCCAAATCATTAAACAAAGTACATATCTTATCATGATGCCAACATTTGAAAGTTGGATTACAAATCTATTCCAACTGGGGATATACTTCTTAAGCATTATCTACGAGCATCTATTAAGTGTGTTTGTGGTTGTGATTGTGATGAATCCTTGTAGAACTTGTTTGTGATTGCCTTCTCACTAAAGCTATTTAGTATGGCTCATGTTCTATTCATTCTCATGCTATTTTTTGCTATAGGAAAAGTTGATTGGATCATTTATACATTAGAAGCATTATACCATGATGTTCAAGAGAAGGAATCTTCCTTCTCCTCCACTTAATTTGATATAAAAGGAATCAAGCCCTGCATGAGACTTTCAAATTCTCCCTATCTCAAGTTATTTGAGAAATTCCAGAACAATTAAGCTTTATAAAAAATGTTTGCCAATCTAAACCTGCATCATCCTCATTGGTGACATACAATTCAAAAAAGGTTTTGAATCCTTTGAGTGTCGGATCACCATAGGCTAATGAATCACTTATTTCTAGGAATAAATGGATGGTTAAGATCACAAAATTCAATAAAGGTAGACTTATCACCTATGGAGCTCAAATGCTGTACCATGGTGATGAGTATTGTAGGTTCTTGATTCGAAAAACTTGTAATAAGAATCCTCATGCCTTTGGGCTCGCATGCTTGAGAGCAATTCTTTACTGGATCTACAATTTCATGGGTTGCCCAGATCATTCTCACAATCTAGGTCACATCATCATTTTCACTCATAAGGGAAATTAAACTTCAAACTGTTGGAGGAAAAATTAAAAATAACCTAACTTCAAACTGTTGGAGGAAAAATTAAAACTAACCTATCGCTCCAAAAGGTTAAAACTATATTTTTTTATTTAGTCTTCAAGAGCATTTTATTAGTGAGCACTCCTAAATATTTTTTTATTAATATATAGGAGCACTCACTTGTTAAGCGCTCCAAAAATGTACACATGAAGGAGCACTTTTTATAAAAATTTCTCCTATATCTTCTGCATTAAGATATTGGAGTGCTTTTTTTTAGAAGCGGTCCTAAATAAGCGCTTCAAAAAGCTTATTTTATAGTAGTGAAAGTTGATTGTTTTGCTCAAGATGTTCTTCATTTGCTCAATTACTTTAATACTATTTCCATTGAGAAGCAATAGTTGCAATTGCCTATTAATCTTTTTCTTTGTAATTGTCCTTTTTAATTTTCTATCACATTGTAAGATTACTTTTTATGCTTTTTAGTTAATATATGTTCATTTGACTTTTTAAAAAAAAAAACAAAGTGCATATCTTCAATGTTAAGATACACACTTTTTATTAAACACCTTTGCTCACAGTAAATATCATTCTTCGTATGAAAAAGTAAAATACTATTCTTGAATTCATATTATATATAAGGTCAAAAGACGAATTTACCCTTAAAAGGTATTAATAACTATGCTTTTTACTTTTTCTTAGGGTTAGAAACATAATTTCAGAATAAATTATGTCAAATAAGTCCCTCGCATATGAGACTTTTAAGTAATTATCACAATTTATTGTATTTATTTTTTATTTTCCTATTTCAATGTCATTTATTTGTCATTCTCCCATAAGAAATTTTATTTTATTTTATGTTTTAATGTGAAAGAAGAGACTTGATATAACTTGCAAAAATAATCATGAGACAGACATGAATGAAGGAGAGATTGACACTTAAGTCTTAAGGGAATCATTTTATTCCACTACAATCCCAACAAATTTCAAAGGAAATCATGTCTTGCCTATAATACCCCTCCCCTTACGATCTCTTCTGCATTCTGCCATTTTCAAACTAGTCTTCTTCCTCCACCCACCATCACTATTGAAACTAGATAGTCACCGATAAGGGTGAGCATTTGGTTGGTTTGGTTTTAATTTCTCTAAAACTGATCGATTGAATTATATAAAAAATTTGAATCGAATTAAATCAAAATACATGATCAAACCAAATTAAAAACTGAACCAAATTATAATAGTTTGATTCGATTGGTCTATTCAGTTCATGGGCTTTGATTTGGGTTTATGGAGTCTAACTGTGCATTTATTCTTCTATCCAATTTTTTCCCTTGATGTTGAAGGCCTTATGAAAAAATAGCAATCGTATATTATAATTCATGAAAAAATTAATAAAACTCAGTACTATTTCATTAAAAACTAAATTATAGAAATAAAAAATTAGAACATCACATTAAATAAAAAAATACCACTACTGCAAGTGGCAAAAAGATGTTTCTTACTCATCTAGAAGGGAATTTATTCACATTTTCAAAAATATGAGAGAAAAATATATATAATTCGGTCAATTCGTTTATTTGGTTCAAGAATTCTTATATCAAATTGAATTGATCAACTAAAACTTTTCTTAAAAGAAAATCAAATCGAACCAAAAAACTGAATAAACCAAATCAAATAGCTAAAATTTGATTCAATTTATTTTGATTTTTCATTTTTATTCGGTTTTGCTCACCCAACCACCCACACCAACCTTCAACCTCCTCACATGCTTCACCTCAGTGCCATCACCACCTTTGACCTCCCACTTAGCAGTGGCCACCTCTAACTCCTTCACTTCCATGACTCCACTTGCTTCATGGATTTGATTTATCTGTCATCTAATTCGATGGTTCACCTTGGTCATAAATTTGATGCTCCTCCCTAACCATGAGTTTGCTAGTCTTGATGATTCTCCTCCCTTACCTTGGCAATTATCATGCCAAACATAAATACTCCGTAATCATCATTTCATTTCATCACATCCCTCACCCTTACATTCCATGTAATTCTTTCAACCAAACGAGTCATTAGTAACTAAAACATAAAATTTTAAACTAAAAAAAAATTGCAACTAAGGGCTTATTTGAGAACCTGTTTCTAGTTTTTTGTTTTTTAGAACAAAAAAAACTATTTGTTAATGTATTTTTAAAAAGTGTTTTAGAGAATAAAAATAAAATATTATTATGGAGAATAAAAAAACTGGTACATTTTTTAAGTGTTTTTGGATTATTGTTCTAGAGAATAATAAAGGATGAGAAAAACAACCATTTTCATTATTTTTTGTGTGCTCAGAACATGATTTATAAAACACTAGTTCTCAGAACAATAAAATAAAAATAGTTTCAAATATATCCTAAATCCCTAAAATTTGCAATAACTTCTACTTTGATTTACAACTTTATTTTCCATTTTTATTTAAGAACACAGAGAGTCAACATTAATTTCAATGTCAAATTTTATGAGATATTATTTATTCAAATATATGATCTTTAACTCTATATTATTTCAATTTTATTTATGAACACAAAATCTCAATGTTGACTTTTCATTTGATAAGTTATTTGTTCAATTCTAAGAATTTATTGCAACTTAATATTCCGTCCGATTTGCAACTTTATTTACCTTAATTGGCAATAGGATTCCCAAATTTTATTATTTGGGTACACAATATTTTAACATTGAATTTTATGAGATTATTTGATCAACTTCAGAGGTTTGCAACTTACACTCTCATATTTACAACTTCATCTTCCTTGATTTGCAACTCCATGCACTGAGTTTCAAGATTATTTGTTGAATTTCAAAGTATAAGAAATTGCAAAGAATGGAAATGACCGCAAAACCACAATGAATACGTTAACATAAAGGCATGGCAAATGATCACAAATCACGATAAATACATTAACTTCTATATGATGTACATATTACAAGACTTTTTGATAGGGTGAATATACGACAAGGGAAGGAAAGAAAATCAGTAATGACAAGAGTAATTTCAACAAAACAAATCCAAGCAAGTCAGTAATTTTTGGCCAAACGTCAGTAATTAAATGCCTGCTTGATTCATCATTTTAAAAACTATTTTCTATCTTAAAAAAACTATTTTCTATTTTTAAAAATAAAAAGATTCACTTGAGTAAGTGTTTTAGATTTAAATATTTTTAAAGCTGTACTCATTTTTATTTTTTTAAACAAAAATGAAAACATCTTAATTTTTTATTTTTAAAGTGTACTATATCTAACTATTGTAAATTATATTACAACTATGGCCAACTACTATCGTACGCTATCGCAATTAAACATTAACAACTGTCACTATTGGCCAACCACGACTGTCACCGTTGGCTGCTTTTTTAACTTTAAAATTATTTTCAAATTAATATCATCAAACATAAAAAATGAGAGCAAAATCAAACAAGCCTTAGATTAACACTTTCCAAACTCAGTTTAACAATATTGAGGAGGGAGATGATATGGCAAAAGAGAGTGAAAATGGAAATACTTAGAGAGCCCAAGAGCCTCTGTCAATCTGACTCTATTATTTGGGCTTCTCTTCGATCTTCTTCTTCCACTACTGAAAATAGAAGTAATTTTTATTTCTCTCTGAAATATCAAATTATGAATTCAGTAAGGAATTGTTGTTTCATCACCAAGCATATGTTAGCAAGGAACATCATATTCCTTGCTAAAAATGAAAAATCAGCGTCGCACATAGCGAGAAACCATTTTGACATGTCTAAAAATTGCATTTAGCATGGAAAATTAGTAAGATTTATTTTCTCTCAAATGATATATTATAGCAAGGGATAAAATCTCTTTCTAACATCAACGAGGGATTAGGGAGAAACTTTTGTTCCCAGCTAATCATAAAAAAATATTTAATTTGTTTTTGTGGGGCTTCAACCGACAACGTGGTTGCTTTGAGTTCTAGACGGGTCCGGCCGTGATGATCGGTTTGTCACGAGGGGAGTTGATATTTTCTAATTCAATGAATCAGGGCATTCAGACGGTTTCTGAAACTGTTTTTGTTTTATTATTTTATAAAATATGTTTAGAAGATAAAAAAAAGAAATATGACAATAATTTTTTGAAATATTTAAATGATACTATAGTCCCTCAAAATATCATAATTTCTCAGAAGTTCTGAAGGGCTTTTTATTATTAACGAATTTATTTTAATTATCAAATTGTCCTTATTGAAAATAAATGATTCACTAGTTTTGTTTAAATATTCATAATTTTTCTTTTTATATTCACAATAATGTAACAGCATATTACAACTTCGCATGTTAAATTCCTTATTTGCTATTGTATTATTGCAAATATAAGAAAGAAAGTTGCAAATATTTAAATAGAACTTATAAATTATTTATTTTTAATAAGGGCAATATGATAATTATATAAATTTATTAATGATAGAAAAGTCTTTAGGAATTTTTGAAAAATTATGGCATTTTGAGAAACTAAATTATCATTTACATATTTTAGAAAAATTTTATTATCATTTTCCCATTAAAAAATAATCAAAATGTGTGTTTTATACATTCTTCATTGTTCTTCATAACAATAGTTCAAAAATACTTAAAAGATATTTTTGTTTTTCTATTTTCTAAAATAATATTTATTTATTTTTTATTTTTCAAAATATTTTTTAAAAACACATTATCAAATAGATTTTTTTTTTGTTCTTGTAACATCTTGAATTTTGGATTCTAGCATCTTAAGAATATGCAAGAATTTAGTAAGCTACTAAATCCAAGTAATTAAGAGTCCCTAAAGTACCTTGAAAAGATAGAATAATTTTTAGGATTAAATTGTAATTTTAAATTTTTTTGGGCAAAAGTATAATATTTTTAAAGATTTCAAAGAATTGTTCGGAACTAAGAAATGAGAAAGTTAAGGTTTAGAAGTGTTCAAAATAGGCTAAAAAGAAAATAAATAAGGTCTAAGAGGATAACAAAAATATCTAAAATTAGTCTTGAAAAGTAATTAGTAAAGTTACCGGATTAAACAGAGGTTATGTGCTAAATCTTCTAGAGAAGGATCATAGTGAGATCCCAAGGATCATAATAAATCTAAAAAGAACTTAATGAGATCACAATTAGATCTCATAGTCATGGTAAACTTAGTAGAAAGTTATTAAGTTACATAATATATGACAATTCTCTAAGGAGACAATGGTTGAAGATGAGTTTAAAATACAAAGACTTGTTAAATTTGGATAACTATTATAGAGAAAATATCTTAATTTTTTTTAGATACCTTAACTACTATTATGACCAAGAAAGGAAAGAAAAGAGAAGAGAAACGAGTAAGAGTAATAACTATTCAAAGTCAAATAATAATTATCAAAGTTCAAGGATAATTATATGTAATTAAATAAAATGAGATCATGAACAAGTACCCAAATTAAAAAAAAAAACAAGGGTGAACATTAATTGGAAAATATCAAGCTCAATCGGAGTCAAAGTGTAATTTATAAGAGTCTTGGGTCTTAAAGTGTAATTACAAAAAATTATCAAAATTTAGGAAAAAATTAAAGAAAATTAGTATATCAAAGGAACAAATATTTGGAGGAATTACTCTAATTACAAATATTTGGGAATTGTTCAAAGAATCAATTATGAAATTTATATCCAATTTGGCCAAGAAAAATATCCCAAAATTCATGCCCAATATTAACAATAAAATAAGAGGCTACTTGAGGCCATATTGAGAGCATGAATGGCGTCATTTTGGACCAGAATGGAGGAAGGATTTGGACAACTTTTCTTGGTCCAAACTGATCAAAACTAACGGTTGAAATAAGTGAGAAATTAAAATTTTGGATTTCAAGTATTATAAAATTTGTTTTAAACCTCCACTACAATTAATGACACTTTCTCTTCCCATATGCTCACTTTTAGCTATCAAATGTACACGCACGCACGCACGCACGCACACTTGTTGCATGCTTGGTATTTATGCTTGCATGATGATATGTATGACACACACGCACGCACACATGCACTTATTGCATGTTTGGTATTTATGCTTGCATGATGATATGTATGACTTATTTTCTTGTTTTATGAATCATGAATGAATGTTCGAAGCTTTATTTTTAAGTATTTCATGATCTATGTATGATGCATAAGCATGTAACATGTCAATAAGTTAGTAATGAAGTCTTGTGATGCAAGTGTATGTTATGCATGAAACTTTTTCCTCATATATTTGAATGGTATTGTTTAGTATTGAGGTTCTCTTGAATTTCATTCCCAATAACTAACCATGCTAGATTATAAGCCTCCAAAAAGAGTTAGAACAAGAAGCAAAGGTAAGTGGATTAGGAAATAATTTTCATATGCCATTACTTTTATGAAAATGAAAAATGTATAAATCAATCCATAAGCTATGTAAATTTATGACAAGACTTGGTATGCATAAGTGATATGTGGTGCTATATGATGGCTAATTTTGAGTAACTAGCCTTGAAATCATGACTTTTATATGCATGATTGGCACTTTCTAGTTTAGGTTCTTTTTAGAGGATGGTCACTGTTTCACTGTTTAACGCATAGTAATCCATGTCTAATGTTAATGATAATTTTTATAAGCAAACTATACACCTAAATTTTTTCAAAGAGTTTTAAATTAGGTTATTTGGACATGTAAACTTGAGTTATAAATTTTTCAAGTTATGGCACAAATTCTCTCAAAGAAATAGAGAAAATTTAGAAAAACGAATAATCTGTAATATTTGAAATGAAAAAGGATTAAAACTTCATTTTTACCACATAAAGTACTTCAAGAGTTTTCAAGACAAATTTAAATCATCCTTATATGAATTTTGTAGATTTATTTATGAATTTTCAAAATTCACCAAATATTATGGACTTAAGCAATAACTCAAAGTTTAATTTGTGAATTTTTAGTTTATAAGTTTTAATTTTCATTTCGCCTGAACCATATTGCTCTCAATTATATAAAAAAACCTTTAAAAAATAGGATTTGACAGCTCCAGATAAAAAAAAATATTCTCAAAAGGTTACAAACAACTCCTATGTCATTTTCTGTTCATCATATGATTATTTGAGGACATGCGGAACTTGATAAAAATCTCTTTGAAATTTTAATTGAATTTAATTGATTATTAATTCTTTGGGACCAGTCATTCTCCCATGGATGAATCCATCTTCCAGCTGGCGCTTGCGCCTCATCCCTCTCCAATTTAGTGTCTCAACTTTTAGACCCTTTGGTTGAGGGGGAGGGGAGCGGAGGGGAGGGGCTCCCCTCCCCTCATTTGGTTAGGAGCTCCCCTCCCCTCCCTTCCAAACCCTCCCCTCCAAATTGGGGGAGCTTCACTCCTCCCCCTCCCCCTCTCCCCTCACCTCCCCTCCCTTTTCCTTCCCTTCTCTCGAATCAAACAGACTTTAGATGGACGTCATGTTCTATATATCCTTCATCTACAGCGATAGCATATTTTCCACGCTTACGTGTTCTTGTATATATAAACAATAATTCAATTAAAGCTTGTCCGCGCATTTAAATACGATTATAATCGGAATCATTTTCTCTTCAGTACTATTAAAAGAATCAGAAATTTATTTATAAAAAATTATATTGTAACTTTTAAACATGTTTTAAAAAAATGAATAGGTATATTGATTAACTTGCTCACCACACACCTAATAACAATTTAAATATTATAATTTTTGTTAATCCAATCTCAGAGTGCAAAATATCAATAGTTCTAATCTGAACTAATTTTTTTTTTACAGTTTTTCATAATCTTGTATTAAAAATAAATAAAGGAGTCTACTTGAAGTGTAAATGCAATTATGCATCCACAAACCACGTAAGGAGTGCTTGAGAGAAAGTGCCACGTAAGAAGAGAGAGGATGTGATAGTGTGTATGAGCAACGGAGCCAAGGCCTTGAATCACCAGTGCATAATAAATTAATATCTTAACTTAAAAATTGATAATTATTTTTTTAGAATATATACTTAAAAAAAGTTTGAACATAAATATTTTTCATTGAGCCTTAAAATTTAAAATTGAAAAATATGAGCGCAAAATTGTAAAATTCACTCACTGTATTCAGCTCATGAACGTGCCTTCCCACAATGGTGTGTACAGGCCTACTCTTTAACATATTAATGCCTTGTACCTTAGTACTTCTGCGATCTTATTTATAAAATATTTTTAATATATTTTATTATAATTAAAAAAATTTTAAAATTTATTAACTGTATTTATAAATTTAATAATTTAATAATTTTATTTTTATTAAATATATATATTTTAATAACATATTTTTTCTTTAATATTTATTATTTATTAGAGGTTAAAGGAAAAAAATTATAATAAAAATTTAATAAGATAATTTATAAATAAGATAAAATTTTTTTTTCTCTCTGTCTCTGACCTATAAGGCGATGAGAGAGAGTAGCATTTAAGTTCCTTGTAAGTAAAAGATTGCAGGTTAATATCTCCCTTATAATCTCAAATTGTTAGCGCCAACCCGTCTGAATCAACAAAAATTCTAGTCAGTCTTTTGAGAATCGGACCGACCCACACGGTCAGATTGGTTCATCCGCGACCCAGACATGATGGCGCTTGGTTCAACTCATTGGACTTTGGACCGGACGGCTTTAAGGGAACCGGATTTAGCTCAGAACCCGGAACGGGTGAATAACGGGTCTGGCGGGTCATGAACAGTCACATTGGGAATGAAACTGCGCCCAAAAAAATTGATAGAAAAAGAGCCCTTCTTCCACTTCAAGTACCTTAAGTCCACAGTACTTCCAGTTCAAGGATTCCACTTCTCAGTTTTCCGTCGCCGTCGACATTGGGTCTGGTGTGTGTGCCGATTCGACTCTGCCACCGCGTCAAGTTTTGGTTTTTGTGTCTGTTATCGTCCGTCATCGAGATTCCGTTGTGTGTCTGTGTGATGGTGGAACGAACTAACTCCATCTGAACAAAGCCCAAGCTTCCTCCGTTGTCATCTCAAGCAAGAAAGTGATTGGCACAAAGTGAGAGAGAAAACGAACACATTTTTAATGGATAAAGAAGGAAGACGGTGGCGTTCAAGGAGAGAGTGATGTTCAGAGTTAAGGGTAAAAAGATGAAAAGTTTAAATAAATACATTAGTATTTAAAATTAATAAATAAGATTAAATGAAAGGCTACTGATCTTTCTTCAATGGAAAAAAAGAAAGGCTAGTGAAGTTTTTTTCCCT
Source organism: Prosopis cineraria (assembly GCF_029017545.1). Classification (NCBI taxonomy): domain Eukaryota; kingdom Viridiplantae; phylum Streptophyta; class Magnoliopsida; order Fabales; family Fabaceae; genus Prosopis; species Prosopis cineraria. The sequence goes on along the minus strand of NW_026555341.1, from coordinate 13,921,941 downwards.
GCTTTTCTTGTGCGTTGTGATTGCTTTCAGAATATCAAAATGAGTATTGTAATTTTTTTCTTTATTTTTATTCACTTGGATTTTTTTTGTTTTTATTAAATAATTAGAATTTTTATATTTTATTATTAATTTTTATTTAATTATTTTGCTATCAATTTAACTGCCTGTCTAACTGGTTGAATCATAAAAATTGTAACCCATTAATCTTTTCCATTTAATGTTTGGTTTGATTTTTAAAATATTGATTCTAATACATCAATTTTCAAACTTCTAATATGTTATAAAATTTATTAATTTTTATTATTTTATAAAAATATGTAATTTAATTTTTTTCATCAAATTTATTGAAACTTATTTATTTAGATTTCTTTTAAATTGCTAAAAACTAATAAAATAACCAATGCCTCGAGCTCTTCCTATCACGAATGATTTTAAGAGGAAAAAAAATACTCCTTCCGTTTAAAAATATAATACATTTTTAACTGAATCTCACCTCCTAATAAAGTAATTACTTACTTTTTAATTAACCCTATTTTTTTATATTTATCCCTATTAAATATCCTACAATAAATATAAAGTCATTATTAATAGGGGTATTTTTTTAAAAAAGTAATGATTACATTTCAAAAGGCTAAAAATACCTTATATTTTTAAATATCTAACTTTTTAAAAAATACCTTATATTTTTTAATGAAGGGAGTATATTTATGAAAAGGCATGTTGATTTTGGTAAGGAACATATTTGTGTGAAAATTTTTGAAAAAGAAGCCACATGAGATTAATTATTTGGGAGGGAAAGAAAAAAAAAATGTATGAAATATTGTGTTATAGTACCTTCTTTTTATTTGGCCAAGTGTCTTCTTTTTAATCAATAAACAAAATTTGTTTTAAAATCAATTAAAAAATTCATTTCTAGCATTTTTAAAATACTCGTAATAGAGTTGATGAGTTAGACTAAACTGTATGATTTTAAAATAGTCTATGTAATTATGATAAATTAAAAGGAAAATGACAATCAAGAACCTTTGTGTCAAATTTATATCATATAAGGACCAAATGATTTGGTTTTTACTCTACAATCATCTGGTACTTCTGTGATATTAATTTCATAAGGAAAATGATGAAATTGCCCCTCATAATGAAAGAGAAACTTCTTCCTACTTGAAAGAAACTTCATAATCAAAGCTAAAATATTTTCCTTCTCTCTCAACCAACCCTGGAAGTGAAGTAGAGACAGTTGGTAAATGAAAAAAAAATCTGAAATCATCTATTATTGTCTTGCATTATTGTCTCCTTGTATGTTCTCATGTAGCATATTATTCTTCTTGATGGGTAATGTTCTGGAGTGAATATCATAGGACGTGGAGGTTGCAGATAGAGCAAGTTGAGTGTATTCGAATGTCCAAACTCTATCTCTCGCATTAAGGTAATTAATGCAACTCTCTTTTCAATTCTATCTCCCACGTTCTTCATTGCCAGGTGTGTAAAGTTGCATGTTGTTTGTGTGTAAAAGGAAGCATTTAATAATAGTTCACATACTTGATAGAAACAAAATATATCAGATGCATTTAATGTGAGTGGCATGTGCCATTTACATAGAGAGTCATTTTGAAATGTGGTTTATGTTGAGTTTTCATAATTTTAACATAATATTGTTTAAATTGAAAGTTTAGTTGTTAAATAATGGATTGTTGCTTTGGAATATGCTTGCTTGAAGCCTTGGATGTTTAAAATTGTTGAAGCTTGTGTTGTTAGAATAGTAATGCTTTGTTGTTAATATATGATTTGTAATTGTTAAACTAGAATTAGAGTGAATTTTTCTATAACTAATATCATGTAAACTTTTTTGGATTAATTTAAAGTTTCAAGGTGGCATGATCAATGGCAAGCATTCAAGGGAAGAATTTTTTTTCCCATCATGGGGGAAATTATGTCATGACAAGTGAAAGGAATGTAAAATATGAGGGAAGCAATGTAATTGCTAGAATTATTATAGAGGGAATGACATATGATGAACTTAGAATATTAATATTATTAGATGTGTGTCTTAGAATAAAGACAATGGACCTAAAGTATACAGTGATAATTGAAGAAACCACATTGATAGATCTTGTAGATGACACTGGAGTGGCTCAACTAATTAAGTTTAATGATAATAGTGGTCACGTTTATATTGATGGGAGGGAACATGACATTAGACAGTCATCACCAATTGATTATTCTCAAGAGTAATTATTTAAATTTAGTTAAATTATGTAAATTTTAGTTGGTTGACATTTAGTGTTACGTATAACTTATGCGGCATTGATTGTGAATATAGGCTAGGTTATATGTTTGGAGATACTGAAGGAATATCATTGTGTCAAAGTGAGTGGGATATTGATTTGGACAGTTTAAGCTCACCGTCTCCTCCTGAAATAGTGGTAGCACCTGATGCTAAATGAAGGTTAATTGTGTAGGGTATTCCAACTCTCATGACAAAGATGAATGCTACAAAGTAGAGGGATTTGTTTGTTTAGTGTAGGTCAGACTTTTCCTGATGCTATTGCATTTAGATAGGGATTGCACAAATGTAACCTCGCCCACAAGTTCATGTATAACTTCCTGAAGAATGGCAAGAAGAAAGTCATTGCAGAGTGTACAACCAAGGGTTGCCCATGGAAAATTTCATAATATAAACCAGTAAGGGAAGACAATCTGTTCTTACGTGTAAGAACATTTATCAATCAACATGCACATTGTGCTCAAGACAAACTCATAGTCTCACACAAGACTAAAACTTCTCTAACATCATCTATTTTACTAGATAAGTTGAGGTCAAGTATCAAGAAGTCTTCAAATGAAATTAGAGGAGACATGTATAAAGAATATGGTGTGAACCTTTCCTTTATTCAAGCATATAGAGCTAAAAAGAAAGCATTGGCCAATTTACATAGTTCTTCAGAAGAGTGTTACACATTAATCTTTTGGATTTATGACAGACTTAAGGAAAGCAATCCAAAAATTTTGGCAAAATGGGTTAAAAGACCATATAATAGATTTGAGCTAGTATTCATTACCTATGGGCTTTGTATAAAAGGGTTTTTGAAAGTTGGTGGACTCATATTGTATATAGATGGGTGTTATCTATCTGGTCTATATAAAGGGACTATGCTTGGTGTAAGCACTTATGAATATAGCCGCTCCTTTTCACTTACTTTCCTCTTTCAGCTAACAAATGCCAACTATAGAGATCTAATTCAATGTTTTTTCACCCTTTTTGATCTTCTCACTAGAACCTTGACTTCACTCTTTAATTTATCATGATTTTGTTGTGTATCTTCTTCTTTGTCCATTGCATCTGAATTATGTTCTTCCTCTTTCTCTCCCTCTTCCTCTTCCTCTTCATCACCTTTTTTAATCTCTTTTGAACTTTCTTCTTCATTTGACTCTTTTACTTCCTTTTTGTCTTCTTTTTGACTCATTAACTTCCTTATTTTTTCCCTTTCATCCTTCCCTCCTCCTTTGTCTCCTCCTCTTCTTCCTTGTCTTCCTTATTCTCATCTAGATCTTCCATATAAACCATCTCCCCTTAAAGCTTGAGTAACTCCTTAGCAACATAAATCTACGCTTCCTTCATTTTTAGGTGATAAAAGTGTTCACTCTCACATAAATATCTTTTATCTCCTGCACAATACACATCATATAAGATAATGTACATCAACTATATTGAAATAAATTAATTTTTTCATACTAACCTGGTGATGAAATGATGTAATTAGTGGTAATTTTGTACAACTGGTTTCCTAAATAGTGGTTGTAATATGAAGGACCCCATGTCAGCTCTTCTTCTTTAGATCCACTATTCTAGTCACTCTCTGCTTATTCCAATGTTTGAGAGCATCACTTGAAGATGGGCCACCTTTAATTAGAGGAAAATTTTGAAGGACAAAAATTTACAAAAAAAAAGGCAGCCTATATTTTAGTCTATATGTCTTATAATTAGTCATCAAAATAATAAAATAAATTATTAACAATTGTATACTAATAAGAAAAACATGCAGCCTCTAATGTTTAATTACTCCTAGAGCTTTCCCTTCTTAATAAGTTGTTTGTACTCTTGAATCTCCATTGTAAGCTCATTCAAGACAAGTCCCACCTAGTTAAACTTTCCCCATGCATTGTTTATGTAACTCATCGCTTTTAACATCTTGTCACTAACAACAACACTAGTAGCAGGACATAGCAAGGTGTTAAGTGTGTACACCACAAAAAAAAAATCAAAAGAATCATCATCTTTTGTAGACATGATCTTCTTCTTTATTTCATTGAAAGACAATGGAGAATATTGTCTCTTTAATTCATTAGTTACCTCCTTGTCAGTTTCCATTTTCACTTCTTCCCTTTCACTCAGTAACCCCATAAAAAGTTCAACCTTTGAAGGACTAATTTAATAGTCTTCCCTCTAATTGTAATATTTTTTGTGGGTGAGTCATAAGTATAAACTATCTATCTAACAAGCTCTTGAGGGATTCTCTTGCAACATATATCTAGCAATCTTCCAAAATCAATTTTGTTCACCCTATTCCTTAACTTGTCATTGTTCTTCACAAATTAAGCAACTTCCTTGAACTTGCTTGGTGAACATCTAGTATGGAATGGTATAGTATACTTCTTGTGGCTGCTTTCACCTCTGACTCAAGGGTTTTTAGTTTGTATGGCTCCTTTTCTTCTTCACTTAACTTCTTCCATGTCATTCCAACAGCATCCACTGCATCTTCAAAGGACTTGTGCTTCCCATTTGCATTGTCATGAAATTCTTTCTTGAATTGCTTAAAACCAGTCACATGTTTCCTCTTCTATCCTTATTTGTCAACCATTTTTGTCTCATTGCACATATTAAAAATAACCACATTTTACAAAATGTCAAATCATCTATACACTTGTCAAAACAATAAAGCCTATTGTTATTTCCACATAGATACTTGTCAATGTAACAAAAAGAGTTCTTGGAGCCCATGATTTCACCATATTCTACCTTACTCTTGTAAATAAAATAAGAGGGGTTATTCATTCATGAATGGAAGTTGTTACTCAATCATATACTTGTCAAAATATTAAAGACTCTTGTTGTTTCCCATAGCTACTTGCATGTGGTAAAGGAGCCTGTAAGAACATTTATCATTATATACTACCTTGCTCTTGTCAATAATATAAGAAATCTTGTTAATTCATGAATTGAAGTTGTTATTCAATCATAGCTTGTCAAAACACTCAAGGCTCTTATTATTTTCTTATGGTTACTTATGAATGTTCTAAAAGGACTTGTTTGAGTCTAAATTTTCATTATTCTACCCTTATCTTGTCAATACAATAAGGGAGCTTGTTAATTCACGAATGGAAGTTGTTATCATGGCTACAAAGCAATAGTTAGCAAACACTTAAAATGACATAACTTAGCACACAGATCGAAATGACACCCAAAAATTGTTGAACTACATTGTTTCGACTAAGATGGAGGTAAATGACAATGAATATCTATAGAAAAATGAAATCTATCTCACCGTTTACCGACCACCCTTCTTGGCCTCCATCAATGCTGAGCACAACCACCTTCAACAATTAAGAATGACCGACTGCCTAGCCTTCGGTGTTCGACCATCAATAATGCTATCAAAGAATGACCCTTACAATGTCATGCACATATAACAAAAGCGATTTCAACTTGGGCAGTTGGAGAATAAGTTGCTTTTGATTGTTACCGTGGTGGGGGCGACTTATTTGAGATATGGGGTAGGGTGAGCCGTAAGGGTTCCAATGTAGGTTTTTTATTATTTTAAACTAGGGGCAATTCCATCATTTTGCTTACGAAATTAATATCATAGAAGTGCTAGAGGATTGTAGAGTAAGTACCAAATCATTTGGTCCTTATATGATATAAACTTGACACGGGGGTCCTTGGTTGTTGTTTTTTCTAAATAAAAAAAGTAGTCAAAAATACTTTACCCATTTTATTTTTGGGTAAATGAGCAAATTACTCATTAAACTTTAAATCTAGTAGTACTATAGATTTTGAATTTATTCATTATATAAATTATTTCCTCAACTTCTAAAAATGGTACAATTGGCCTCTTATTTTTAATGAAAGTTAACTTTAACTGTTAATTGACTAGAAAATAATAGAAAAAGATTTTAAAAATTATAGAAAATGACAAAAAGAACACATGAAAGAACCCAAAAATCATAGAAAAGTACCAACATTTTTTTGATCATTTTCTATAATTTTGAAGTCTTTTTCTATCATTTTATAGTAAATTAATGATTCAAATTAACTTTTGTTAATGGTAACATTTTTAAAATTTTAAAAAATAATTTACACAATAAATAAATTTAAAGCCTAGAGTACCACTGGAATTAAAGTTTAAAAAATAATTTCTCTATTATTATTATTATTATTTTTTTGGTAAAAGTGAAATAACGAGACTTGATTTAACCCACCGAAGCTATCACATAATGTGCAAGAATCCATACAGCTCCTAGATAGATTATCGTCATGTTGAAGACCACAAATTCTCCATCGCGATTCACACCCACAACTTACACATTTGGCACGTTTAATTCCATTGCCACAGCTGACCACAATAATAATAATAATAATAATAATAATAATAATAATAATAATAAATAAATAAATAAATAAATAAATAAAATTCCATTGCTACAGCCCCCAACGACCTCTGTCTCCTCGATAAGGTCCACACTCCACATCATGGTATTGAAAACCGGACCGGACCGGCCGGGTCAACCGGAAACCGGTGAACCGGTCCCCTGTCCGGTTTGGGTTTGCTCTTAACCCGGTGAGGGAGTAAACCGGTGTAACCCGGTCAACCCGAGTTCAACCCAGTATAACCCGGATAACCCGGTGGGTTGACTGGGTTAACCGGGTTAATATTTTTTCAGACTTTTACCCCAAAACGACGTCATTTTTGATTTTTTTTTCATTTTTAATTTTTCAGAGCTCTGGTTTGGAAAAAAGATAACAAAAAAAAGTGAAATTGAAGTCAAAAAATGAAAAATTAGAGATAGAGCATGCTAAGTCCAAAAATATAGTATTTTATTATTGTTAGACTTTTGAGTGGTTGGATTTGGTTGAATATTTTTATAATTAATGTCTTTTTATTTAAATTATATTATTTTAATCATGACCGGTTTGCCACCGGTTTAACCCCCGGTTTAACCCCGATTGAACCACTAACCCGTGACCCAGTGCCATGATCGGTTTAATGACCGGTCCGGTTTTACGTACCTTGCTCCACATAGCTAAATTCAAAACATCACATAAAATTAAAATACCATGTAACACGTGCATGAGAAGCAAGGGAATTTGGTAGTACTGAGCATTATATAGAGTAGTGTTAATTACTCCACGTTTCTTAATTATATCATCATTAAATTAAATACCTTGTATAAATGTCATAATAATAACAAATGAAATTTCAATATATTATTTTTTAAAAAAGTAATAAATAAAAATAGGGTTATTGTTAGAAAAATAATTATAAAACTACCTAATACCTTATACATTTATATCAAGCAAACTTTTAAAAAAATGCCTTGTATTGTAATTCAAAAAGAGTAAAGTCTAGGGAATTCGTCCCAATGATCTATCTATTTGTGACTCTTGTTGGAATATTATTTATGAATTAGCATTAATTAATAAGCCCAATAAATTGGTCCTTATGATCTTGTGTGGACCGTGAAAGGTGAACCACACAAGTGAGCCCAATGGGTAGAGGCTCAACCCACAACCCAGTAGCCGTCAGTTATTTCCTATCTCTTAACTGACTGAGTCAGAGATAATAGATAATATAATTATTTAATTATTTAATAAGGCGGTTACCGATCTGATCTATATAAGACGATTAGTCGGTAACCGCAAACACACGACTCATTTTTCTTCTACTTCCATTATCTCTGAACTCTCTGAAAGCTCTGGGGACCTGTGGGTTGTGTACCTGCCTATACTCGAGGTAATCGAGATCTCTCTAGCACTCATGGATTCTTCAGGTACGCATACATTACTTTACTTGTATATATGAATTGAGATATTCAGATTCAACACGTGGCATCAGAGCCTGGTTATGAATATTAATCTGTATATCTCAATTCAATATTCTTAAAGAGATGATGATAAATTGAATATGATAATGATGATTTTGGATATGTGATTTTTGGTTTAAATCTGTTATATTTATGATGAAACCATTAGCATGATTCAAAAAAAAAATTCTGGATTCTTCAGCGCGGTGAAAGAAAGAGTCGCTGGAGGTGGTCGTCGGCGTCGTGACAACAGCGTGATTCAAAAAAAAATTCTAGATTCTTCAGCGCGGTGAAAGAAGGAGTCGCCGGAGGTGGTCGTCGGCGTCGTGACGGCAGCGGGTTCTGCATAGTCGTCGGTCGTCTTTCGTTCAGCGACCCTCACCGGCGACGTCCCCATTCTCAGCTCCTTTTGGATCCAGCTCGTGGTCAGGGAAAGACGCTGTTCAGCAGCGTCTGCTTCTCGCCGGCGTCGTGGTGCCCGACTGGCTGTTGGGGTTCGCCGGCGTCCTGGTTGCTGCACCGTCGCCGGTGAGCTCTTCCTTTCTCCTCTGGGTTGCGGCAGCCAAGGACGCTGTAGCAAGCAACATGAACCGGATCCTAGGGATCCGGTTTCATAGTTCTGAGGCCCAAATTTCGTTTGGGCCTAGATCCATAAAAAAAAATTTTGGGGAGAAGCTGGCGGCGCAACGAAACCGAATCTTAGGGATTCGATTTCCTTGCGTTGGGCCCAGATGAAATCTGGGCCTAGCTAAAAAAAAAACTTATGTTAATTACATTTCGGCCCCAGTTTTAAATTACCTTCTTGGACCCAAAATTTTATTAGTCCCATTATATTTCTGAAAATTACATTTTAGTCCCTTAACTTTCAGAATTTCAATTTTGACCCAAAGCTCTTCCAGAATTACTTATTTGCCCCTGATTACCTTTCAAAATTTCACTTTAGTCCTAGATTCTTTTCCTTAATTCCCAAAAGACCCTAAGGACTTTTAAAATAATTTTGTTTTGTCCTAAAGTCATAAAATTTATGACTTTGTAAATTATTGATGATGCATAGGATCTCGTAGCATTGATAATTGACATACCCCATAGGTGTGACATTATTAATGTGATTTTGATGGTTGGCTTTGACGATAGACTAATAGCACTCCTTTAATGTGTTAGATATTTGTTGTACCCTATAGGTATGGAAATGTTTAATGCATTATTTTATATGGACTTTTGTATGGGCTAAATTTTTTTTATGGTATATGAGCCTTCTTGATGCATGATTATAGTTGCCTAATTGATAATCGCTTGTTGGGAAATTCTGTTTTATAATTATGTTGTGCACGCATAATTAATATTTCCCATTTTCTGTTTTGTGATTTCAGTTTTTGCTTTTATGCAACTATCCTTTGTGAAGGCTCTCAATGGGACTAACTATGATGACTGGAAAGAGTCCCTCAATATGTATCTGACCATTTCTGAGAAAGATTTAGCTCTGAGAGAGCCCAAGCCTGCGGATCTCTCTTCCGAGTCCAGTGCTTCTGAAATAGCCTTCCATAAACAATGGAGTGAGTCCAACCGGATCTGTCTAGCAATCATCAAGTACACAATTGAAAAGGGAATTAGGGACAGCATTCCTGAAAATGATACTGCAGTGGAGTACTTGAAAGCTATTGGTAACAAATACAAGAAGCTTGACAAGACTCAAAAGAACTACTATCTGTCACTTCTTGACAATACTCGATACGACGGAGTTTCTGGTGTCAGGGAGCACATTCTGAAGCTTGTTCATTACTATAACAAGCTTAAGTCATATGGGATTGATTTGGGTGAAAGTACCTTGGTTTACTGTGTTCTTCAATCATTGCCATCAGAGTATGCATTCTTGAGGACTTCATACAACTCACAAAAAGCTGAATGGTCTGTTGACCAGATGATATCGATAGTCACTCAAGAAGAGGAAGCTATAAAGAAGAATTCCTCTCACTCAATAAATTATGTTTCTCATGGCTCAAGCAGCAAATCTGGAGGGTATATAAGAAAAAGGGGAAGAAACATGATGCCCCAAAGCCTAATAATCCAACCTTTAAGAAGGATGGTGATAAGAGTGAGAAGTCGAGGAAGAAACCCTTTAAAGGGTTATGCAATTATTGCAAGAGACCGGGTCACATTAAAGCTAATTGCTTCAAATTGAAGAACAAACAAGAAAGTGAAGGTACAATTCTTCAAACTACCCCTCTAGCTCTAGTTTGTTTTGAATTAACACCATTGAAACTTCCTTTAACTCATGGTGGCTGGATTCTGGTGCCACTATACATGTTGTGAATTCTCTACAGGGGCTAAGAAACCAGAAGGTTCCAAGTGAGGCACAGAGGTCAGTCTTTGGCATAGTAGGGAGCAAGGAATCAGTTGAATGCATTGAAACTGTTTCTTTGTATTTAAATTCTGGTCATGTTTTAAATTTGAACAATGTTTATGTACCTTCTGCAAAGGAATTTAATTTCAACTTCTGCATTAGATATTTATGGCTATTCATTCTTCCAAGGAAATGGGAAAATTGACATTTGTTTTGATTCCATTAATGTTGGTGTTGCTTCCTTAATATATGGCTTATATCGATTGAATGATTGGTCACTTGAACCTCCTAATCTCCATATCAATGCTGCTATTAGGCATAAACGTCAAAGGCCCAATGATAATTCCTCTATGTTATGGCATCGTCGTTTGGGTCATATCTCTAGAGAGAGATTGGAGCGCATGACTAAGCAAGGTGTCTTACAAGACTTTGATTTCTCAGATCTTGAGACTTGTGTCGACTGCATAAAGGGAAAATTTCCTGCTAGAGCTAGAACCAAAGGGGCAAAGAGGTCTGAAAACACTTTAGGCCTAATACATACTGATATCTGTGGACCTATCATGCCTCCGGCTATGGGTGGTTTCAGATATTTCATCACCTTCACAGATGATCACTCTCGTCATGGATGGATTGAACTCTTGCGTGAAAAGGGCGAGTCCCTTAATGCATTCAAGACCTTTAAAGTAGCAGTCGAATTGAAATCTGGCAAGTTGATCAAGTGTGTGAGATCTGATAGAGGAGGAGAATTTTATGGGAGATATACTGAGACTGGCAGGAACCTTGGGCCATTTGCTTTGTACCTTCAAGAGCACGGTATTGAAGCTCAGTATACTGTGCCTGGCACCCCGCAGCAAAATGGGGTTGCAGAAAGGCGAAATTGTACTCTCATGGATATGGTTAGGAGCATGATCAGTCACTCCTCACTGCCGGAATTCTTGTGGGGTGATGCACTTAAAACTGCTATTTATATTTTGAATCAAGTTCCTAGCAAGTCAGTTCCAAAGACTCCATATGAGTTGTATTTTGGAAGGACTCCTGCACTGAAGCATATGCGAGTTTGGGGTTGTAAAGCACAGGTAAAACCTTACAATCCACAACAGATGAAGCTTGATGCTAAAACTGTTGATGGTTTCTTTATTGGCTATTGCATCTGATCTTGTGGGTATAGATTCTATTGTCCAAATCATACTACTAGGGTAATTGAATCTGACCGAGCTTACTTCTTTGAATATGCCTTAGACAGTGGGAGCTCTGTGCCTAAGCATATTACCTTGCATGACGAAAGTAGCATTTTGCCTATGCCTATCTTGACAACTCCTCATGTTGACAGAAATAATGCCGTGGATTAGAATGAAGCTCAAGATGAACCACCTTTAGAGGGTGATAGGGACATGGTTGTTGAACCGAGACGGTCCCAAAGGGTTTGCAGGTCTGCTATTCCAGATGATTACATGGTATATTTACAGGAATTTGATTCAGATGCTATTGATAGCTTAGACCCAATGTGTTACCAGGAGGCTATTTCTAGCTCGCATTCTTCTGAATGGTTGGAGGCTATGAGTGAAGAAATGCCTCTATGTACTGCAATCACGTATGGGAGCTTGTAGAGCTACCAAAGGGGTTTAAACCAGTGGGTTGCAAGTGGGTCTTTAAAACAAAACGAGGAGCTAGAGGTGAAATTGATAGATATAAAGCCAACTTGTAGCTAAAGGCTACAACCAGAAAGAAGGTATTGATTACACAAAAACCTTCTCTCTGGTATCCACCAAAGATGCTTTTAAAGTGGTAATGGCTTTAGTTGCACAGCTTGATCTTGATCTTCACCAGATGGATGTCAAAACTGCATTCTTAAATGGCGATTTATATGAAGAAGTCTACATGACACAACCTGATGGTTTTGTTGAATCCGGTAAAGAACATCTAGTGTGCAGATTAAAGAGATCCATCTATGGACTAAAACAGGCCTCTAGGCAGTGGTATCTGAAATTTGATGAAGTTATCACCTCTCTCGATTTTGTTGAGAATGTCTCAGATCAGTGCATCTATCAAAAGTTTGATGGAACAATTTTGCCATTCTTGTTCTCTATGTTGATGATATCTTATTAGCCAGCAATTCTTGCTGCAGCGTCCTTGGCTGCCGTGACCCAAAGAGAAAGGTTTTGTTGAATTCGGTAAAGAACATCTAGTGTGCAGATTAAAGAGATCCATCTATGGGCTAAAACAGGCCTCTAGGCAGTGGTATCTGAAATTTGATGATGTTATCACCTCTCTCGATTTTGTTGAGAATGTCTCAGATCAATGCATCTATCAGAAGTTTGATGGGAACAATTTTGCCATTCTTGTTCTCTATGTTGATGATATCTTATTAGCCAGCAATTCAATAAATTTCCTCAATGAGATAAAGCACCTATTGTCTTGCCATTTTGACATGAAGGATATGGGTGAAGCGTCCTTCGTTCTTGGGATACAAATTCATCGTGATAGATCTCGTGGTATTCTTGGTTTATCACAGGCCACTTATATTGAGCGGGTACTTAAGAGATTCAAAATGAATTCATGTTCTCCTTCACCTGCTCCTGTACAGAAAGGTGAGCTGTTGTCAAAGTTACAGTGTCCCAAGGATGATAAGAAGAGGGCTGAAATGAGAAAGATACCATACGCTTCCGCTGTCGGCAGCCTTATGTATGTTCAAGTGTGTACTCGACCAGATATAGCCTTTGCCATTGGAGTGCTGGGTTGATACTTAAATGATCCAGGTCCGGATCATTGGAAGGCTGCTAACAAAGTTATGAGGTATCTTCAAGGTACAAAGGATCATATGTTGACTTACAGAAGGTCAAATTCTCTTGAGGTTGTTGGGTATTCTGATTATGACTTTAAGGGATCAGAAGATCTTGAGATTGTTGGCTTTTCAGATTCAGATTTTGCCTCTTGTCTGGATGATCGTAAATCCACGACTGGCTATATTTTCATGTTGTCTGGAGGAGCTGTCTCTTGGAAGAGTGTGAAACAGACACTTACGGTAGTTTCATCTATGGAAGCTGAGTATATTGCTTGCTTTGAGACTACACGTCACGCTATATGGCTGAGAAAGTTGATATCTGGCATGCACCTAGTTGAGTCAATATCACATCCTCTAACCATTTATTGTGATAACAAATCTGCAGTATACTATGCTAACAATCACAGAAATTCCAGTCGTACAAAGCATTTTGATATCAAACTTATGTTTGTGAAAGAGAAAATTACTGAGTCTCAAACCCGTGTGGTACACATTCCTGGCACGCAGATGCTTGCAGATCTGCTGACTAAGGGCTTACCTGTAGAAGTTTTTCAAAATCATGTAACTTGTATGGGTATTGTGAATTCCTTTGATGCCTTAGTTTAGTAGGAGTTTGAGAACCTTTTATGTTGCAATTTCTCTTTAGGCTTTGTTTTCTTCTGTGAGTTATGTTCAGTTCAGTTAGATGCGTCTATATCATTTGTATCCCTATAGGATTCAATGATTCTGTTGTGGTACGCTATACATGTCACTTGTTTCCCCATAGGAATCAGTGATTTATATTGTTATCTTACTGAGCTGTGTTTGAAATAAAATTTCATGTTTTACTCAGATTATGAGATATCATATCACTTGTTTCCCATAGGATTCAGTGATTTTGTGGAGTTTCATTTTCTGAATTTGTTTGTGGCTTGTTTATACAACTTGCTTAATTAATGCAATCCAAGTGGGAGATTGTTGGAATATTATTTATGAATTAACATTAATTAATAAGCCCAATAAATTGGTCCTTATGATCTTGTATGGACCGTGATAGGTGGACCACACAAGTGAGCCGAATGGGCAGAGGCTCAACCCACAACCCAGTAGCCATCAGTTATTTCCTATCTCTTAACTGACTGAGTCAGAGATAATAGATAATATAATTATTTAATTATTTAATAAAGTGGTTACCGATCTGATCTATATAAGACGATTAGTCGGTAACCGCAAACACAGGACTCATTTTTTTTTCTACTTCTATTATCTCTGAACTCTTTGAAAGCTCTGGGGACCTGTGGGTTGTGTACCTGCCTATACTCGAGGTAATCGAGATCTCTCTAGCACTCATGGATTCTTCAGGTACGCATACATTACTTTACTTGTATATATAAATTGAGATATTCAGATTCAACAACTCTTTCTATTTTTTGCTAAATTCGCCTCTATAGGACAATGCTACCTTTGAATTATAATATATATAAGTATCTTTTAAAAGTTTGTTTCATCCAAAATATAAGACATTATGCCTTTTTATAATTATTTTTAAATACATCTTACTTTATTTATTAACTTTTTTAAAAACATAATGCATTGAAATTGCAATTGTTATTATTAAGGCAACTAGTTTTTTTCCCATGTGTTGCCTAGGTTAGAATTGAGGAATTTGGGAAAAAAAAATTTGATGGCATCGATAAGGATGGATGTTAGAAAATATTAGAAAATGAGAGACTTCCTAGAGAATTAATCTTGAATGTTTCAGTTTCTCAATAGGCACTACAATGAGAGATTTTTAGTTAGATAATCAATCAGTTATGAATTTAATAGAGAAATATTAGAAAAATGGTTTTTCAAGTTCCAATGAGATAACCAATAATTTAAATTCTCAAAATTTAATCTTCCCAATATTCAAAGTGATTGAGATTTAATTTTTTACGTCAAGCATTGAAACTGGTATTAGGAAAATGATCTTATAGGTTCTGATAAGATACTTGAGAATTTGAATATTTAAAATTTAATTTTTCCCAATATCCAAGGTACTTTAGATTTAATTCTTACTATTAAACATTAAAACTGGTTTTCTGATCTAGCATAAATTTATAATTAACAATTGATCATTTTAATAGTCTGTATTTGAAAAGCTTAGAACATGTGTTTCATCTAAAAGTAGAATCTCAAGAAAGATATGGATGAATGGACTTAATCGAACATTTTATAATACATTTATCAGAAGACAAAGGCAAGTATAAGATTAGATAGTCAAGGCAAGATTACTCATGCAGATGATCTTCTAGATTTATAGTTATTCAAAGCAACAAAAAGGACTTGCCTTAGCTCCAGTTCCTTGACTTACGAAGCATGCCAATCCATCATTTGCTATCAATTCCTACACTACCTCTTAGATATCTTGAATTCAAATACACTGAACTTATCATATTTCGTTATCCTTACCTATAAACAAAAAAGATGTAGTAGTTTAATGTGTGTATTGAACATTGTAATCAACTTAAGGACCATTTTTTTGTAGTGAGATAACAAGATATAAATAATTATAGTGAAAGCTACATAAACAGAGTTTACAAATACATGTACTTAATCAGGGCTGAGAAAAACCTACTTGGATCGCCAATAAAGGTCTTCAAAGCAAGAGTAGCCAAGGTCATTTCCTCGAGGTTCTTAGATTCACTCAGTCAATAAAAAATCTAACACTAATCTCAGTAATAGAACGAATACAAATCCTATTGTTAGATAAGCAAATTTCAATATCAACAACATAAAGAAATTTATAGAATTTGAAGATGTAAATACCCAGATAAGGTCTAACCTCAAAAAAGATAGACAAATAGTATAATAAAATTTTAATAGAGAAGACATGTAAAAGAAAAAAGATAAAAAATGATGCAGATCCACTAAGAATTTATTTAAAGATCCTAAGATATAGTCAAAATTTGCACCCATCGAAGCTAGGAAAAAAAATATTGATCAATGAATTGAAACTCTAAAAAAATCTCATCCTTAGATGCCATATTATAAAAATTAGATAGTATTATTTCAATCTTAAGCAACGCACGGCCCTTTATATTTTGCAACAGTTTACAAGTTTCTAAATTTCTATAGAACTATTTATAGTTTCAAAAATCTTCATATTATAGTAGTTACTAAACCCCAATTTTTTAGCTATTGCTAAATAGGCCCCCCCACATTATCCATCAAAGACAATGACTCTTAGTGAATTTAAAGAAAAAATCAAAAGAATCTTAGCTACTAACACTACTCCAGAAAAGAAAATAAATGATGGCTATTTTAGTCCATAAATGATAGTTAATAAGTGTCATTTATTCGGCTGACATTTAAAGACCCCCAATTCATTTAAAATAAAATTTTTACAAAGGGAGAAGCAAAATGAGAATTTAAATGACGGGTAAATAAGATACCCTTCATTTAAATGAAGTATAAATGACGAGTATATCACTTACCTATCATTTAAAGAGATTTTAAATGATGGGTATATCATTTACTTGTCATTTAAAGTATGGTAATAATTCGGACCATACTTTAAATGATGGGTAGATGAGATGTCATTTAAAGTCAATATAAATGACGGGCATATTTTTTACCTGTCATTTATTTTAGTATAAATGACGGTTATTTATATAACCGTCATTTTTTATGTGATTTTTTTTAATTTGTGAGCTATTTTTATACTAGCCCCTTATAAAAAGAAATCAAAATAGCAGCAGCCAACCATTCCAGATTTGAATATTAACGAAATCTATTGCATTCAATTTCAAAATTAATCAATAAACAAATGTAATTACATAAAGTAAACTTTTTTCAAAAATAAACTACCTATTAAAAAAAAACTTCCTAGCTACTTCTTCAAGGTAGTTCTATTAATCTTCTTTGTATGACGTCCACACTTGAAAAATGTATTGACACCATTCTTCAATTACCTCATTTATTTTTGCATCCCCAAATTCTTTAACATAAGAATCATCATAGTACTGCAATATATAAATGATTCAACATATATTAATATAATTTTAATACATTAAATATTTTTGTAATCTAAAAATTAATATTTTTGACATACCATCTCAGGAATTATGCTCTCGTTATGGATAATGATGTCCTTCATGAATCTCATGATGCAAAAGCCACAATCCAAGCTATTTTTCTTTTATCTTGGACACTAAAAATTAAAGAATATATGAATATGTATTAATACATTAAATTTTAATTTAATAAATGATTTCAATTACCTTAATTATATTTCAAGTGTAGGCTACATCAAAATTTGTAAAGGACCTTGGAATTGATTGTTTTGTGTTAGTGCGGTATAACACAATCACCCTAATGAAACAATAAAAAATATGTTAGTATGAAATTTAAATAATTAAATAAATATGTAAAATACTTTATGCACTTACGTATTAATCAACTCCAATAAAATTTGTCTCCTCCTTGGTTCCCCTCCAAGAGAATCAAGATAATATATCTTTGGAGTATTGCCGAATGGTTCGGTGGTGATCAACATCCAATAGTCTCTAATAGTATTAACAAGTGTGGCAAAATTATAATTAATCTATTAATTAAAAATAAAAAAATTATTAAGATAAGTGAGAATTTCGTTACCCTTGACAGTATGGTATTATGAATAATGTTCCCTTTTGAGCCCTTACTTTGAAATTTTTGCTTAATGCCTTTGCTTGTTCTAAAATTTTGTCGCTTTTAATTAAGGCATGTGCACCCACTTCATGACGACTAACAAAGATGAACTTCGTTTGTAGATCGAAAGGGACAACAAATTTGTCATACAAGCACCTATTATAAATACAAGAAATGGATTAGTTTATATTTAAAATATTAACTATTCTTATATAGAAAAAAATTATCATATGTAGAAGCTAAGAACAGTGAGACTGGTCATATCATGTTGAAGTACTTCATCAACAACATCAAGTAAAAGCATATCATATCAGTCTTCGCCATATATACTAGCCTCGAATGGGATTTGTAGGAGCAGAGGATTAGACCTATGTACCCTTGCATGCCTGGAGCAAATTTCTATGTTGGCTTAGCAATTAAGGCTCTTGTCAGGCATAGTTTTATGGGAGACTGCCTTTTTAGAGGAGAGCCTAGATCGGGGTATCATTTTTTTTACTGTGCATCTTTGCTAGTCTTCTTTGGACTTGGCATCCTAACTTGACTAGCTTGCCATCCAACAAAACTACCCATCACCTCTCCAACAATCCCTGCATCCTCGGTGGGAATAAATAGCAGATAGTTCAAATCCTTCGGCACATTAATAGCAACATGTACATAGGACGCAGGGAGTGGCATATTATGTAACATGTCTCCTAGCAAATTAAACACCTGATCGATAACAACCACATGACGATTCAGGCTATTTTCTAACAACTTATATAGGTTCTTACTATATATTAATAAGTAATATACTATATTAAAGTTATGGGAAATAGAATTAGTGAAACATAAGTGAAATAAATTAATAATGTTTTACCTCAGGGAGATTTTTAATAGGGTGCATGACACTGTAAGTACCTTTCCCGCTAGGAGTAATATAAAACTCAACCTCTCCCCTCTCCTTGTCCTTTAGCAAAGCTTCAATCATGTCCCGTTGCCTAGATAGCTCTTCTTTCGAGGTGGCAATCTTAGCCCTTGCACCCATATCCTCTGTTGACCTTGCTTTCTTCTGTGACTCGAATATTTGTTTTTTTGAGACACTAAAGCCATATCCCCTAACTTGACTAGGGTGTTCGGCATTACCTAACGCCTTGCCCAAGACATCATCATCAGGCATGCCACTTTTCTCGATCTTAGCCTATGCAATATATAGTAAGAAAATTAAATTACTTGATTGAGTATAAAAAAAGTGTTAAGTTAATGTACTTACACACTTGTCAGCAAGCTCTTGAACACGTTCATCAACAATGTTTCCTTCTTTATTAGTTCGGCCTTCTATGAATAGTCTGTGACGTGAAACTGAGCTTGCCCCTGAACTCTCTCGCTCGATCTACGAATTTAAGTAAATTTAAATATGAGTATAGTACATATATCCATGAAATAAGCTAAAATTATATAGTATAAATATTAACTTACCATTTGTTGCTCAATTCCTGCATATCCTATGTGCCCCTTCTTGTAAGGGTATAGATCTTTATCATGCAACTCTTTCTTTTTGTGGCTCAACTCCTGTGCAAAACACAAAGAATCATATCAATAAAATTAAATATATCTACAATAATAAAAAATTAATTTATCTCATTATTCTTACTTGAAATTGTCCCTCGAGACGTTGAGCAACAAATTCATCCCACTGTTCTTGTGAAACTAATACCTTATCAAGTCGAGGACCTCAGCACTAATGTTTCCTCCTGATTTTTTAATGTGTTTCGCTCCCACAAAATACCAAAATGTCCGCATTGCCTTTCCAGCTTGTTGGACGACAAATTTCATCCGACTAGCATCAATTGCAAATGCTGATTGTAAACAAAAACAATTAATTAGATTTTCAGTCAAGTAATTTCAATTAATTACAACAATGTGAGTAAAGTATTTTACCTCTACTTGCTCCTAAATATAATTTTTAGTAGTTGGACTAACATCGTTCCAGTGCCTAATTGTAATCGGCACATTTGCTTTTGCCACAACTCTTATGTAGTTGATGAATTTATTTCTATTGGTCTTGATAGGTTGACCTTTGAAATTCCATTCAACTTCATATTTCTGTCCAGCAGCCCTTCTTCTATTCACCTTGGTCATCAATGTCAATCCTCTAGTTATTTGATTTGCTTCTTGCTGAATTTGCTGGTCATTCATCTCAACACTAGGATCAACACTACTAGGTCCACTGAGACCAGCACTCCTTTGAGAAGCCATTTACCTATAAGAGTAGAAAATCAAAATAAATAATAAATAACAATATAAAAAAATAAATCACATAATAAGTAATTTACAGGTTTAATGTAAATCACACATTACAAAATAAATATAGCACATAATAAATAACCATAAATTTTTAAATCACACAAAATAAGTAACCTACAAGTTTAAATTGTTCTTTTTCTTTTTCTTGTACATTCTTTATCTTTGCTCTCCTTTGCTCGAATGCTTCTACCTCTTTTCTTTGAAATCCAAATACCTTCGTTGTGATCATTTCTCATATAAAAGGCTTCATCCTCAACAAAGTAACTTTCAAATGATATCCCCATAAAGGGATTGTCTTCAACTATAGAATCATTCATATCTTCATTTATTTTACTGCTCAATAAAACGATAGACCAATTTACTTTAGCCAGATCAAGAATAAAGAACACTTGGTGAGCTTGTGAAGCCAAAATAAAAGGCTCATCTTTATAAACTTCTCTATTAAGATCCACCATTAAGAACCCCAAGTCATCAACTTTAAGGCCATTTTTTTCGATCAACCCACTTACAACCAAAAATTAGAACTTGAAATTTGGTGTAATCTAACTCCCAAATGTGCTCAATTACCCAAAGTATGACTTTTTTGCGTACAAGGGATTTTTGTCTTTAGTACTAGATATATGCACTGCTTGGGCTATAAGAGTTACACCACTATTTTGTATTATGCTCCGATCATCTTGCTCTTTGGTATAAAATATATAACCATTAATGAGATAGCCAGTAAAGGAAGGAACTTGTTTATCTAGACCTCTTGCTAACCATTTTAATTTTTCAGAAACTGAATCAGGATCGGCAGTCAACTTTTCAAGAATGTGTTGTTTCAACCAAACTGTAAAACTCTTATTATGCTTGTTTGCATACCAAATCTCCGATCTATTAGGGTTATCCCGCTTAAGCTCGGCCATGTGCATCTCTACATACTCCTCAACCTCGACAGAGTTGTGTAGTACATATAAATGTGCTTGTTCCCATTGTAAGTTGGAGATTGTAACTACTTTATTGCCCATAATTCCTTCTCCATCAGTTCTACTATCATGTCGAGAAGTCGGAAGACCAATATGGTTGACATTTGATAAGTACTCAGTATAAAATTCAACTGCCTCCTCACAAATGTATCGTTCAACTATACAACCTTCGGGTCAACTCTGAATTTTCACATATCCTTTTAGTATCTTCATGTAACACTCAAATGGATACATCCATCTCAAGAAAACTGGGCCACATATTTGTATCTCTCTAACTAGATGAATAGTAAGGTACACCATTATATTAAATAATGCAGGCAAAAAATACATTTTAAGTTCACACAAGATTAACACAATTGGCTTTACAATCTTGGCAATTTTGTTAGGTCAATCACTTTACTAATATAGACTTGAAGAAGAAACACAATTTTGTAATCGTAGCTCGAACCGTATCAGGTAAAATAGAACGTATAGCTACTGGAATAAAATTTTCCATCAACACATGGCAATCATGCGACTTTAAACCCTTCAAATTCAAATCCTTCAATGACACAAGAGTACCCCTCTAGAACTTTAACAGTAGCAAGCGACTCACAAAAAGTCTTCTTTTCTCTTCTAGACAATGTATGAGCTGCTGCACGAAGAAATGTATGACTTCCCTTCTCTTGCAGAGCCAACTCTTCCCTTATTCCTATAGAAATCATATCAAGTCTTGCCTTGATGCCATCTTTGGTCTTTCTCGAAAAATGAAGTAATGTACCAATCAAACTATCACACACATTTTTCTTAATGTACATCACATCAAAAAAATGTCTCACATATAAAGATTGCCAATATGATAGGTAAAAAAAAAGACATTTTCTTCCACCCACATGTCCCAAGATGCTTTGCAAAAGGTTTGCCAAACTCGAGATTCAAATTCTTCATCTTGTCAAAATGTTGCTCACCTATCAGTAACAAAGGTGCCTTACTTTCTTCTGAATTTCCATTGAAAGCTTTTTTTAGGCGTCGATAATAATGATCAGGATGCAACCATTTGCGATGTCCAAGATAGACATTATTCATCCCATGTTCTAATCTCACTGAATGTGTGCCATCTTCACAAATAGGACATCCGAGTTTTCCTTTAATACTATACCCTGATAAATTACCATATGCTGGAAAATCATTGATTGTACCAAACAACAATGCTCTTAAATTGAACCTTTCCTCTTTATGTCCATCATATACCTCAACACCGTGCTCCCACAATAATTTTAAATCTTCAATTAAAGGAGCCAAATATATGTCTATGTCATTTCCGGCTGTTTTGGCTTTGAAATTAGAATGGATAGCATCATTATTTTCACTTCATACATAACCATGGAGGTAAGTTGTAAATTACCAAAATAACTGGCCATGTACTATGACTGCTACTTTGAAGCCGTGTGGATTTATTCCATCAATAGATAATACGAGGCGAAGGTTTCTATCTTCGGCTCCAAAGTCAGGGTAATCGAGATCAATTTTTTTTCCATTGAGAAGAGTTAGCTGGATGTCGAAGCTTCCTATCTTTGATCCATTCATCCGTATGCCATGTCAAATTTTTTGCATTCTCTGCACTACTGTACAGCCGTCTAAATCTAGGTACAATGAAAAAGTACCATAATGCCTTCTTTAGACTCTTCCCATTCTCTTTGTAGCGTAAGGCATTACATTTTGGACACTCCATTAATGATGCATATTCATTTTTAAATAATATGCAATTATTAGGACAGGCATGTATTTTCTCATAACTCATGCCAATTGAGCGTAGCATTTGTTTTACCTCATACATAGTCCTTGGAAGCTCGTTGTTCGCAGGTAGAATTTGTTTTATAAGTGTAAGATTTTCTATAAAGCTCTTATCACTCCATCCATTGCTCACTTTCAAGTTGTACAATTTCAACACTGCTAACAACTTTGTGAATTCAGTGCAATCAGCATACAAGGGCTTCTTTGCATCACTTTTCAACATCTCTAACGTTTCAGGACAATCCTCAAGTTTCCTTTCAATTGCATTGGCCATCTCTTCAAGACAATCACCCTTATAAGTATCTGTGTCATGATCATTTGATTCAAAGCTTCCTTTATACTCCAAATTACTGGTAGACTCATCCCCTCTAGTCTCTCCAT
Source organism: Prosopis cineraria (assembly GCF_029017545.1). Classification (NCBI taxonomy): domain Eukaryota; kingdom Viridiplantae; phylum Streptophyta; class Magnoliopsida; order Fabales; family Fabaceae; genus Prosopis; species Prosopis cineraria. The sequence goes on along the minus strand of NW_026555341.1, from coordinate 13,898,690 downwards.
GCTTATGCCAACACTTGTAATTTTCATCAATTCCATAGCACACTAAATGGTCTTCCATCTCAGATGCACTAATTTACTTCAAAAGACCACATCTTACACAATAGCACATTATTCTTCTAGGGTCTTTTACATGCTCAAGAGAAAACCTTATAAACTCTTACATATAATATAGAGTAATTAATGAATCATGAGTCACAATGCATGAGCATTTACATCCTCCTTCAACCATTGATAAAAAATTCGGTAGCATAAAAGCATAAAGAAAGTATTTCTCAGGCTAAAACCCTCTTTTTAATCCTGGCATCTCACTCAACAAACTAATTCCAACTATATACAATCACAAAATCAATAAAATTCTCACAAAATAGCATTTTCAAATTAACTCTAATTATTATAAAATTATATATAAAATTCGTTCAAAATTCATAGAAAAAAGAAAAACACCATAAACATCATTTTGAATCAATGTTTTCTATCTCATTGATCATTCTAAGATTACACATATCATATATTAGCAATCTCAAGCCAAGAACAAATCATTCTTTACCAAATGTAAAAATATCAATAAAATAGCAATGATTTTTACAGAAACCGCATGTTAATTTTTGTCACTAAAATGAACTCCAATTGTACTGAAAATTGGTACACTAATACATTTCAATATGTAGTTTTGAACGATAAAACTACTCTGATCAAACAATACAGGAAATTTAAATTAAAAAATATTAAAATAAATTAGTCAAAATTCATAGAAAAATACAATCATCACAAATATCCCATTTTAATCACTAATTTTTATCTTAATAATCATCCTAAGGCAATGCAAATCATCTACAATCATTCTCAAGTCAATAAAACACCAAACATTAGCAATTTTTAACACCCCATAATATTAAAATGGGCAAAAAATGAGGAGAAATTTAAACAACAAAAATTAACTAATAAAACAATCCATAATCTTAAATAAATCAATCCCATAATCTAGAAATCTAAGCATATTGGAAGAAAATGAAGAAAAATCATAGAAGTCACAAACCCATGTACCTTAGAGAAGAGAGGATGAAACACAAAGAGGAAGCCAATGAGAGAGGAACCGGACGGTGTAGGAGGAGCACTTTCATGCCGGCGAGGGACTAAGGTGGTCGATAGCAACAATGGAGGCAAATTGAGAGATTTCTATCGATTTCGTGTAGAAGTGGAGAAGAGAGAAAACAGAGACGACGAACGGGCAGGAATGAAAAAGTGAACCTGAAAACTGAATAAAAACGAGAATAAATGACGGGTATTTATATACCTGTCATTTATTCAAGAATATATGACGGGTGTTTTAACACCCGTCATATATAAGAAAGGCTTTAAATGATAGTTGTTTTAAATAACCGTCATTTAAAGTGAATTTTTTTTATTTTTTTCAAAATCAAGAAAATCAAACGTTTGCCATGAATATATGACGGGTGTTTAACAAACCCGTCATATATAGTTCTGGACTTTAAATGACGGGTGTTTAAAACACCCGTCATTTAAAGTTTTAAAATTTTTTATTTTTTTAATTTAAGAATCTGAAATGGTGGGCACTAATATATGACGGTTTTTTTACAACCGTCATATATTGTATGAACTTTATATAACTAGTATTTTAAATACCCATCATTTAAAGTTTAAATTTATTTTCTATTTTTTTTATTCAAGTAAATGAAATGTTAGGCTGAAATAAATGACGGGTTTTTTTAATACCCGTCATTTAAAGTCTGATAATATATGACGGTTTTTTTTAAAACTCATCATTTATTTTCTCACTATCACCCACTTTTCTCATATATGACATGTTTTTATTTGACTGTCATTTTTCATGGCGTCTTATATTTACGTTTTCGTAGTAGTGTAATCCTATGTCCTTCTAAAATCATTGATAATAATAATATATTTGTGAGATTATATTTGGGGGGGTTATACCACCAAAAGAAACTAATATCTTTTTATCTATGGCTTGTTAATGCTATGTAGTTGTGAACTTCGTTCATCATCTATTGGGATTTGCCAAAGTGAAAATAACACTTCAAAAGCACTACTCAAATCTACTATATACTTTATGCAAACATAAAATCCTAAGTTCATTGAAAGTTCACATATCTTTAATGAACCAAGCATAAAAGGGCATAAGTGGCAACATAACAACACCTGTAATGGCAAAGCATTGAAATTCACTCAACATTGCAGCTTTTGAATCTTAGGAGGCGGTCCATTAATTGTTATTCCAGCATCAGTTTTATTTTACATGCACAACCTTGTACATAGACGAAGGATTTGTAACAAACATTCAGAAGAATCAAATAACTTGATGCGAAACCAATTGAACTCTGAATATGATAAAATCATATATCTAGCTAGAGGAGGGGGTAAAATGAGACCTAAGTTTTGAATTTGAATAAATTAACCTAAAGCAAAACAAAGAGCAATCAAAGATGAAGTCGGCACACCAAAAATCACTCATTTAGTACATATCTTGCCACCACCATATAACTCCATGTTATAGGACTTCTTTTTAGAATACTCTGAAATACCTGATTTGCATGCTCTGAAATACCTGATTCGCATGTTTTATTGAAGAGGACTTAGCATAAATAGTAATTAAAACAGTTCTAACAAAAACATTTGAATTTATAGAAGTTTTAATACTGAAGTTCTTAAAGAAATTAGTTGGCTTGGATCCCATAATAGAAAACAAATAATGGAAAACTTTTTAAAGAATAAATAAAGTACAGCGTGAAATACTTCTTTCAATAAAGCAGAGCGTTCTAAACTCAATGGCTAAATGAAGATCTGGCACGAATGCTTTTGTGGGCATGGCATGGTCGTTGCCAGATAAAGAGCCAATCCATAGACAGGATAGGGAGGCTATCGAACTTGGATGATAAATTGCTAAAAGGAAGATCCGAAGTTGAAATTGGTTCATTTATAACGAGGGTTTTGGAAATTAAGAAGGCCTGAAGAAGGGTTTATGAATTTAGGCAGCGACCACGACTGAGGTTTAGGATCTGCTAAAAGGATAAAATGATCTACTAATGTACCACGATCAAATTTTACAAGCATGAGGATATGATTTTTGAAGCATTAGTTGACGTAGAACAAAAACACTAGGAGAAAAACAAAGTGATGACATCTGAAACTTTATTAGTTGACGCTGAATAGAAACCATATGAGAAAATAAAGCGATGACCTTTGAAGAGTAGAGGAATGAGATTGGCAAAATTGACTTCTTTGGACTTGTTGCTTGGGAGAGGAAAAGACTCACTACCTTAAAAAAGTTTAATGCTCCCGCAATGGTAAATTAACAATGAGATAGAAAAATTAAAAAAAATTAAAATATATTATGATGGACCCCATGGCACGGGTGACATAGCATTAATGGCAACGAAGCCTGAGGATGGTAATCATGAGCATGGTGACATAGAAGGAGCCTAATACTTCCAATCCAACGTACCTAAAGACCCATTGCAACATATTGGAGGTCCAATGACAAGAGCCCGAACCAAAGCCATGAAGCAAGCCTTGTTCAGTCTTGTGCAAGAAGTTCAAGAGCTTGGAGAGCATTGGGGCACTCCGCTCAAGTCCAAAGGAGAGCATCTATACGTGTATAATGTATTTAAGATCCAAACTCATGAAGAGTCAAGCCCAAGAGATGCAGACCTTAGCCCAATGCAAGGAAGACTACAAGTTGAGCCTCTTGCATGCAAGGAGGCATGAAACCCTAGTAAAGAAGTCAAGGGTGGCGTGATTTCAAATCCTTTATGATCCCTTGATTGTCTCCTAAATTATTTCCTATTTTAATGGTCCTTTGATTTGATTTTCTATTTTGAGTCTAGTCAAAGATTAGAATTAATTATAATATTAATTTTTAATTTTTATAATCCCATAATTTTAGGATCACATCTCCTAAATTATGTGGCTGAATATTTTATCATTATTTCTCCTTTTAGTATTAGGAAATTAGGGTTTTAATTTTAGGAAATATTTTTCTATGAGCCTATATAAATTAGGCATGCTCCCTATTGTAAACAACACAGAAGTTGAATGAAATTATTCATTTTAGAGTTTATAACTCTTGTGAGCCTTAGTGCTTTGTGGTGGTATCCCGTGTGAGAAACCGACGTGATCAAGAGCGTGATCAACTCTTGTGGTGTCTTCGAAGGTTGAGGTTCGTAGAGGCAGGTGCTCTAGAGGATCTTCTCCTTGATCATTATCCTATTGTTTACTTCATACCTTTCTTTATTTCCGTCATAAATTTCGTCCCTTTCTTTTTTTGTTCTTGTGTTTTTGTTGTTTCAGGGTTCTGTCCCTAAACTAGCACGATTCTGCTTCCGCGTCCCTATCAGATGATACCTCCTCCTTTGGTTGAATATTGAGAGCTCTTCTTGCCACCAAGATAGAGTCAACTACACCATTGCATTCGAGCTCATCATTTGATTCATGGGAGGTAGAATCATTATCAACATTATCAGCATCATCTTTATCACTTTCATGCACACTATCATAGCCACCATCATCTCTCAAGATCATAACCCTTTTATTGCTACAATCTCTCGCCATGTGGCCCACACCATGACATTTGAAACACTTAATAGGAGAAGTGTTAGATGAATAAGAAGAAGGTTTAGGGTTAGAAGTTTTACCCTTATACTTGGTCTTTATTTCTTCCTTGGCTTGGGATGTATCTTTGACTTTGAAATCCTTCCATTTGGAAGTTGTCTTGGAGTCTTTCCAAGAGGACTTGGAACGTTTGTTCTTATTTCTCTGCTCCAACTTTATAGCCTTGTGTATGAGCTCTTCCTTGTCCACAAAAGTGTGTAAGTCAAGCTTATCTCTCAACTCTGGCCTCAAGCCATCCATAATTCTTGACATTGCTTCACGTTCATTTTCTTGAATGTTTGCACGAAACTTCAAGATATTCAACTCGTGCACATACTCCTCCACTGTCATAGATCCTTAAGAAAACATTCTCAATTTTCTATTCAGCTCTGTATAGTAGTAGCTGGGGACATAAGCCTTTCTCAAGTACCTTTTAAGCTTCTCCCACGTTTTAATGGGCTTTTTCCCAAGTTGGCTTCTTTTGTACTGTAAATCTTGCCACCAATAAACAGCATAGTCAGTGAAATTCAAAGAAGCAGTTTTTACCTTCCTTAACTCAGACAAATCAAGAGTCATGAAGATTTGATCCATCTTCATTTCCCAATCAAGGTATTTTTCTGGATTGTTGCTTCCCTTGAATGAAGGATACTTTACTTTTTGGTCCGATAAGTCAACACCACGCTTTAAGGATTTCTTTCCCTTAGGAAAAGGGGGTTCTTCATAGTCCTCATCATCGCTGGGGATCTTATGCTTCTTTCCTTTAAAAGAGGAAGTCTCCGGCTCATCTTTATCCTCTTTATGGAACCTATGATCAAGTTCCAAGCGAAACTGCTGCAACTGTGTTTTGATAAGTTCTAAAACAGAGTTCATATCAATACTAGGGGATTCATCCTTGTTACTCATGTTCACAGAAGCACTAGAAACCATATAAAATAAAAATAGGTCCTCACACACACAAACTCACGTGTTTACTCTCAAGATAAAGTCACTCGTGTTTCACAAAAAAAAAAAGTAATGGCTTTTTTTTTTAATGATAAAAAACACACTTGCCTTTTACCACTCACTAAGCTTGTGGATAGAATCCAATGGTGAAACCCACAAATCAAGAAACTAAGGAACAATCAAGTGAATATCTTCTAAATTAAGGAAACTAGAAAACAAGCACAAGGTGAAAAGAGGATTTTTTTTTTTGCAATTTTGAAACAAATAGGAAAGCAAAATTTTCAAATAAAATTAAGCTTGTTAAAGGAAAAACCACACGTGACAACAAAAAAATAAGAAAGAAAGAAATAAAAGTCAAAGAGTCCAATACTCAAAGATAAAAATAAAAAAAAACTAAATAAAATAAGAGAGTAGCACAAATAGCAAATAAGAGAGTAGAGAATTTGAAAAGTGCTACCAAAAAATAAAAAATAAGAAAGTGATCAACGTAAAAGACTTTCTTATCACCCAAGTTGACTTTTCTCTTTAAGCAACCTCTTGGTGACTTGGAGTTCAAAAATAGCCTTTTTCTACAGTCATAACTCACAGCAATATATTTTTTTTTGTACAATTTTTTTTTGAATTTTCGGATTTTTTTTTCTCTTTTTTTTTTCTCAACACACTAACACTTTTTTTTTTGCCTTTTTTTTGCACGAATTTCTAGGTATTTTTTTCTTTTTTTTTTTGAGAAGGCTAATAAAATGAAAACTCACATAAGATAAAAAGTCACAAAGGTGTGGGCCACATGGCGAGAGATTGTAGCAATAAAAGGGTTATGATCTTGAGAGATGATGGTGGCTATGATAGTGTGCATGAAAGTGATAAAGATGTTGCTGATAATGTTGATGATGATTCTACCTCCCATGAATCAAATGATGAGCTTGAATGCAATGATGTAGTTGACTCTATCTTGGTGGCAAGAAGAGCTCTCAATATTCAACCAAAGGAGGAGGTATCATCTGATAGGGACGCGGAAGCAGAATCGTGCTAGTTTAGGGACAGAACCCTGAAACAACAAAAACACAAGAACAAAAAAAGAAAGGGACGAAATTTATGACGGAAATAAAGAAAGGTATGAAGTAAATAATAGGATAATGATTAAGGAGAAGATCCTCTAGAGCACCTGCCTCTAGGAACCTCAACCTTCGAAGACACCACAAGAGTTGATCACGCTCTTGATCACGTCGGTTTCTCACACGGGATACCACCACAAAGCACTAAGGCTCACAAGAGTTATAAACTCTAAAATGAATAATTTCATTCAACTTCTGTGTTGTTTACAATAGGGAGCATGCCTAATTTATATAGGCTCATAGAAAAAATATTTCCTAAAATTAAAACCCTAATTTCCTAATACTAAAAGGAGAAATAATGATAAAATATTCAGCCACATAATTTAGGAGATGTGATCCTAAAATTATGGGATTACAAAAATTAGAAATTAATATTATAATTAATTCTAATCTTTGACTAGACTCAAAATAGAAAATCAAATCAAAGGACCATTAAAATAGGAAATAATTTAGGAGACAATCAAAGGATTATAAAGGATTTGAAATCACGCCACCCTTAACTTCTTTACTAGGGTTTCATGCCTCCTTGCATGCAAGAGGCTCAACTTGTAGTCTTCCTTGCATTGGGCTAAGGTCTGCATCTCTTGGGCTTGACTCTTTATGAGTTTGGATCTTAAATACATTATACACGTATAGATGCTCTCCTTTGGACTTGAGCGGAGTGCCCCAATGCTCTCCAAGCTCTTGAACTTCTTGCACAAGACTGAACAAGGCTTGCTTCATGGCTTTGGTTCGGGCTCTTATCATTGGACCTCCAATATATTGCAATGGGTCTTTAGGTACGTTGGATTGGAAGTATTGGGCTCCTTCTATGTCACCATGCTCATGATTACCATCCTCAGGCTTCGTTGCAATTAATGCTATGTCACCCATGCCATGGGGTCCATCATTCCCTCCCAGTTGGAAAGGATTCGTCCTCGAATCTACAGAATCATATAAAGATAAATCAGAAACATTAAATGTGGCACTAACATTGCCATAAGAGCTAGGCAAATCAATCTTGTAAGCATTATCATTAATTCTTTCCAAAACTTGAAAAGGTCCATCTCCTCGAGCTTGAAGTTTGGACTTCCTTTGATTAGGAAATCTCTCTTTCCTTAAATGTAACCAAACCCAATCTCCAGGCTCAAAGATCACACGTCTCCTGCCTTTATTAGCTTGCTTGGCATATTGCTCATTCTTTCGCTCTATATTTGCTTTAACCTTAGCATGTAAGTCCTGCACAAACTTAGCTTTTTCCTTGCCATCAGTGTTAGCATGCTCAGAGAAAGGCAAAGGTAAAATATCAATAGGAGATAATGGATTGAAACCATAAACAATTTCAAATGGAGAATAAGAAGTAGAAGAATGAACAGCCCTGTTGTAAGCAAATTCAATATGAGGTAAACAATTCACCCAATTCTTCAAATTCTTCTGAATTATTGCTCTTAATAATGTAGTCATAGTTCTGTTAACTACCTCAGTTTGACCATCAGTTTGTGGATGGGCAGTAGTGGAAAAAAGTAACTTAGTCCCTAATTTATGCCATAGGGTACGCCAGAAATGACTAAGAAACTTCACATCTCTGTCACTCACAATAGTCTTAGGTAAACCATGCAAACGAACAATCTCTTTAAAGAATAAGTCAGCAATGTTAACAGCATCATTAGTCTTAGCACAAGCAATAAAGTGTGCCATCTTAGAGAACCTATCAACAACAACAATATGGAATCTTTGCCTACAGAAGATTTAGGCAATCCAATTACAAAATCCATAGAGATATGTTCCCAAGGGTAAGAGGGGACGGGTAAAGGAGAGTAAAGTCCATGAGGTTGGATCTTAGATTTTGCCTGTCTACATTTAATGCATTTATCACAAACAGATATGACATCTTTCTGCATGTGAGGCCAAAAGAAATGATCAGACAAAATAGCCAAAGTTTTATCTACACCAAAGTGTCCCATCAAACCACCACTATGTGCTTCCTTAGTAAGCAACTCACGCATAGAACAAATAGGAATGCATAATTTATTTTTCTTAAAAAGAAATCCATCAAATTTAAAGAAATCACTAGATCCATGATTTTCACAAGATTTCCAAATATTTTCAAAATCAGGATCAGTTTTATAAAGATCTTTTAGAATCTCAAAACCAAGTAATTGAACATGCAAATAGGAAAGTAATGTATACCTTCGAGATAAGGCATCAGCAATGATATTTTCTTTACCTTGCTTATGCTTAATCACATAAGGAAAGGTTTCAATAAATTCCATCCAGCGAGCATGTCTCTTGTTTAACTTACCTTGAGACTTGAGAAACTTTAAACTTTCATGATCAGAATGAATGATGAATTCCTTGGGCCACAAATAATGTTGCCATGTTTCTAAGGCCCTCTTTAGAGCATAAAGCTCTTTGTCATAGGTGGAATAATTCAAAGCTGCGTCGTGAAGCTTTTCACTGAAGTAAGCTATGGGCTTAGAATCCTGCATTAAAACAGCACCTATACCAATACCAGAAGCATCACATTGAATTTCAAATGCTTTAGAGAAATTAGGCAAAACAAGTAAAGGGGCATTAGTCAATTTATCCTTTAGGGTTTGGAAGGCTCTTTCTTGTGTTTTATCCCATTTAAAGGTCGCATTCTTCTTAACAAGTTCATTAAGAGGGGCAGCAATGCTAGAGAAATCCCTAACAAATCTCCTATAGAAGCTTGCTAAGCCATGGAAGCTTCTCACTTCACTTGCATTCTTAGGGGTTGGCCATTCACGAATAGCCTTAACTTTCTCCTCATCTACACGAATTCCCTATGATCCAACAACAAATCCCAAAAAGATAACAGAGTCCATACAAAAGAAACACTTTTGAAAATTAGCATATAATTTATATTCCCTCAAGATGTCAAACACATTTTTAAGATGATTCATATGATCAGTCAAAGATTTACTATAAATCAAAATATCATCAAAGTAAACCACAACAAACTTGCCTATAAACCTTCTAAAAACATGATTCATTAATGCCATAAAAGTGCTAGGAGCATTAGTCAAACCAAAAGGCATAACTAACCATTCGTATAATCCAAATTTAGTTTTAAAGGCAGTTTTCCATTCATCACCCTCTTTCATACGAATTTGATGATAACCACTTCTAAGATCAATTTTAGAAAGATAGAAGCACCATGTAATTCATCAAGCATATCATCAAGTCTAAGGATAGGGTAACGATACTTTACAGTGATTTTGTTGATTGCTCTACAATCAACACACATCCTCCAAGATCCGTCTTTTTTTGGCACCAAGATAACAGGGACAGCATAAGGGCTAAGGCTCTCACACACAAAGCCTTTCATCATCAATTCCTCTACTTGGCGCTGGATCTCCTTAGTCTCTTCAGGGTTAGCCCTATAAGCAGGCTTGTTTGGAATAGCAGCTCCAGGCAAGAAATCTATCTTATGCTCAATTCCTCTTAAGGGAGGAAGTCCATCAGGAATTTCATCAGGGAATAGATCTCTATAATCCTGTAACAAAGAGACAGCACTAGAAGGCAAAGTGGGGTCAAAAGTATTAGTAGAAAAATAAATATTCTTGGGAATTACAATAAGAGCTTGCTCACTCATCAAAGCCTCTTGAATCTTACTTTTCCCACACAATAATATTTTTTTTCACTATTTTCCTTCACTCCCACCATTCTATTTTTGTCTTTTCTCACCTTCTCACCACTCTTTTTCCTCTCTTTTGATTGATTTTCAAGTAAAATAATACTCTCTTTCTTTTCTCTCTCACTCATGCCACAATCAAGGAGATCTCTCCTTTGCTTGTAATCTTGAGTAATCTTTAGTTGATCTTCATAGGCTTGGATGGGCCTAAGAGGATTTAATACAACAGTCTTGCCTTTAAAAGGCACCTTGTAACAATTTCTAAAACCATCATGAGTAGCCTTACTATCAAACTGCCAAGGCCTACCTAATAATAAGTGTCCAGCAAGCATAGGGGCTACATCACATAATACATCACAAGTATAAACTCCAACAGAGAAAGTAATCAACACTTGCTTAGAAACCCTAATTTCAGCAGAATCATTCAACCATTGCAATTTGTAGGGCTTAGGGTGTGGGATTAAAGGTAAAGATAATTTATCTACAAGTAAAGTGCTAGCGACGTTAGTGCAACTACCACCATCAATTACCATGCTACACACTTTCTCTTTGATGAAGCATCTAGTGTGAAAAATATGCTCGCGTTGCTCATGTTCATCATATTAAAGTTGACTAAATCAATGATAACTAATCAGAACCCTTCTACGAGATTTGTTAATATATATTGATGATTATATAAAATATTTAATGAGATGTAATCGGAAAGACATTAAAAAAAAAATTAAGAGCCATAAAGTAGTTTTGGTGGCTTGAACCATAAAATAGTTACTGATGCTCTAATAATACCCCACTTCCCATCCAGTTCTTTTTATAATTAAGGATTCAGTTACAGCTAGTTTAAACTAAGAATCTTATATTATATTTATTTTACATTTTTTGTATGATTCAATTAATTTCATTAAATATTTATAGATATCTATTAAAAATTAGTAGCTCCAATTGGTCTAGAGATCTTGGAGAGATAATAATAAGCAAATATATATATATATATATAAGGATGTTCACAAGTTCAATTTTGTTTGCTTTTGAGGAGAAATAACTGAGTTTGAGAAAAACTATAAAAAAACAAAAGAAGAAGAAGATAAAATACTAAGAACATATAAAATAAATCTAATATAGGTTTGATTCAGGTTTTAAAGATAAAACATGCAATGAACCAAACCGAACAATTTTAATAAAAGGAAAACCAAACTAAATATTTTTTAACATAGGTTTTGAACAAGTTTGGTGTAATCAAGGTTAATTTTCATAAAGAAAAAAACAGAACACTCCTTGAATATCTACCATTATATATAATACTACCTTGCTCCCATCACTACCAAAAAAAAAAAGACTTTCGGTGGTAATAATCCAAAACCCACCGCTAAAAGTTTTACCAGTGACTTTTCATTATCAAAATTTTTGTTGCTAATAGTTTTTGGCAATAATTAAAGTATACTTTTAGCAGTGATATTTGTTGCCACCAAAAGTTTTTCACAACTAGAACTTTATTTTAGTGGCAACAAATGTTGCCATCAATTTTTTTCGTAAAAATAAAATAAAAGAACCATCTCATGCCATGTCACTGACAACATGTGCAATTTCTCATGCTACGTCACCTGACAATTCATGCCAGGTTACCTTGCCACATGTGGACCTCCTCATACCACATCGCCTCATCACGTGTGCCCTTCCTCATGCCATATCAACGACATCTCATGCCATGCCACCCTACCATGTGTGCGACTCCTTATGCCATGCCACCTAGCCATGTATGTGACTCGTTATACCATGTCACTAATAACATACTCTATGTCACCCTATCACGTGGGCGCCTCCCTACGCCACTTCATGCACCATATTGCCACATCTCCCACTATGTCATACCATGTTGCATATTCATTATAAAATGTGTTAAAGTCAAGATTTGAGTTCTTGACCTCCATCTCCCAAGCCTTAAGTCCTTTTTCTTTGCCAATTGAACTGAAATGCATCTATAATTATTATCAGCAAAATTAAATATATGTTATTTAACTATATACACATATATCAAATAATGTATTATTAAAAAGATATGCATATATTATATTTTATTGTCAATTATTAATATGGTAAAATAATTTATATGATTATATATATATATATTATTTATTTAATAAAATATTATTTTTAGTAGCAAATAACATTTTTGTTAGGGAAATGAACTTAAAATTAAACAAATTTTAAATATGAAATAATTTTCTCATAAACATCTTAACCAACTTGTAAATTTTATTTTCATTTTTAAAATAAAAATAATTAATTTTAAATTTATTTGTAAATATGTATTATATTAGTTTATATTAAATATCTTTTACTTTTATCTTCTCTATATTTTACTCAAAAATTAATAAATTAAATGATTAAATTTTTATCATCTCCCAAATTAAATGTCTTCCCTTATTTTATTAAAAATAAATTTTATCAATAATTTTCAATTATCTTTGAAAATAATTTTAATAAAAAATTAATTTTAACACATAAATTTTGTTAATTGTCATTTTGAACAAGTTCGAATTTTTAATGAATATTAATAATTTTTACAATGAAAAATAATTATAAGGATCTCTAATGTGATTGACCTAGCTAACCTCTAGTTATTTTCTACCTCATAACAACAAGGCATATTTGAATAATTGATTATATTCTTCTTAGTAATAACTAGTTATAAAAATTTTATCAGTAACTTAGTTATAAAATTTTTATTAGTAACTTCTTTTTATAACAATGAAAACCTAAACACTAGATAGAATCATGAGATATCCTTGTCAAAAAGCCATTAACGCTCAGCAGACGAAGTAGACACTATGTATACTAAGCCAAGCATCAAGTATGCAATATGCTAAGTAGTCTGTAATGTTATTTGCATCTTAGGACATCTGTACAACTTCAACGTCTCGATGCTATTTATGTATTTGTATGGAAGTAATTAATTATGTATAATTTAACCTAATTATAATTAAAAATAATAACCCATCAAGATTATAATTATATCATATTAAAATACAAGCTTAATAACATAATTTTTTTAAAAAATATGAGCTATATCTGTCTAAAAAAAGATTATGAATAATATAAAATTAAAAAATGATTTAATAATTAAACCTAACACATCTTCATTATTATTATTTTTGTTTTACGATCCTAAATATAATTTATTTTTAATTCTATATCTAAAATAAGAATTTTAATTTCAAAAATATCTTTTCAATGATTTAATTTAATTTTAAATTTTAAAATAATTCAGTAAATTTTTTAATAATTTAAATGATAATTTTATAAATTATTTCATATAATTAAAAATATATTTAATGTTTTTACAAATACTTTTAGTGGCAATAAATGTTATTACCAAAATTAATTATACAAATTATTTTTAATTTCAACATGTTTTTTTATAAAAAATAGTTTTGTTGGGGAAAATTATTTTTGATGACAACTATTAAAAGTTGCCGTTAAACTATACTGGTATAGAAACTAAATGGAAAGAGATATTCTAATCTTTATTCAAAACTGAACAATTCTATAGCAAAAGCCAGTAGTCCTATTTGTACTGCTAGGACTCTGAATGAAATAGATGAGTAAAAGGAGGGTTACAAACATTACACTAGCTTTTATTGGTTATAATTATCTTTAAGGCGTCTTCAGCTTAATGGATGTGATGTGAATAGAAGTGAGACAACTCATGCTTCCATTTCATCTTGTAGAAACTCATGCTTTTGTTTCATCCTCCCTGAGTTCGGTGGAACTCGCCCTCAAGTCAAATTCAGTATCATCATCAATGTAAGGAGATAGATCATTAACATTAAAGGTAACAGACACTCCATAAGAACTAGGCAATTCTATCTTATAAGCATTGTTGTTGATCTTTTACACAATCTTGAATGGACCATCAGCTTTTGGGGATAGCTTGGCGTGTGGTTGTTTAGGAAAATGTTTCTTTCTCATATGTGTCCAAACTAAGTCTCACGTTAAAAGTTTGATATTTCTAATGCTTGTCATGTTATGTTTTGTATCTTAAGTTGTGCTTCTGCATTCATTCACGAACTTGTTTCATGCAACTTCTTAATTTCTTTAGCCCTTTGGTCAACATCAGCATTATATTGCTGCTTATCAAATGAAGGGGTCAAGTTTAGGACTAAAAGGACGGGTGCCATAAATAACTTCAAATAGACACTTTCCAGTTGCTTGGTTGATAGAGTTATTATAGGCAAATTCAACTTGAGTAATGATGAAGTCCTACCATTTTAAATTCTTCCTCACAAACTATAAAAAAGGTTGCCAAGCATCTTATTTATAGCTTTAGTTTGACCATCCATCTGGGGATGATTAGCATTATTAAATTGGAGCTTAGTTCCCAACTTTTCCCACAGCGTCCACTAAAAGTGTCTAAGAAACTTCACATCAAGATTAGAATTGATAGTCTTGGGAATGCTATGAAGACAAACAATCACTTTAAAGTACAAATCTGCTACTTGAATGGCGTCATTGATTTCTGGCATGGAATGAAATAGGCCATCTTTAGAATTGATCCATGACTACCATGATAAATCTTTATGTCTCTGAGTCCATGGTAAATCAAGAAGATAATCTATGTTTACATCTTCCCACGGTGCTTCTGGAAGCGACATGTATAATCTTGTGTTTGGACTCTTGGCCTTAGCCAAATGATATATTTTGCATCTCTGTATATGCTGATTGACATCTTGTTCAAGCCTTGGTCAATAGAAATTCTCTTTGACTAGATCAAAAATTTTGGCTTTACTGAAATGACCAGCTAGTCCTCTGTTATGAGCTTCCTAAACTATGGCTTCTCTCAAGGAACCTTGTGGAATGTATAGGGTTTTATGTCAGAATAGAAACCCATTATGTCTATAAAATTGATGGAAATATTGATTTGCAGTTGCTGCCCATACTCTTTAGAAATCAAGTTCATCCTGATACAGCTTTTGACAAGCTTAAACCTAATAACTTTTGCTTACATCATTATGACTAACACGTGTCAATGGCTATGAGCATTAGCTATGGAGTTTAAAGTTCCAGCCTTATGCTTAATAAGGAATGTATAAGGCTATAAGAGTTCACTCCAATGAGTATGCTTACAGCTAATCTTCTGTTGAGAATTCAAATACTTGAAAGCCTCATGATTAGAAAAGAGTATGAACTCTTTGTTTAGGAGATAGTGACTCCAATATTGGAGAGCTTAAATAACGGCCTAGAATTTTTTATCATAGGTAGAATACTTAAGCTTAGCATTATTGAGCTTCTCATTGAAAAAGGTGATAGGATGGCCCTCTTGGTTAAGACAGCACCAATGCTGGTATTGGAAGCATTACAGCTAACTTTAAAGACTTGGTTGAAATTAGGAAGAGCTAGGATGGGAGCTTCAATCAATTTTAACACATAATTCACCTCATATTACAATTAATAAATAATTACTTGAAGTAAGGTTCCCCTGATTACCTTAAACCTTTGAGAGATTAAAGGCTTACCCTTTAATATTATAGCTTTCAAGCTTGAATTCCAAGCCATATTGATGTCCAAAAGCTTTATCTACAATTAATCACGTTGGATTTCATCAACGATGTCGATCACTCATAACTCTCAACTCATATTCCACTTCTAACTCACTCAATGCCCACATTGCTCATATTTGGGACTACCCATTAGATTTATTAACTCTTTTTAGTCCCTAATAACATTAATGAGCCTTTAAGCTCCTATTATACACTATTCCAACAACTCACATTAATGCAATTTTTTGATATTTATGAAGTCTAACAACCTAAGATACTAAAATTCATTATATGTAGGTTTAGATACTCTAATCTATTCTAATTAACTCCATTTGAGTTAATAAATTCGGACCCATACTTATAATGTGGACGAAAATGGAAGATTAAAAGGCATGATACTTACATTGGGTGTTTGTAACTTCTAAAACAATCCCAATGTCATCCAAGAACAAACCCTAGCAGAGTTTGGCATGCCTTCCTTGTTTTCTCCTTTCTCTCCTCTCTATTTCTATCTCAGTTCGCGATTGATAAACTATAAAAAATGATAATAGGCCATAGTGGGCACGCAATGCACTATAATGCATGGCACAGAGAGGTCCCTTTCTCACATCTGTAGTGTCTATGCATTGCAACAGATGTGATTCACGTCACGGTGTGTGGCACAGCAATACTAAGTCTTCATTTTCTTCTCCTTTTGATGCCCAGGTGGCTCAACTTAATACAGAGTCCATAATTAGGGCTAAAGCACAATCAAATATGATTATTAGACCTTCCTAGCCACACACCACATCAACTTAATTAATTATCCTAATTAAGCTTAGTAAATTAGGGAATTAAAAATCAAGATATTACAATTTATATAAAGCCATCTTTGATCTTAAAAGCAGTCTTTCACTCATCTCTTGGCCAAATTTTGATTTGATGGTATCTACTATGAAAGTCAATTTTAGAAAAGGTAACGGCACCATGTAATTGGTCTAGCATATTATCAAGCTGGGGTATCAAAAATCAATATTTGTAGTGATCTTATTGATAGCTTAGCAATCAATGCATATTCTCTAACTTTCATCCTTCTTAGGTACTAGAAAAACAGGTACTGTATAAGGGCTAACACTTTCTCGAACTAACCCTTTCTTTAACAGCTCTTCAACTTGCCACTGGACTTTAGCATGTTCTTGGGGACTCATCCTGTAAGCAAGCTTGTTAGGAATAACTGCTCCTAGAACAAAGTCAATGGTATGCTGTTTATCTCATATGGGTGGCAACCTTAGTAGTATTTCATCAGATATCACATCGATAAATTCAAATAATAAAGGCATGACTCTTGGCGGATTGGTAAAATCATCGTTCACCTTAACCATCATAATAAAACTCATCATTTGAGCTTTAGACTTCGTCACCTTGAGCTCCTCCTTGGTTATCAAAAACACTAATGGCTTATATTTCCTTAAAGATTGGCTAATCTCATTGGGTGATATAAGAGCTAATGTGAACTTGACACCATCATTGGTGAAAGAATATTTGTTTTCACGCCTGTTGCGTATAACATGTCGATCATATTACCATGGTCTCTCCAAAAGAAGGTGGCATGTATCCATAGAAACAACATCACACAAAACTTCATCACAATACCTATTCCCAATAGAAAATGTAATAACACATTGTTTAGAAATTTTTACCTCATTTCCCTTATTAAGCTAATGAAGCTCGTAAGGATGTGGATGGTCGTGCGTTGACAACTTCTATTTATCTAACATGTAGTTAGATAGTACATTTTCACAACTTTTATTATCGATGATGATATTACAAACTTTTCCTTGGGCTGTGCAACAAGTGCCAAAAATGTTGCGTCATAGGTAAGATTCTTCTTTAACTACAATTATATGCGGACTTCGTCTAATCACTAATGCTTCACCCTAATCTATAAGCTAACCTCTTCATCATATATTGGATTAGTTTCATAAGACTTAGTCTCCTCTTTATCTTCTTTAGGTGCTTCATACACTTGCCCTTCCCTAATAGTAAGAACCCTTCGGGCAGGACAATCTATAGCAATGTGACCAAATCCTTGGCATTTAAAGCATTTGTGTGCTTTAGAGCTAGATTCCTTGATAGCATTTGGTGGTGGCTTGTGCATAGTGCTAGATTGTGGCTTGCTTGAGTGGTTGGACTGCTAAAACTCTACCTTGCAGGCACCTAAATAACCCCTAGAGGAAGAGGGCTAGAAAGATGATCTCTTGGGCATCTGCTTCTCAATATAAATGGCTAGACCGATTAAATCATCTAAGGTCTAATATTGCTGAAGCTGGACTGGACGATCGATACTAGTGTTTAAGCCGCAAGATATAGTGCAAGATTAAGACTTAGGAAAAAATGAGACGCCATCTCACCAGAAAATTTCTACTAAACCATTACCACCAAGATAACTTTCTCCATCTATAAATTCTTTGATAGAGGTCCTTGTCTGTAGAAGAGTATACCAAAGAGTTTGAAAAACTCATGATGAAGTATGACATTGAGGAAAATGAGATTTA
Source organism: Prosopis cineraria (assembly GCF_029017545.1). NCBI lineage: Eukaryota > Viridiplantae > Streptophyta > Magnoliopsida > Fabales > Fabaceae > Prosopis > Prosopis cineraria. The sequence goes on along the minus strand of NW_026555341.1, from coordinate 13,880,308 downwards.
AGGCCAAAATGAAATTATAAAAAGTTATGGTTGACGAGGCAAGTTAACATGGTGAACGGGACACATGGTAGATTTTAGTTAGGCTAACCTGTCATTGACTAGTCAGAACAGGTGACATGGTGGGTGATGTGACTAATGACATCAGCATCTTCAACCTGCAGCAAGCGTGTGTTACGTGTGGGTTAGTGATGATAACCTTTAGAAGTTTGTCAATGGCGCATGACGGTGTGTGAAGTCATTTCCGATGATGGGTTGACTCCTGTTCCATATTTTTTGACCTTCTGAGCACAACGGTATGGTTAGAATTTCATGAAAATGGCTGGAAATGCAACTTTTGAAGGCGGTAGTGAACTCTTTCATCGATGTCATCTCAAGTTCACTTCCAGGGTTTTTCCTAACGATTCCTTATCTTTGGAACCTCACTCTGATACCAAAATGGCACAGAAACCAAATGGAAAGAGATATTTTGATCTTTATTCAAAACTGAGTGATGCTATAGCAAAAGCTAATAGTCCTATTTATACTGGTAGGACTTTGATCAGAATAGATGAGTAAAAGGAGGGTTACAAATGTTATGCTATCTTTTATTGGTTATAATTATCTTGGGGATGTTTTCAGTTTAATGTACATGACGTGAAAGGAGGTGAGACAGTTCATGATTCCTTTTCATCTTGCAGTAACTCATGCTTCCGTTTCATATACGTTTGATGGTGACAATTAAAAATTGCTGCTAAAAATTCATTTTTGGTGGTAATTGGACTATTAGCAGTGGCTTTTGATTGTCGCCACTAAAAGTACTTTTTTAGTTACCGTTAAAAGTTACATTTTTTTTTTGATAGTGAGTAAAGATCATGCCTACTATTATTGGTTTATATATATATATATATATATATGATAGATTAATATCAGATTTTGTTTTGTAAGAGTGAAAGAAAGAGATAGATATAACCCATCGAAGCCACAACAAAATTGAACGGTTCTCATTTTGTCGTGTAATGGAGTACTATAGTCCAAAACCTGAATGTTGAATACCACAAATTCTCTATCACGATTCGCAGCAACAACATATATCTTTGGCGAGTTTAATATCATTACCAAGAAGTACGATGTCGTTTTCCTCGCTAAGGTCCACACAACTAAATTCAAATATCAAATTGAAATGCCACAAAACACGTGAGATGTAAGGCTCATATCTATCCCCTTTAAAATATCAAATTATTTTAAATTGTTTAATGCTACCATTCAAAAATAAAATTGTAATTTAAAATTCAATATTTTTTTCTAAAAATATCAAATTAGTCACAAAAATATTTGTCAAAAAATTCATATCTTTTTTCATCATTATAATAATAGATTTTGTTAATTGAATATTTTGAATTTTAACATTTAATTCTACCTTTTTAAAAAATTAAGATTTTTTATTTATCATTGTATTTTATATTTGCAATATTTTTTTAAAAAATTGCAATTTTAAGTTTAAATTTTTTTTAAAATATCAAATTAGTCATGAAAATATATACAAAAAAATTCATGTCCATTTTTATCATCGTACATGTTAACTGATTTTTTAATGAAATCATCCAAATATTTCAGTATACCTAACTGATTGATCTGAAAATAAGATATCAAACATAAATCACATTATAGTCAAAGACTTCTCTTATAATTTCAGTTTGTTAACCTTAACTTTTTATTTTTTAATCCAATACACACTAAATTTGCGTCGACAGTGCAATAATGTAGTTGGTTGTCTCATTTCTGTCACTTATATCCTCCATTCTGGATCCGATTGTTTTAATGAGGATTCATTTAAAATTAGTTAAACTTATTAACTTTTAATTAAAGGAAGTTGTTTAGTTAATTAAGGAATATCAAAAGTTCAAAACAAACGATTCTATATTAAGGATTAGAAAGGTGAGTCTAATAAGAGTTAAATGTCATTTTTGCCCTCAAATTATCCTTGAGCTTTCCCTTAAATTTGAAAAAAACAGTGCAATTTATCTCTTTCCGTTAAGAGAGGGAAGCATTTGTTAAATGAGTGGAATGGGGCCAACAAATGTCCCGGAGTTCTGTTTGAAGTTGATTTGCATTATTTTTTTAAGTTTATGAGTAAGATTGTAGTAAAATAGAATACAGGATGTTTTGCTCCTGATACAAAGTTTGAAGGATAAAAAGGTAAATAATACTCCTTAGCTATCGTCATAAACCCAATAAATATTTCAGTGAACATACGGAACCCTGGTGGATCAGGAATTCAATTTTCTTTCTCGGACAACACTTCAATTATCTACTCCATTTCATTGTTTCAGAATGTGGGACATGCATTTTCTCTCTCATCATGGATTCCACTAGAATTATTTTAATTTTTTATATGTTAATAATATATATCTATATATATATATATATATAAAATATTTTCTTTATTTATTCAAAATTTTGAATTTTTAAGTTTTTAAAACTGTTATTATATCACGATAAATATTTTATTTTTTATTGTGTCGTATGCTCTTTTTTAAAGATATACGAGAAACACAGTTGGGCATTAAATAGAAAAATTGTAAAAGAAAATGTATAAAATAAATTTAATAGAAGTTTAAGAAGAAAAAAAATGAACTAGTTAATAAATTATATCAAAAGAAGTAAAAGGCATTTTTATCTTTTAGGAGCGTTTGATAACATAAATTTACAAGTCATGCAATTTTGCCTTTTGACACTTGAAAATGGTACACTGGGCACTCTGTTATTAAAAAAATAATTTTGATTATTAATTAACTAAAAAATTATAAAAAAACTTAAAAATTATAGAAAATAACTTATAAAATAATATTTTTATTAAGTTATTTATGCATAATTTAAGGATTTAATTGATATTAATTTTTATAGGATACTTGTGTATATATTTTAGGGATCATTTTTTGTAATTTTTGAGTTCTTTTTCTATAATTTTTAAGTCAACTAACTATTAAAGTTAATTTTTTTAATGAGAGTGCTCAATACTATTTTCAAATATTTAAAAAAATTGTATCACATGAAAGTTTAGAATATCATATATTATTGAGCAAATAGTTGAGAGGCAAAAATGCCTTTAAACCCTTATAAAAAATGAAAAACCAAGCCAAACCAAACATAGTTATGTCCATGACAAAATTTTTTACAAAATGAATTATAAATATTAATTTAAACAGTTGCAAATAAAATTTTTTGTTACAATTTAAAAGTTATATTTAATATTTAAATATTTATTTACAATCGAAACTCTTAGATTTGTAATAATTTAAATTGATATTTTTAATTTATTTTTTTAAAAAAATTATCAAAAACTTAACTGACATTAATTCAATATTTTAAAACTTAACTCTCATTCTCACTTGTTTAAAGTTGGTTTTGGTTGGCTGTTGTCAATTTGGTGTCATTAATTTGGATGGGTCTTGAAAAAAGTTATGCATGATACACGTTTCATGTACAATAAATCAAAATAAATCAAATATAATTTTAGATATCCTATAGATATCTTCACGCAAGGTCTATACCACATATTCTTTTTCCTGCTGACTTAACTGGCCACTTCGCCAATAGAATGTTATATATAATGCTTCCTAGGTCGCATCACAATCCCAAACCAAAGCAGCTACCTCTCCTGATCTCTTCGGAGTTTATAAATTCTTTGTGTGTTTCAACAAAGACATGACTCAATCATTTTCCCCATTAGACATAAAATTTACTGTGAGGAGGCGTGAACCTGAGCTGATACCTCCGGCAAAGCCTACCCCTCATGAAGTAAAGCGACTCTCTGATATTGATGACCAAGATGGTCTACGATTTCAAATTCCTATAATACACTTCTATTCTCAACAGCCTTCCATGGTAGGAAAGGACCCTGCTCAAGTTATCAAAATGGCACTCTCTCAAACCCTAGTATTTTACTATCCATTTGCAGGTCGACTTAGAGAAGGTCTTGATCGTAAACTTCTGGTTGATTGTAATGAAGAAGGAGTTTTATTCATTGAAGCTGATGCTGATGTTTCTCTTTCCCAATTTGGTGACACTCTTCAACCTCCATTCCCTTCCTTTGAAGAGCTTCTTCATAATGTTCCTGGTTCAGATGGAATTACTAAATCTCCCCTTTTACTCATACAGGTCTCCTCATTCATATATACTCTCTCTCATCCTTAATATAAGGCCAAGTTTGATAACTTTTTTAGTCATTAATATAAAACAAAGTTAGAGAAATTAATTTTTTTTTCCAATTTTATCCCTTGGTTATTTATTATCTTTTAAGTCCCTAAACAAAAATTTATTTAGGTTATTAATTACAAAATGATCAAATTAGAAAGTTACATATTCCCTCCGTCTCAAGTTATAAGATACTTTTGGGAGAAATTGGGCATCTCAAAGTATAAGATAATTTGAGAATATTAATGGTTCATTAAATAGACTTATTTCAATATTATCCTTTTTCTTTTTATTTAATTTCCGTCTCTTTCTCTTTTTAATATATTAAATAAAGGGTCTTTTTAAAAGTTTATATTTTTGTTTTTGAAAAAAATAAAATTGCTAACTATATTTAATAAGGTTTATTATTATGTGAAATATTGTCAAAAAGTGTCTTGTCATGAGAAATTAAGGGAGTATCCTTTTTTTTTTCAACAATTTTAATGATATAACTATCCTTCCTTGTTAATAATGGCAAAGTCTGTTAGCCTTGCACTTTGTCTCATATTAAAGATTAGAGGGAGGGTGTGTGTGTGTTCTCCTTATAAATGCTACAGTGTTCACTTCAAATTACTTCAACATGTTCTAATGTTGTGCTTTTCTTCCTTGTATCACAGGTTACACGTCTCAAGTGTGGTGGTTTTATTCTCGCTATTCGCGTAAATCACACGATGACTGATGGTCCTGGTATTATTCTATTCTTGAAGGCCTTAGCTGAGATTGCACGAGGTGCTTGTGAGCCTTCAATTCCTCCAGCTTGGTGTAGAGAGTTACTAAATGCAAGGGACCCACCTTGTATTACATGCACCCACAATGAATACGTTGAAGTGCTTGATAATGATGAAACAATAAGTGATGAAACCATGGTCCACCATTCTTTCTTCTTTGGACCCAGCAAGTTAAAAGCCATTCATCAATTGTTTCCACATCACCAAGGTCGTCACCACTCAACATTTGAGGTTCTCACAGCATTCATGTGGCGTTGCCGCACCATAGCGTTAGAGCTTGAACCAGATAAGGAGGTTCGGTTTATGTGCATTAACAATGTAAGAGGTAAGTCAAATCCTCCATTATTGCCACCTGGATATTATGGCAATGCCTTTGCGTTCCCAGCCGTCGTCACCACTGCCGGGAAGCTCTGTAGAAACTCATTTGGGTATGCACTAGAACTAGTCAAGAAATCTAAAGCTGTGACAACGACAGAGTATATACAATCTGTAGCAGATCTTATGGTGATTAGAGGACGACCTTGCTTTGCTACCTCAAGGTCTTGGATTGTTTCAGATTTAACACGTGCTGGGTTTAAGGACATAGATTTTGGTTGGGGTAAGGCAATATATGCTGGAACAGCAATGGCTGGTGGTGGAGACTTCTATGGTATAAGCTTCTTTGTTTCACATAAGAATGCAAAAGGAGAGGAAGGCATTGTAGTGCCAATTCTCTTGCCACGCAAAGCTATGATGATACTTATCAAAGAATTAGAGGACTTGTTAATTAGCAGACTGTAATTAAGGAGAAGACTATGCTATCTGCTTTACTTAGAATTAAGGGGGTGGGTTCTCTCCTGGTGAGTTCCCTCATGTCCCCTCCTGGCCTCATAATGTGGAGGCGGGTCCCTAGTTCTAGAATATAAGAAGAGTCGATCACTTTATATTTATGTACTTGCGTACGAATTGATTGTTGGAAGTGCTGTTCTTATATATATATATATATATATATTTATATGTATATAGTGCTGAAAAATCTATACTTATTTTGATGATTAATTTTAACGTCTACAATTGAGTGCTGACAATTTCTATTTTTGACCTTAAAGTTATTATCTCAGTTGAAATTAATCAACTTAAAAATCTCATCTTGTTTTAGTAGATCTTTAAGTTTATCTTAACTTATATATAATGGGCTTTGTGATCCTCTCTTTAATTTCTATCGTTCTTGCTTTTGGTGTGTATCTCAAAACTTGAAGTGTTCAACTAGCTTCATATGCGTAGTCCTAGTTGCTCAAATCTCAGGTTGAGTGAATAAAAGCTTTTTTAATGTCCTCTAGCTTGCTTAAAACTTAGGGTTGGGACATCCAAACTCCAATCCAAATTTGGCTTGATCGTCTTAATATGTATGTTATATATTTTTTAAAATTTAAAATTTATTATTAACTTAACATTATGTGTTTTTTTTTTGCCAAAAAAATTGAGTATTCACTATTTTAGAACAAGTTAACTGAATCCTAATTTTTTTTTCAAATAAATATACTTCGGGCGAAGAAAATTATATTGTTTAGAGAAGGGGAAGACTGAAACCCATGTGGGATTATTTTATTGATTCCTCAATTTAGCCAAGGTTAATCATCACTTAATCATCACTTAATTGACAGTGGGATAACGTATATAATGAGATTACTTGAGTTAAACCTAAGAACCTCTGCTTCAAGGAAATCAGGAAGTTCTCAGCTCTTTCTGCTAGCAATTCTCTCGTCTCCATCAGCCCTGAAATCTCTCAACATTTCATAGGCTGATTTTGCTGTTAAGCGGCTAGGATTAGGTGTGGGTCTCGAATGAGTCCTTCGATGGCACACCAATCTTGAGGCTTCCACTCTGTTAGCAATCTCTAGAGTCGCACATTCACAGAAGCGGTCGAGGCAATCAAGCAAAAACTTTTAAAAGAACAGACCTGAGCGTCAAACACCAGAAGGTCATCTAAAAAGAAAATGATGAAAGTAGGAACTGACCTGAGCGTCAAACACCAGAAGGTCAACAGATTGAACACACTTGAGAAAAGCAGTAAGGAAGATCTTCTGCTGAAGGCTTAAGATTGGAAGCAGCCATTTGTGGAGCGACAAAGCAAGAACAGACGAGGCTGAAGAAGGAGATGATGGAGATTCGATGGTCGACGGTTGCAGAATAAGGAAGAAAGGGGGAAGAGCTCGCGAAGTTGATTATGAAAAGGGGTGGAGCTCAAGAATGTTTTCGGATTGAACGAAAATGAGAATTGTCGCTTGGGAGGAAAGAGGGGATGATGGCGTTTTGTGGAGGCTTGGGGCTTTCGGATTCCGAAGGCACAGATGTGAGAAGGCAGTCGATTTTTACTTGTTATTTTTTTGGGAATGGCTAAATGAGAGTGCATTAATACTTGCACAGAGATTTCATGAAGAGACCGATATCACTTTCGTCCATTGTTATTAGAGTATAAGGGATGCTAGCTTTATACAAGAGATAATTGAAGGAACCAGAGGATAAAAGATTCATTTTTGGAGTAGATTTTTAAGAAAGAGAGGGTCTTGGTTTGAAGAAAGAAAAAGTTGTCTGCCGCGTGCTTCTTTTCCTGCCACACATAAGAGAGATCACATGGCCACATCATATTCAAAAGTACAAAAAATTTCTGTCATTATAACGTAGAATGAAAATGATACAAATGCCCCCAATTTCATTCGAATCAAAGTAACTAAAGGGGCGGAGCCTTGCATGCCATCTCTGAAAAATGCCCACATTACCCCCGGTTACTGTTCATAAGGATGTACTTTTGGAATAGGTTTTTATAATATATTGATGATGATGATGATTTTAAGCCTTTTTTATAATTTATTTCTTTATAATTTTTCCCAAAGCTTTTTCATCTATTATCCGCAGAAGCTCAAATTGTCAGCTTTTGAGAAAAATCAATTTTAATAAAAAAAATCTATTAAATGAAACTCTTGTGTTTGGGTATTTTTTTTGGTTAATTGATTTTTCAATAAAAAAATTAATTATTTTGCTTAACCAAACAGGCACTTGAAAGGGAGCACAAGCTAATTTAAATCGAGCTAAGGTGGAACCCTTTTGGGCGTAATTTCTACCACCAATGCTACTATATTTTTAAGGGTTTGAACTCGAGACCTATAATTAAAATGTATTTTTATGCTTTAGTTATGAATTTCTCAGCATCATAGTCTCTACCTTCATATATGGTCCATGCAACTCTCTCTGAAAATCACCGTCACATTGTCTTTGGTAATGGACTTCAAAACGCTATGCGGAATCCCCTAATCATGAATCAAATTTCTAAGCACCTCTTTATAAACAACATTGGTACGTAGCAGTAACATTTTCTCTCTGATAACATCCATAAAGCTCAACAGCACGATCACCATCTAGCACTAAGGTGACAACATCCTTCCTGATAAATCACAACCATGCATAGGTCAGTTACCTTCTATGAAAATAGCACGGCAAAAGTACAAGTGATGGATACAAGGATAAACAAAAGGAGTTACTGTGTGTCCTCGATGACAGCCCACATCTCACGTGTTCGGACACCATTAAGCTTCACCCAGTCAAGCTTCCCAATATTTATCAAATGTCCAGCAATGTCCGACAGAGAGAAAAGAAAAAGGAAAGAGAAAGAAGTTTGAAGATGAAGGGAAAACATGTATACAAACTTCATGCATGCTTTGAAGAATTTCACCCTTCACACGCCATTGAGGATATAAGTCCGCATATATCTCTTTAACAGTAGTCAAGTTCAGGTTATGGTCGGATATTCTTCAACATGAGTATCGGGAAGCAGTTCTATACGATAGCAGCCACGAATCGGTTCACTGCCAGGCATAACTCGCAATCCTCTTATCCGGTAAGTTTTTGAACCCTTGGATACATGCATGAAGCGGTCCATCAATTCTTTGCCCACTAAGGATAATATCATTCGAGACACCTGGAAATCAAACATGTCCGTCGGAGGAAGGAGAAGTGGAAGTCAGTATTAAAATGAAACAGAAACTGCAAGGGAGGACAAAAGAGAGCACGTAATGGGTAAATGAGAATTGTTTACTACTACATCAAAAACAGTGACATCCAAATCCAAATCCAAAGTCCTTAGAATTTTGGGATAACCCACAACTATGAAAATTGCGAAAACGGCTTTAAATAGACGCATAAGATTGGCAAACGAACCATTGTGGCGTTATCAACGAACACCAAGTGAATTAATATGAATCCCTTCTACCAGAAACGTCACCTGCTTCATCTCCTTGAATCACATAAATGCAAAACACATTAACTGAAATCAAATGCAGAGCATCGACCGCCAAAATGAAATGATAAGAATAGACAGATAGGTATATGCTACTGACTTGACTGAAGAGGCAGGCGAATTCGTTTTATTGAACAACTTTTATTAGAAGTGTTCAGGGGATGCTTTTAGGAGAACCAGAGAGACAATTAGGTACCAGTTTAATTGAACCACTACTAATTTAGATTTATAGTTTTTCAATGTGCTTTTAAGGCTTTTAAGGCTTTTTCAATGTGCTTCATATCTAATTTTTATGATCTAGATTTATAGTTTTAAAATGTATGTTTTTAAAATAATTTTTTTTGAAAAAATTGACAGCTAAAAAATTGTTTTTATTTTTGATTATGTATCCATTAAAATATTTTTTTAAAAATAATATATCAGCAAAAAGTTATAAATTTAGATCATTTAAATTAGATCTATAGAACTAATGAACGTTTTCTTTTTCTTTTTCCCTTTGAATAAGTGCAGGAAACTTCATTCAAAGAAAGGAAACCAAGATACAAACTTCACCTAAAAAAAACAAGGAAAGAAAAAAAAAAAAAAAACAGAAACTAACCTACAAATCACCCAAGAGGAACTGCCTATTTGGCCGCAAATCAAAAAAGTTTAACTCATTTGAAATTGACTGACATGACTTTGGAAGGTAGTCAGCGATCTTGTTGTCCTCCCTATTCATAAAATTAAAATTTATAATCCAATTTTTACACAAAAGTTTTCTAATAAAACTAATGAACTTCTTCTAGTGGTCAACTGGTTGCTCAGTTTAATGCAAGAATGCCTAAAGCAGCAAAATAAAGTTTCCTGTAAAAGTCAAGCCATTTGCTTTTAGGAACAATAATGGCTGGACAGGGGAATTTTTTTTTTTTTTTTTTTTGAAGCATCGCGGAATCGTGACCTTTTCGGTGAAAAAATGGTGTAGCGGGAAGAAGGGGTGGGGGAAGACAGACAAGTGGGCTTATTGGACTCTCTGAATCCGGCTTATTTAATATTGGATGTGCAAACATATATATTTGAAATAATAATGATAAAATTGATACAATAATAATATTCACCATGTGCCATGTCAATTCAGATGAAGACGAAATAAGGAAAAAAACAAATGAGTTACTGTAGCTACGAAAAAAGAAAACAGTTGTTAAAGAGATATTAATTGATTTACGGATTATCCCCGGGGGGGGGGTGAGAGAGTTTTGTACAGGTATCATGTCAATTCAGATGAAGACAAAATAAAGAAAAAACAAATGAATTACTGTAGCTAAGGATGAAAAAAAGGAAACTGTTACAAAAGATATGTTAATTGATTTACAAACCATCAATGTGAAACGAGGGACGGAGGGAGGGATAATAAATTAAAATTGTTTTATTCAATAATCAAGCCTAATCTAAATATAATTGAGAATGTCAAAATTATTTATAAAATCCAAGAAATTTTAGAATAATAAAAAAATTAATTTCAAATTCCAATCCAAATAAAATTAAAAGAAGACAATAAAATACTTTTTTCGTTTAAAAATATAATACATTTTTAACTGAATCTCACTCTTCAATAAAGTAGTTATTTACTTTCAAACTAACCTTATTTTTTTATATTTGTCTCTATTAAATACCTTACAATAAATATAAATTCATTAATTAATATGGGTACTTTTAAAAGAAAGATAGTGATTACACATCAAAAGATTAAAAATGTCTTATATTTTTTAACATCCAACTCTTTAAAAAATATTTTATATTTTTGAATGGAGAAAATATAATATTAGATTTATTTCTTGTTGAAATATTAGAATGGATTAGTGTTAATCACATTAATTAATTAGTTGGTCAGCCTAAGTTTTATATAAAAAGGTGTCACAAAGAGTCAAGGATGAACCTAGAATTCATTGTCTGGGGGCCCATGACTGAAATTTATCTACAAGTGAGGGCTAAAATTAAATTTTAGCATTTTTCACAAACAAAATTTCACCTACTTATAAAAAAAAAAAAACTTTGTAGCATGGGAGCCACAACCCCTGTTGCCCCCTTAAATTCATCACAGCAAAGAGTTGTAGGCAAAGAAATTTGATCTTATACAGCACCAATTATTGATGGGCAAATATTTTTTATTCATACATATGTATGTGTGTGTGTATATTTGCATTATTTAATACCTATTTAAATTTTTATATAATGCAGTTATCATTAGTCACTTTGTATTCTTTGCCCGAATCAAAATGAAGTATACTGGTTTTGTTTTTTAGAAAAAAAAACCAAATGAAGAGCTCATATGTATTTTCAATAAGTAAGTTTTAGTTTAGATAAAACTTTAATTCATAAGATATTTATGCTTTTGTAATGTGTTTTCATTTACAAATGATAATAGTGTACTTAAGACATATTATATGCTCACTCTTGGGGAACGCAAGCTAAAATCATCGGTGGAATAGATTCACCCAAATGTAAGTATATATGAACTTTTAAATTTCATATTTAATTATCCCTCATATTTAATTTTTAAATATTCATTTATTTCAGTGTTGTAGGTAGCCAGGAAGCATAGAATGTTGATATTATATTATCCGTTATATGTATGAGATGGTTCAAATTGGAACTACAGAAAGATTGCAAGAGGTATTTTTTTGTTTTAGTTTAAATTCTTGTATTTAATTCCATAAAGTATATTATTCTAATAAATTTTCTTATTTAGATTTTTGAAAATATGGAGCCCTATAATGGAGAAGAAATTGATGGCATTCGAGATGTATTGGTTCAACAACTTCTTCAAGAATACTTTTCAAAGTGAAGAGAGGTTGAATAAAATTGTATAATATTTTAATAGCTGAACAATTATATATATATATAGATTAACATATTAGTTTTATGGAGAACATATTATTTTAATAATATATAGTATAGTTGAATATTCATTGTGAATTTGCTGACTGGCTGTTTGTATTGCTGTGTAAACTATAAAATTTGCAAGTTTAAAATTTGGATGTCAAAAAAACAAAATAATTTTTTTAAAAAAAAGACTTTTAACAACAGTTGTATAAAAAATTGATGTTAAAAAACTTTTAATATCAATTTTCATTAATTAACTAACGTGGAAAGTAAACTTTTCATGACTCTCTTTTTAACTATCCTTTCATAACCGATATAAAAAGTTTAAAATAACTGTTGTAAAAAGTCCATCCTGCAACAATGTATCTAAAAGAATGAAGTTAATTTGGTCCTCACCTCATGATTAAGTCCCTATTGTTTGGAGTTTGTTCATCATCTAAGGTAAGGGTTAATTAGATTTGTAATCTTTTATCAAGTGAAGGAATGTTGAGTTGTTTATAATCTTTGTTGCTGTTTAATGAAATGTTTTCATTAGTTTTCTTCTCTCTTAGATTTTCTTAACATTTCTAAGTACATTATTTTTAATCAATAACATGTGACATATTAATTTATAATAATATATTGAAAACATCGAAAAAAATTTCAGAAAACATATTTGAGGTTTCTAAATTTTTAATATTAAAAACGTTATCCCAGAAAACATCTATAGCACAGCATATTAATTTTTAAAAACCTTGCTCCCTAGGTTTTACGCTTGTTCTAGTGTTCTACCATAAGGTCATCATGAATTGAAAATGATAGAAAAACAATCATGAATTGAAAATGATAGAAAAACAGAGTCATGAAGTATTAGAGAGTTGTGAATGGGAATCCATAACCTTATTTATGTCAATCTATAATTTCTTCTGAATAAGACTGAAGATAGTAATTATTATCGCTAAAACGGAAAGAAAGAAAAGAAGATGAGATATCGATACGATTTGGATCCCCTCTTAATCACTTACTCTCCTCATCATGTCATCTGTACCAGTGCATCAACATTGAACGGTTCAAATTAAATTTAATATTTTATAGAACTATTATTATTATTATTATATTACATTAAAGTTTGACCTGAACAGTTGCTTACTATTATTTGTTATATATATGATAGATTTATATTAATTTTGTTTTGTAAGAGTGAAAGAAAGAGACTTGATATAACTCATTGAAGCCACAACAAAATTCAACGATTCTCATTTTGTTTTGTTATAGAGTATTGTCCAACCTGAATGTTGAATACCACAAATCCTCTATAACAATTCACAGCCACAACATATATCTTTGGCACATGTAATGTCATGGCCACAACGTACGATGTCATTTTCCTCGACAAGGTCCACACGGCTAAATTCAAATAACAAAGTAAAATACCACAAAAAAACACGTGAGAAGTAATGTTCATATCTATCCCAATGAATCTGATCCATTTAACTCTCTGTCTGTCTGCTAAATTTGCCGCTACACTGCAATAATGTAATTGGTTGTCTCATTTCCATCACTTGTATCCTCCATTCTCGATCCGGTTGTTTTAATGAGGATTCATTTACAATTAGTTAAACTTATTAACTTTTAATTAAAGGAAGTTGTTTAGTTAATTAAGGAATATCAAAAGTCCAAAACAAAGGATTATATATTAAGAACTAGAAAGGTGAGTCTAATAAGAGTTAAATGTAATTTTTACCCTCAAATTATTCTTGAGCTTCCCCTTGAATTAAAAAAAAAAAACAGTGCAATTTATCTCTTGTCATTAAGAGAGGGAAACATCTATTAAATGAGTGGACTGGGGCCGACAAATGTCCTGGAGTTCTATTTGACGTTGATTTGCATTATTTTTTTAAGATTATGAGTAAGATTATAGTAAAATAGAATACAGGATGTTGGTTCCTGAGGCATAGTTTGAAGGATAAAAAAGTAAATAACACTTCCTAGCTACCATCATAAACCCAATAAATATTCCGGTGAACATACATAGGGAACCCCTGGTGGATCAAGAGTTTAATTTTCTTTCTTGGACAATATTTTGGTTATCTATTCCATTTCATTGTTTCAGAAAGTGGGACATGCATTTTCTCTCTCATCTTGGATTTCACTAGAATTATTTTAATTTTTTATATGTTAATAATATATATATATTTATAATATTTTCTTTATCTATTTAAAATTGTGAATATTATGATAAATATTTTATTTTTTTTATTGTGTCCTATGCTCTTTTTTAAAGACATACACGATGCATGGTTGGGCATTAAATAGAAAAATTGTAAAAGAAAATGTCCTTTAACCTTTATAAATAGGAGGGACAAACCAAACCAAACATTCTTTAAAATTGGCTTTGGTCGGTTGTAGTTGTCAATTTGGTGTCCTCAATTTGGATGGTTTTTGAAATAAGTTATGCATGACACGTGTTAAATGTACATTGAATCACAAAATAACTCAAATTTAATTTTAGATATCCTATATTTCTCCATGAAAATTCTATACCACATATTCTTTGTTGAATTAATTCGCCATGTCGCCAATAGAATATTATATATATTGCTGCCTAGCTCGCATCACAATCCCAAACCAAAGCAGCTGCCAAGATTCTCATTCTCCTGATCTCTTTGCAGTTTATAAATTCTTCACATGTTTTAACAGAGATATGGCTCAATCATTTTCCCCAGTAGACATAAAATTTAGTGTGAGGAGGCGTGAGCCTGAGTTGATTCCTCCGGCCAAGCCTACCCCTCATGAACTGAAGCTACTTTCTAATATTGATGATCAAGATGGTCTACGATTTCAAGTTCCTATAATACACTTTTATTCTCATCAGCCTTCCATGGCAGGAAAGGACCCTGCTCAAGTTCTCAAAAAGGCACTCTCTCAAACCCTAGTCTTTTACTATCCATTTGCTGGTCGACTTAGAGAAGGTCCTGGTCGTAAACTTATGGTTGATTGTAATGAAGAAGGAGTTTTATTCATTGAAGCTGATGCTGATGTCTCTCTTTCTCAATTTGGTGACACTCTTCAACCTCCATTCCCCTGCTTTGAAGATCTTCTTTATAATGTTCCCGGTTCAGATGGAGTCACTAACTCTCCCCTTTTACTCATACAGGTCTCCTCATTCATATATACTCTATCTCATCCTTAAGGCCAAGTTTGAAAACTTTCTTAGTCATCAATATAAAACAAAATTAGAGCAATTATTTTTTTTCCAATTTTACCCCTTGTTTATTTATTGTCTTTTGAGTCTCTAAAGAAAAATTTATTATTGTTATTAATTACAAAGAATGATCAAATTATAAAGATGTATACTCCATCGGTCTCCAGTTATGAGACACTTTTGGAAGTGATTCGGCGTCCTAACGTATGAGATACTTTGAGAATATTAAGGTTTTATTAAAGAAGCTTATTTTAGTATTATCCTTTTTCTCTCTCTATTTAATTTCCATCCCTCTCTCTTTTTAATATTAAATGAAGGTTTTTTTTGAAAGTTTATATTTTTGTTTTGAAAAAAATAAGGTTGCTAAATATTTTTATTGAGGTTTATTAGTATGTCATTTTTTTGACAATTTTAATGATAAAACTATCCTTTCTTATTAATAATGGTGAAGTCTGTTAACCTTGCACTTCGCCTCATATTAAAGATTAGAGGGAGTCTGTGTGTGTGTGTATTCTCCTTATAAATGCTAGAGTATTCACTTCAAATTACTTCAACATGTGCTAATATTGTGCTTTTCTTCCTTTTATCACAGGTTACACGTCTTAAGTGTGGTGGTTTTATTCTCGCTATTCGCTTAAATCACACAATGAGTGATGGTCCTGGTATTATTCTATTCTTGAAGGCCTTAGCTGAGATTGCACGAGGTGCTTGTGAGCCTTCAATTCCTCCAGTTTGGTTTAGAGAGTTACTCAAAGCGAGGGACCCACCTTGTATTACATGCACCCATAATGAATACGTTGAAATGCTTGATGATGATGAAACTATAGGTGATGAAACCATGGTCCACCATTCTTTCTTCTTTGGACCGAGCAAGTTAAGGCCATTCATCAATTGTTCCCCTGTCACCAAGGTCGTCACAACTCTACGTTTGAGGTTCTCACAGCATTCATGTGGCGTTGTCGCACCATAGCTTTAGAGCTTGAACCAGATAAGGAGGTTCGATTTATGTGCATTAACAATGTAAGAGGTAAGTCAAATCCTCCATTATTGCCACCTGGATATTATGGCAACGCTTTTGCGTTCCCGGCCGCCGTCACCACTGCCGGGAAGCTCTGTAGAAACTCATTTGGGTATGCGCTAGAGCTAGTCAAGAAATCTAAAGCTACGACAACGACAGAGTATATACAATCTGTAGCAGATCTTATGGTGATTAGAGGACGACCTTGCTTTGCTACCTCAAGGTCTTGGATTGTTTCAGATTTAACACGTGCTGGGTTTAAGGACGTGGATTTTGGTTGGGGCAAGGCAATATATGCTGGACAGCAATGGCTGGTGGTGGAGACTTCTATGGTATAAGCTTCTTTGTTTCACATAAGAATGCAGAAGGAGAGGAAGGCATTGTAGTGCCAATTCTCTTGCCACGCAAAGCTATGATGATACTTATCAAAGAATTACAGGACCCGTTAATTAGCAAACTGTAATTAACAAGAAGACTATGCTCTTTGCTTTACTTAGAATTAAGGGGGTGGGTTCTCTCCTGGTGAGTTCCCTCATGTCCCCTCTGCCCTCACAATCTGGAGGTGGGTCCCTAGTTCTAGAATTTAAGAAGAGTCACTTTATATTTTATGTACGTACGTACGATTGATTGTTGGAACTGCTGTTCTTATATATATATATATATATATATGTAGTGCTGAGAAATCTATACTTATTTTGATGATTAATTTTAACGTCTACAATTGAGTATTGACAATTTCTTTTTTTGACCTAAAGTTATTATCTCAGTTGAAATTAATCAACTTAAAAATCTCATCTTGTTTTAGTTAAAGCTTATCTTAACTTATATATAATGTGCTTGGCACTCCTCTATTCAATTTCTATCGTTCATCAGTATATGTGTTTGCTTTTGGTGTGTATCTTAGAACTTGAAGTGTTCAACTAGTTTGATATGCTTAATCCTAGTTGCTCAAATCTCAGGTCGATAGAATAAAAGCTTTTTTAATATTTCAATGTTCATCAAATCCAGATAAAACCTCGTCCTCTAGCTTTTGGCTTCAAAACTTAGGATTGGGACATCCAAACTCCAATCCAAATTTGGCTTGATCGGCTTAGTATGTATGTTATATATTTTTTAAAATTTAAAATTTATTTTTAACTTAACATTATGTTTTTTTTTTGGCCAAAAAATTGGGTATTCACTATTTTAGAACAAGTTAACTGAATTCTTATTTTTAAAAAAATAAATATACTTCAGGTGAAGAAAATTATATATTTTGTTAATAAATTAAACTAATTAATTTTCTTTTTTTGAGAGAGGGAAAACTGAAACCCAAAGTATAGAGGGATTATTTTATTGATTCATCAATTTAGCTAAGGTTAGTCATCACTTAATTGACAGTGGGATAATGAGATTGCTTGAATATTTGATAATGGGGTAGCTGTAATTCAAATTTCCATACACGGTATATGAAATATATTCCTCAACTCAAATGAGGAAATTAACTAACATAATACATTATACGATATTTTTGTATAAAGAGAACATATTTTTTAGATATAAATATTTTCAATTTTTTATATATTAGTTTATATATATTAAAAAGAAGGTAGAGCTTATATTTAATATCAAATACACACAAATATATTTTGGTGAGAGCAAAAATATAAAACTCATATTTTACTTTAAAGAAAATTAAAAAGTCACAACCCCCACCCAATCCACCCTCATCTTCGGCTCTTCGCTACTGTTTGGAAGAGTCTCATGAAGAAGGTCCTTCTCGCATCTGGGTTCTTGCAGAGAGCTTCGGCCAAAACTTCACAACTTCACATTTTTGAGTATAAGAACCTTCAACACTTGGAAGTCCAGAAAGTAAAGCTGCTTTCGTCTAACTATATACTATGTTATGTGTTTTTTCGTTTCTCAACCTTCATATATATGATCCATGCAAGTTGCAACTCTCCCAAAAATCGCCGTGACATTGTGTTTGGCAGTGGACATCAAAACCTAGGGGAAATAGAATAGTTAGAGATGGTATGTCACAACAGTCCAAATTAGCCTAAAAATTTTTAGGACCAAACTTGATAGTTTAAAAATTTTTTTTACTTTGCATTTATTTAGATCGCCTGAATAAGTTTAAAAAAATTTAGTGGGTTTAACCCAAAAACTTGAATTCTTTAGTATTATTAAGCTTTAATTACCTCAATGTAATTTCACTTAGCATACACAAACCCTCTCCCAAATTTCTAGTTTGTACATTTTGCACTCTTAAATAATGTTTTAATAATTTTTGTTTTGAATATGTTTTGAAAATACTTTAAAAAATAAACACAAAAGGTTAATTTATATGCTTTCATTTTAACATTTTCAATGTTTTGTCTCGCTTTAATAAGAATGAAAAAAAGGATCATGATTAAACAATCAAGAACCTTTTCACTAAGACTAATGCATGTTGGTGTGATGTGTGTCTTATATATATATATATATATATATATATTGGGGCTCATTAGGACCAATATATGCCTCCATGTTTAGAAAACACTTATAAAAATATTTATAAGTTATCCACCAATAAAGTTTTCATATCAATAGTGGTATTTAGATTCATAACCTTGTGAGTTATACACCAAATTCTGACCGACTAACTAGACTAATCTTTGTTGGTGGTGATGTGTGTATTTGTATGGATAAAGGCAACCAGGGGTTGGACTAGAATGGGTCAAAGGTGAAACTTGAACAATTAAATCAAATTCAACTTCTCATAAATTTTGAAAATTTACATATTTAATTAATTTAATAATTGTTTTGGTTACATCATAATATATTAAATACTTGACTCTACTATTATCTCACCTCACCCTTTACGTTAGGAGGGATATTGATCAAAGAATTCTAAGAAGCACTATTTAGGAATTTTGGGCCTATTTGGCAATTTATTTTAAGAATAATTTTCTGTTCTCCAAAATAAAAGAATAAAAAAATTTTGTTTGATAATGTATTTTCAAAAAATCTTTTGGAGAATAAAAAAAATATTGTTCTAGATAATAGAAAATAAAAATAATTTTTAAGTGTTCTAGGATTATTGTTTTTAAAAATAAGAGAGAATGAGAAGAACACCTATTTTTATTATTTTTTTATTCTCAGAATATGTTTTATAAAATACCAGTTCTCAAAATAATAAAATAAAAATAATTTCAAACAAGCCCTTCATTATTGTAATAATTTTAGCCAAAAATATGGGATGGGCTGTCCATTTAAACCCATTTTTTAGGATTCAATCTTAAAAAATTGAGAAGTTTTATGCCTATTTAAGCTCTTAAAAATATGCCCAGGTATGGGTGACTCATTTTGATTTTTTTCATTTTTTCCCTAAAAGAATAAAATATTTTTAATTTTTAAATTTAATTTAAACTTTAGAACATATGTTTATATTATAAAATTAGAATTTATATTATTTATTTTAATTTTTCTAACACTACAATTTGTATTTTAGAAAGAGAATATGTAATGTAAAAAAAATAAAAATAAAAAAGAGCTTATAGATCTAACCCTAGGCCCGATCAATAAGAACCAAGCTTGGAGAAATGGCAAATTATTTTAAGATAAATGTACTTTTGGGCTTGAACTCATAATAGTTGAGCCCATGTAAATTGGACCTGTTTTTTTACTGGATCTACTCATTCTAACAATATAATCCTCTTCTATCAAAGAGGTTAGAATACCTTATCTATACATTTTGGCTGCATGATATGTGTCTACCTATGAATTATCACACATGACATGTGTCTTATAGAATGAGATTCAAAGTTCTGTTAGATTGCTTTACCAACTCAATTGGCCTGGTTCTTCCTTTGAGTTTCTATTGTATTATGAAAAGGAAATTATTTAGAGTCTACTTCAAGTGTCATAAAGTTGGTCTTGTTTAAAATTACTGTCCACCAGGGAGGAGAACCAAGAATATGAAAATGCACAGATTTCATATCGAGACTCCTTGCTCAGATTTAATAGAGTCGCTAATGGTGATATAGCAGTTGAAGATGAACAGATGTTCGATGATCTTGAAAATGTACAGTGGACATACCTGAACCAACTGAAGAACTCAAGAAATTGATAAAGATATATCTAGTGGTCTCAATAACTGAGGAAGAATACAAAATATGGTGCCAACTGTGGAATATATCCCTTGTCATCACATTGTTAGGTAAGAGGATTGGTCTTTATAATTTAAAAGAATATCTCAATCAACTCTAGAATATTCTGGAGTTTGGAATCATTAATCTACCCAATAATTATTTTCTTATTTTCTTTGGTGAAGAAAATGAAAATTGGAAGGTTCAATTCTAAAAGGTCATCTTGGGGGGGCCATGGACAATGAGGCAACATCACATTTTTTGTTCGGCGTTGGACGCCATACTTTGACCCCTTGCAAAACTCCTTGGTTCGAATTGCAATATGGGTTCATATTCCTGATGCTCCTATACATTGCTCCAATTATAATTTCATTTGGCGACTTGGAGATAGCATTGAAAGGACCCTAAAAATTGATCTGAATGCTTTGGCTGATTTGGAGGATAATTAAGAAGTAGAAAGTAGAAAGAGGGCAGTTTGCCCATATCTATGTTGAAGTTGATCTTCATAAGAAACTTATACCAAAAATCATAGTAGGCTTTATTTAATATAGAATATGAAGAGTTGAATTCTCTTTGCTTTGATTGCACAAGGTATGGACACCGATGGGAAATTGCCTATGGGTGCACCATATAATCATGCATGAACATGGTTGTAAAAAGAGCATCTCCATGGTTGAAGAAAAGAAACTGGAAGCAGAGCAAAAACCTGCGGCAACCAATAATAGATTCAGCACTTCAATGTTTCCCAAGTATCTGAGGTAGCTCAATTCTTAAGATGGATGGGAAACATGAAAGATTTAGTTAGGAAGGGTGATATCCCTACCATCGTATCATAATAGGATGTAAAAGAAAAGGCTATGTCAAGCATGGAAATAGATGGGGCTAATTTTGTACCTCAGGAAGAAAGTTTCAAGGTTTATGAGGATAGGGAAAGCCAAAGTCAACAAGCTGATTTGAGACCAGAGAATCCTAACTATAAAAAAAGCAACAATTTGCTTTCTTAACAACAATCGAGTAAGGGAAAAAGAAAGGAAGGCCTAAAACCACTTGGGCTAGGTAACATTTCTTGAGCCCATGTTATGGATGAGAAGAAACCAAATCATCATGGACTAGACTTTAAGACTGAGACCGGCAAACCAGGAAGAATTTAGGTTGGAACCATAATGTTGTGAGTGGCAATACCAACACAGCGGGCCATGTAATGGTGAACCCAAATAAAATACCCAGAAACAGTCATGATGCTCCATTTCCTACTGTGGTGAATCAAAGAGGAGGTCCCGAGCGTTCATGAAATACCCTCCATATCGTGAAATGCTCAATCCTCACTCAAAGATACAAAATGCCCCAGCGAAGTTCAAAAATTTATAGAGTTGGTGATCCTACCAACCGTGGATCTCGCCGAAGGTTTGGCCTGTATACCAGTGGATGTGAGGAAGGTAACCTATATGAGTTAGTCTCAAAGGTAATCCCTACTTCCTCTATATATATATATATATATATATTCTAGATGTTTTAATGATAGTTGTAATTTGGAATTGTCTTGTCCCTAGTGGTCACAATTTTCCTAGGCTCATTAGAGATATTGTTAATAAGTATAATATTTCATATTCTTTGTCTCCTAGAAATGAGAGTGAGTGGAGAAAAAGCTAATGAAGTTGTTAATAGATCTGGTTTTTCAAATTGGCTTAGAATAGAAGCCATAGCCTATGCTGGGGAACTTGGGCTCTCTTGAATGACTCAGATTTCTTCGTGGACTATCTTTGCTCTAGCACTCAATTATTCCATTATAAATTTGTTGATCAAAGAAGTCATGATTGGACTTTTACTACTTTTGTTTATAGGGAAATAACAGTTATTAAGTGGAAAATTATCTAGGATTCCCTATTAAATATTGCAGCAAATATCATTAGACCATGGTTTATATATATGGATTTTAATGTCTACTTATCAAACTCAAATAAAGTGGGAAGTCCCATATAGAACTTTTGGTCCCTGATAGATTTTCAAAATTTCATTTCTTCAACCAGTCTAATTAACCTACCTATTATTGGTGATTGGTACATCTAGGAAAGACAAGATGTGAAGGAAAGGCTCGACTAGACTTTTTACAACATGGAGTGTTTGGAAAGCCACAATAATTATTTAGTCTTTCACCAGCTTCGTTTTAAGTCTAACCATAGGATTTCTATGCTTGCTGAGAATTCATATACATCTCATAGAAGAAAACCCTTAAGCGTCAAATATAATGTAGCTTGGTTGCCTGAGAGCAGCTTCAAAGAGGTAGTTAACCAAGCATAGACTAATAATAACTAGTACGGTGGGCTTACTAACTTCACTAAATCTGCGAAAAAGTGAAATGAGGAAACTTTAGGGTATATACCTAAAAGGAAGAGAGAACTCATTCGATGCTTGGAAGGAATTGATCAAAAAAGAAGGCTTAACAACTACAATGGACTTTTCAGACTAGAAAAGAAACTCTAGCAAGGATACAATAAATTAGCCACACAAGAAAAGTTACTGTGGTTCTAAAAATCTAGATATAGTTAGCTTAAATAGGGGGATTGGAATACATGTTTCTTTCACACCTCTACAAAAATTAGACAGAGAAAAGTTTCTATTAAGGCACCGAATAATGATTTGGATGAATGGTATTTCAAACAAGAGGATCTAAAAGCTCTTGCTTGCAATTTCTTTAAGGACCTTTACACCAAAGAGATTAATCACTCCTCAGGGCAATCTGTACTATCTTTATTTCCCCACATTGGATAGCAAGACTTGGCTTGCCTTTAAAAAGATGTATCTTCAATAAAGATAAAGATTACTACTTTCTCAATTTTTGCCTTTAAAGCATCAAGCCTTGATGGTTTGAATGCTCATTTATTTCACATGTAATAGGAGTCTGTTGGTCCAAAAGTTTGTGATTTGATATGTGAGATATGGATTGATCCAAATAAAATGAAACCTTTGAATCATTCTAACATCGTGCTCTTACCCAAGGTTGATCAACCTAACATGTAAGATTAAGGAATTCTAACTCATCTTACCCCATAATGTGAGTTTCAAGATTATCACCAAAGATCCTTCCCACTCGCTTAAGACCTTTTATAAAGAAATTAATCAACCCACAGCAATGCAGTTTTATATATAGAGACAATGCAACAGATAACATTATTTTGGCACAAGAAGTAATCCACAGGATGGGTGATGAGAAAAAGAAGAAGGGGTACATGGTTGTTAAAGTAGATCTTTGGAAGGCATATGACCTTTTGGATTTGGATTTTATTAGAGACTCTATAAAATCTAAATATTCTTGATAATTTCATAAATCTCATCATGTCTTGTATGATTACCACTAAGATGAAAATGCTTTGGAACAAGATGCTGATAGAGGAATTTACCCTTACAAGAGGAGTAAGATAAGGTAACCTACTTAGCCCCTATATTTTTTGTCCTGTGTATGGAAAGATTTGATCAAATGATTGAAAGAGCTTTTTTGAAGGGGAAATGGAAGCCTATGAAGTTTACGAGATTTGATCTACATATTTTGCATCTCTTCTTCATGGATGAACTTATCTTTTCTTAGAAGCTTCGTCAGGTCAATGGATATCATGAAATCTATCATGGAAGCTTTTTGCAAAGCCTCTAGTCATTAGGTTAGGTTGGCCAAAACTAAAATGCTTTTCTAGCCAATGTTCATATCAATAAAGCAATGGACCTAAGTCGCATGTTAGGAGTAGTTGTTACTAGTGACCTTGGTAAATATCTAGGCATTCCACTGATTCATAAAAGATTAACCAAGACATACTTTTCCTCTCTTATGCAAAAAATGCAATAAAGATTAGCTAGATGTAAAGGGAAATTTCTTAATCTTGAGGGGGGAATTTATGCTCATTAAGTTAGTCTTATCAAGCTTGCCAAGCTATATGATGCAATTAAGGAGAATCCTTATAGGTATTATAAAAGAAATTGATAAATATTGCAAGAATTTCCTTTAGAACAATATGGAAGGGAAGTAAAGATGCACCGTATTGCTAGGGACACAGTTCATTTATTTAATGCTTAAGGGCTAAATATAGATGTGGTGATAATCTAATACCTAATATCAAGCTTAAGAAGGCTACTTCCTATACCTAGCAAAACATTGCAACATATGGGATAAGTTTATGAAGGATGTGGGTTGGAAATTGTGAAAAGGGCATGAGGCAAACATTTGGATTGATCATTAGTCTTTTTGTGACCAACCTCTTATCACATATGCTAATAGATATGTCCAAGGAATCAATTTGGGTGACTTTGGGGCATTTTGTCAATCACTACGGCATGTGAGACACTAAAAAAAAATTGACTTTCAGCTGTGATCAAAGTCGCCGTTGAAAACTTTCTTCATGAGAGCTCTTGTTGCTGATTCTATTAATGGTGACAATAAAAGTTGCAAATAAAAATATTCCATCGATGGTGACAAGGGTTGCTATAAAAAGAAAAATTTGTCACCTCAAAAACATAGTTGCTGCTGAAAGTTGAGAATTGACGGCGACATATGTCACTATAAAAACTACATATCAGTGGTGACTATTTAGTTGCCACTGAATGTTGAGTATCATCACCTTAAAAACTACCAATCAATAGTGACTTTTTGTCATCCTTGAAAAGTAACGCTAGTTTACCTACCCATATGGCCCCATGTCACCCTCCCACTCTTATGTGGTGCCACGTCACCTATCACATGTCACCCTTTATTTGGTGCCATGTCACCTTCCACGTGTCACCCATGTCATTACCACGTGTTGCAATGTCACTAATCTATATTTTCATTTTACAAATTGCCTCCTTTATAGTTTGAACTCATGACCTCCTTTTTTTATGTCTCACCATTTTGCCATTTAGCTAAAATGAACTTGCAGTCTATTATCACATAATTAAATATATATTATTAAACTAAACAAACACACACACATCTTAAATATTAAATATTATAAAATATTATTACTATCATTAAATACTTCAATTTAATTCTTTTAATTTACTAAAATTACAAATTATATTATTTATTTTGTTTAAAGTAAACTATAAATATAATTGATATAATATCATTTATATTATTTATTCTTTCTATTTCTTTAGGTTATTCTATTATTTATTTTAATATTCATATTTATAATTATAATATAAAAATATTTAAGAATAAATAATAAAAATATTGATGACTATACATTAAATCATAGTTATTGATTTTTCTTCCTATTTTTAATTAAAATTTTATTTTTACTTTTAATGACCAATAACTTTTAAGTAATGTAATTGTCTCGTTTTTACATTACATTTTACTTTTCATTTTTAAATTATACTTTCATAAGAAAATTATGCACTATTATTTGATTTTTTATATTCATGTAGCAAGATAGTACTAAAAAAATCGTACAGCATCATATATATAGAGATATTTCATATATTGTAAAAACTAAAATTAAAATTTTAGAATATCTCATTTCTCTTATTTTCATCTTCCTCTTCCCTATCATTAGCCATCGAATTAGGAACATCTAAACTAATATCAAGCTTCAAAATTGCTGGTATTAAATGTAGAATTTTAATTGAAAAATTAGATTAGATAAAATATCATTCTATGAATGAATAAATTTAACTATCACATGTATAATTATCATAAACAAGGAGTGTTATTGTTTAAAATATCAATTCAATCATAAAACATTTGAAAATAGAGACTCCTTAGCACATTATATGCATTCTAAGTTAAAATATCAAACAATAGGTTTTTGAGTGAATTTATTACTTCACATAGAGGTATGTATTGGTCAATTCAGTTAGATTCAATGTTTATTGAACAATACCAATGAATCAAACTAGCCTAAATAGTTGGACCGAATCAAGTTGAACATTTCTTGATAATAAAAACTGACTTGAAATAATATAGTTTGGCTTAATTCTTTAATTTAGCTCATTAGCATCAAATAATACCTTAACCTTATCTTAAAATAATTTTATTATTTTAAAGCATCAATTTAACCATGAAATATATTAAATGAAACTCATTACATTATTTTATATATTCATCATTAAATTGCAATAATACAACAAAAATAATGTCTTGTATTTGGTAATAGACTTTAAAATGCTATGGGGGATGGAATATATAGTGCTCGAAGCCTCCTCTTGAAGGATAGGCAAAATGACACAATGTTGCTCAGATGGTGGAGCAATAGTCAACAAGCTTCTTCAAGTTACTGTGCTACCTTGAAAAGATTGAGTTTATTGTGGATGTTATGTGAACTCTAATATCTCGATTCATATAAATCTAATAAGATTGAGTAAAGTGATGTGCGTACCTAAAGAATTCATGATTTATTGTAATACCTTGATTACCTTGAGTATAGGCAGATACACAACTTACTAGACCCCTATAGTTTATAGAGAGTTTAGGGATAATGGAGAGTGTGGAAAGTATCGTATGTTTCGGTCATCGATTGATCGACTTATATAGACCAGGTCCATAACCGCCTTCATAAATAAATAAATAAATAAATAAATAAATAAATAAATTATCTCATATTATCCTTAACCTAGATAGTTAAGAGATAGAAAATAACTGACGGCTATAAGATTGTAGGTTGGGCCTTCACCCATTGGGCTTACTTATGTGATATATCTATCATGGTCTACACAAGATCACAAAGATTAATCTGTCTAGGCTTATTAATTAATGCAAATTCATAATATTTATAAATATTCCAATAATCTCCTACTTGGATTGCATTAATTAAGCAAGTTGTGTAAATAAGCCACAAACAAAATTCAGAAAATAAAAATTCATAAAATCACTAGATCTTTTGGTGAAATAAGTGATATAATGTCTCATAGTTTAAATAGAATGGAATACAATTTTTTTATTTCTAACACAGTTTAGTAAGATAACAAAATAATATCACTAATTCCTATAGGGAAATGAGTGATATGTATGGCGTACTATAACAAAATCATTGAATCCTTTGGGGATACAAATGATATAAACACATCTAACTAAACTGAACATAACTCATAGAAGAAAACAAAGCCTAAAGAGAAAATTCCATAGAATAGTTCTCAAACTTCTACTAAACTGGGGTATCAAAGGAATTCACAATACCCATAAAACTTACATGATTTTGAAAAACTTCTACAAGTAAGCCCTTGGTTAGTGGATTTGCAAGCATTTATGTGCCAGGAATGTGTATCACACAGGTTTGAGGGTCAACAATTTTCTCTTTCACAAACATAAGTTTGATATCAAAATTCTTTATACGGCTTGAATTTCTATGATTATTAGCATAGTATATTATAGACTTGTTATCACAGTAAATGGTTAGAGGACTTTATATTGACTCAACTTGGCATATGCCAAATATCAACTTTCTCAGCCATATAGCTTGACATGTAGTCTCAAAACAAGCAATATACTCAACCTCCATAGATGAAACTATTGTAAGTATATGGTTTTCCTTTAGATAACATGAAAATGTAGCTGGTTGTAGACTTATGACTATCCAGACAGGAGCCAGAATTTGAATGTGAAAAGCAAACAATTTCAAGATCTTCTGTTCTTTAAAATCAAAATCAGAATACCCAACAACTTCAAGAGAATCTGACCTTCTATAGGTTAACATATAATTCTTTGTACTCTAAAGATATCTCATAACTTTCTTAGTAGCTTTCCAATAATTTAGACTTGGATCATTTAAGTATTGACCCAGCACTCCAATGGCAAAGGCTATATCTGGTCAAGTATACGCCTAAACATAAATAAAATGCCAACAACGGAAGCGCATGGTATCTTTTTCATTTCAACCCTCTTCTTATCATCCTTAGGACACTGTAATTTTCATAATAATTTACCTTTTTGAACAGGAGTAGGTGAGGTAAAACATCAATCCATTTTGAATTTCTTAAGCACCTGCTAAATATAAGTAGTCTATGATAAACTAAGAATACCATGAGATCTATCATGATAAATTTGTATCCTAAGAATGAAAGAGACTTCACCCATATCCTTCATGTCAAAATGGTTGGACAATAGGTGTTTTATCTCATTGAGAAAATCTATTGAATTGTTGGCTAACAAGATATCATCAATATAGAGAATAAGAATGGCAAAATTGTTCCCATTAAACTTCTAATAAATACAACTATCTGAGACATTCTTAACAAAATCAAGCGAGGTGATAACTTTATCAAACTTCAAATACCATTGAATAGAGGCCTGTTTTAGCCCATAGATAGATCTAATCAATCTACACACTAGACGGTCTTTACAAAATTCAACAAAACCATCAGATTGGGTCATGTAGATGTTGGAAATTGTGCCCTAGGGCCAATCATTATACTATGCACATTGTTATTTAATGAATTTCTCTTTTGTTATCATAACAATTGCATGTTCAATATGATAACTGTATCCTTGGACAAACTATAGTGATTGTTCTAAATGTCCCTGGTCAGTTATCTTAAGGAATCATAGATGAAACAAGACTAGTAGTATGACTTTAATTAATTATAGAGATATAAATTAAAGTCATAAGCATTTGAAAGAGTACAAGGTGCTGGACTGACCCGCTATGGACTGTACAAGTCACAAGCTTATCTCATATATAACTATATCACTAAGTCCTTTGACCTGAGATCATCATGGATTCCTACATGATGACTACTGAACTTTGACCTAGTCAAAAGTCACCTTTGACCAGGTGATCATAAAGGTTATGATTGAGTTTAGTAATATTCATGTATGAAATGAGTGGTCAAGATGGAATTTGTCCCTTACATTATGTGGAGAGATATTACTGGCCCCTCGATGAGTAAGACTGAGAAAATATATGGCCATTCTACAATGGAAAGGGTTTTTCCATTGCTACTATCAGTCTACTCAGAGATCAAGAAAGTAACGGTTAAGTAAAGGAGAATGACAATTTCATATCTTATACTTGATTAAAATATCACGTGACAAAAGGGATGTGATACGGTTGCATGATAGGTTACATTGGATCATCGATCCCTATGTGAATTGGGTAGTTGTAATGTTTTGCTAGAGGCCACTTGTAACTTGTGGGCTAATAGCATAATTAACCCACTGCCAATTTCATATGGGCCTACAGGGTCGCACACAAGAATAGCCCAACTCAAGCTATAATGTCCAAGTTCATCGAATCTAGAATGTTTAAATTCAATGAATGTAATATAGGGTGAATGAATTATATATATATATATATATATTTAAATATTTATTTGATAAATATTATATTTATATTTATATGAAATATAAAACTCAAAATATAATTATATATATATATTTTGATATATATATAATATTATATAATTCCATATATGTGTATATATATCATATATATATGATATATGTATATGGTATATAAAATTAATATAAGATAATCAATAATATATAGTTATATATTTTCAAAATATATGTATATATATATCTTCATGTATATATATAAATATGTATATATGTGATATATATTATATTATATTATGTATCTTATATTATATTATGTTAGTTTTAAATTTAATTTTATATGATAGATTAAATTTAATAACTAACATGACAAGAGAGATATCATGTCAGTTTTCTAATTTGAATTTATGAGATAAATTTGAATTAGCTATGATATTATGGATTAAATTTATGAGATAAATTTAATTAAATTTTCGTGGGCTTTTAAGTGGAAGACGAAAACCTTTATCTACATACTATTTATAGATAGGGACCGTCTTTATGAAAAACCGAGAGAGTTAGAAAGTTTTGATGGCAAAACCTCTGAGAGCCCAAAATACCCTAAAGAAAGAAAATTAACATAACTAAAATGA
This sequence comes from Prosopis cineraria, assembly GCF_029017545.1. Lineage (NCBI taxonomy): Eukaryota > Viridiplantae > Streptophyta > Magnoliopsida > Fabales > Fabaceae > Prosopis > Prosopis cineraria. Next base: position 13,850,055 of record NW_026555341.1, on the reverse strand, counting down.
CAAGAGAGAATATCATGTCAGTTTTATAATTTGAATTTATGAGATAAATTTGAATTAGATATGATATATGGATTAAATTTTGAGATAAATTTAATTAAATTTTCGTGGGCTTTTTTGTAGAAGACGAAAACCTTTATCTACCTACTATTTATAGATAGGGACGTCCTTTATGAAAACAGAGAGAGTTAGAAAGTTTTGATGGCAAAAACACTCTGAGAGCCACAAAATACCCTAAAGAAAGAAAAATTAACGTTCAAAAAGAAAAACAAACGCTAAGAGTGCTAGCACACTATTCAAGTTAGAGAGTTGTTCATGTGGATACTGGTAGAGAGAGCAGATCTATGTTGTCAGCTCTTGAGATCCAAACGTGCGCCAACTTCAAAAATTAAAAGATAACTCTTCTATCCACCTTGACTTAAACAAGTTTGCTCAGTCTACATTAGGATAGAGACTTTAAAATTTTAATCTTCTACTCTACTGCCCTTCCTTTCCAACAGTGGTACCAAACCAGGTTAAATTTTGTTTAACTTGGGTTTTGGTTGATTACGTTCTAAAGAACTTTTTTGGATGAATGTTGCTTTAAGATTTTTAAAATTATAGTGATATTTTGAAATCTATATGTGTTTTTCATATGATGTTTTCGAAAACATATATATCTATAAACTCATTTTATATATATTCAAATTTATATGAATTTAAATAAATTAATATGATTAATATTTAGCTATATGATGTGCGTTCTGAATATGACTAATGTTGTCCATATGATGTGCGTTCTCAATGTCATTATTGTTCATTCACGTTCTTATATGGTTTAGGCTGGATCATCAATATGATTGATGAATCAAAGGGACCACCGTGGCTAACTCTGCGTAGCGCAACCTAATTCACAATTATAGCCTTCTTTATATACGACTTACGTGTCATGCCTCTCTCTATAAACTCTGAATGTACATTCTCTTCTCATCTCAGTCCCTTCATATGAATAAATAAGGTTTCTTGATGTAATTTATCTTCTTAGAGAGGTCCTCTCATTGGCTTAGGATGGATATAGGTTAGGTGAGCTATATTGTATCACGTTTAATTATGCTTTTGATTAGATCATAAATGCATGATTTTGTATGAGATACAACCACTTTTACTTACAATTTATTAAATTAATAAATCAAACCCTCTAATCAAATCTTAAGTCATAATGCCGTCAATGAATCAATACTTGTCAAAATCTATATCACTTAAATGTAAGATCTACTAAAGTGGATACATTTGGGTTATCTTGGTGAGACAAGCATGAGTAATGGTGCTACTCACAAAGATTCATTATTGTCTGACTTAATTGAGATTATCAAAATGGTTTGGATCTTAAGGCATTAGATAGGATTGAACATGCTGGATCATATGATGATTAAATCCTATAAAGATCTAAGAGTTACATGTGATGTAATTGGTAAATGAGTTACCTACCTAAATAACTTAATTTTAAGCGTCTTACCAAAGCAGACTTAAGTTTAAGTGAAATATGGGTCTTAGCCTACTAATCAAATTTAAGGGTTATTAGTTTTAGTAGGAGATATAAAATTAACTTTGTGTATTTTATTGTAGAACTATGTCCACTAGTAACACTGCTACACTATCATTGTGATTAGTCTTTGAGAAAGACAACTCAATGGGATGAACTTTCTTGATTGGTATAGGAACTTGAGAATTGTTTCTCAAGTAGGAAAGAAAGGCTTATATCCTGGATGAACCCATTCCTGAGGAGCCTGCAGGTCAACACTCTAAGAGCTCAAAGGGATGCTTACATAAAGCACACCAATGACTCAGTGGATGTAGGATGCCTAATACTAGCTACCATGGTTCTAGAACTTCAAAGAGATTTGGAACACATGAAGGCTTATGAGATGATTGTACATCTCAAGGAAATTTTCCAGCAACAGGCAAGGCAAGAGAGGTATGAGACCACAAAGGCCTTACACTCCTGCAAGATGGCTGAAGGTGCATCAATTAGCACTCGTGTTTTAAAGATGAAGAGCTATATTGATCACCTTGAGAGGCTCAGATTCCCTTAAGCCAGGAGTTGACTATAGATTTGATCTTGAACTCACTCCTGGAAAGTTATGACTAGTTTGTTATGAAATATAACATGAATGACATGGAGAAATCCATTTATGAACTGTATGGGATGCTTAAAACTGATGAGCAAAACATTAACAAAAAGCCTAGCACTATTTTGATGGTTCAAAAAGGAAAGGGTATGAAAAAGAAAAGAAAAGGCAAGGGCAAGGGAAAGGGTAAAGGCAACAGATGGTAAGACTAAAGAGTCGAACAAGCCCAAAACCAAGCCTCCAGCTAAGAAGGCAAAGCCTCAGAAGGAAGGAGTTTGCTTCTTTTGTAATGAGCTGGGTCATTGAAAGAGGAACTGCAAGCTTGACCTGGAAGATGTGAAAAAGAAGAAGGATAGCGGGCTATTCCTTCAGGTATTTATGTTATAGACATTCACCTTTCTACTTCTTCTGCATGGGTATTAGATACTACATGTGGTTCTCACATTTGTACAAATGTGCAAGGTCTCAGACATAGCAGAAAGTTGATGATGGGCGAAGTGGACCTACAAGTTGGAAATAGAGCAAGAGTGCTGCTTTAGCTGTAGGCACTTATGAATTATTTTGCCTAGTAGGCTTTTGTTAGTTTTGAACAATTGCTATTATGTTTTTACTTTGAGTATCAACATTATTTCTCTTTCTTATTTGGATAAGGAATGTTTTACTTCTATTACTAAGAATGGCAAATGTTCTATTTATCAAAATGACATTTTTTATGCTAATGATGATTTGCATTTAGTCATTATCTTTAAAATTTAAAACATAGTAGTGAAGACATCTATAACATAACTATATCTGTACTTTATTACCTTTATTGATACTACAGTAGATATGGATACATCTACCTAATGAAAAACAAATTCAAATCTTTTAAAATGTTCAAAATATTCCAAAATGAAGTACAAAACTAACTTCGCAAGACTATTAAAACTCTTCTATCTGATCGAGGAGGTGAATATTTGAGCCAAGAATTTATGATTATCTCAAGAGATATAGGATAGTCTCACAATTAACTCCTCTGGCAACACCATAAAGGAATGGTGTTTCTGAGCGGAGAAATCGGACACTATTAGATATGGTTCAATCTATGATGAGTCAAGTAAATCTTCTACCATCCTTTTAGGGCTATGCACTAGAAACAGCTGCGTTCACATTGAACTGTGTTCCATCTAAGGCAATGAAAAGACACCATATGAGATATAGACTGGGAAGAAACCTAGTTTGTCTTTTCTCAAGATTTAAGGAAGTGAGGTTTATATTAAGAACAAGCCTTAAACAAATTAGAACCTAAATCCAAAACTACCTTTTTGTGGGATATCCTAAAGAAACAAAGGGATACTATGTTTACAAGCCTACTGATAACAAAGTATTTGTAATTTGAAATGGTATCTTTCTAGAAAGAAATTTATCTTTAAAGAACTAGTAGGAGCAAAATACATCTTGAAGAAATTCAAGAACCACAAATAGCACAGAGTCATAGATGGAAAACTGAGAGGACTCACAAGAAGTAAATGAGCCTACTCAAATAACACAAGGCCCACGAAGGTCTGATAGGACACGACATCATTTTTAGAGATATGGATTTCTAATTAATGAATGTCGTAATGTGTTGCTTATTGAACACAACAACCCACCACCTACCAAAAGCCATAGTGGGACCAAATTTTGAGAAATGGCTAAATGCCATGAAGTTTGAAATGCAATCCATGTACGATAATAAGGTATAGATCTTAATCGATCTACCTGAAGGAATAAAAACCATCGGGTGCAAGTGGGTTTTTAAGGAGAAAATTGACATGGATGGCAAAGTAAATGTCTTCAAGGCACGATTGGTTGCAAAAGGATTTACCCAAACTCATGGTGTAGACTATGATGAAACCTTTTTCACCAGTCACAATGGCTAAATTAATCAGAATCCTCCTTGCCATTACAACATATTATGACTATGAAATATGGCAAATGGATGTTAAAACATCATTCCTTAATAGACGTATACTTGAGGAAGTTTACATGACACAACCTGAAGGTTTTGTGCATCCAGAGGACTCTGGAAAGGTGTGCAAGCTTTAAAGATCCATTTATGGATTAAAGCAAGCATCTCAGAGCTGGAATCAATATTTTGATGAAGTAATCAAAGAGTTTGGATTCATTCAAAACATTGATGAACCTTGTGTTTATAAATGGTTAATAGCATCACAGTTATATTTCTAGTGCTATATGTAGATGATATCCTACTCATTGGGAATGACATTCCTACCTTATATAATGTCAAGTCTTGGTTAGGAAAATCTTTCTCTATGAAGGACTTAGGTGAAACCACTTACATCCTTGGGATTAAGATCTATAGAGATAGATCCAAATGGCTGATAGGCTGAAGTCAAAGCACATATATAGACAGATACTGCATAGGTTCAATATGCAAGATTCAAAAAGGGGTTTCATCCCTATGTCTCATGGTATTCATCTTAGCAAAGACCAGTGTCCTAGTACACAAAATTAGTGAGATCGCATGAGTAAGGTTTCATATGCCTCGGCAATTGGATCTATCATGTATGCCATACTGTGCACTCGACTGAGTGTTTCATTTACGTTAAGTATGAATAGCAGATACCAAGCAGATCTAAGAGAGGATCATTAGACTATTGTCAAGAATATCCTAAAGTACTTAAGAAGGACTAAGGATTTATTCTTAGTATATAGTGAATTGGATGACGAGCTAGTTGTAATGGGTTACACAGATGCAAGCTTCCTAACTGACCAGGATGACCTTAAATCGCAATTAGGATATGTGTTCACCTTAAATGGTGGGGTAGTCATTGGGAATGACATTCCTACCTTGTATAATGTCAAGTCTTGGGTAGGAAATCTTTCTCTATGAAGGACTTAGGTGAAACCACTTACATCCTTGGGATTAATCTATAGAGATAGATCCAAAAGGCTGATAGGCTGAAGTCAAAGCAATACATAGACAAGATACTGCATAGGTTCAATATGCAAGATTCAAAAAGGGGTTTCAATCCCTATGTCTCATGGTATTCATCTTAGCAAAGACCAGGTCGAGTACAAGCACACAAATTAGTGAGATCGCATGAGTAAGGTTTCATATGCCTCGGCAATTGGATCTATTATGTATGCCATACTGTGCACTCGACTGAGTGTTGCATTTGCGTTAAGTATGACTACAGATACCAAGCAGATCTAAGAGATGATTATTAGACTATTGTCAAGAATATCCTAAAGTACTTAAGAAGGACTAGGATTTATTCTTAGTATATAGTGAATTGGATGACGAGCTAGTTGTAATGGGTTACACAGATGCAAGCTTCCTAACTGACCAGGATGACCTTGAATCGCAATTAGGATATGTGTTTCACCTTAAATGGGGTGGGGGTAGTGAGTTGGAAGAGCTCAAAGCAGAGCACAACATCTGATTCTGCAATAGAAGCTGAGTATATAGCAGCATCAGATGCAGCTAAGGAAGCCATTTTGAATCAAGAATTTCATTGCTAAACTAGGAGTGGTGCCTAGCCTCTCAGATCCATAAAACTTGTTTTTGATATAGCAATTGCAATTGCATAGAGCAAGGAGCCAGGTCACACCAAAATACCAAGCATATACTCAGGCGTTTCTACCTTATTAGAGAGATCAATGATAGAGGTGATATAAAAATAAGCAAAGTAGCAGGAGAAGACAATGTTGTTGATCCTCTTATAAAGCCTCTTGCATAGGAAACGCCCGAGCGTCATGTCAAGACAATGGGGAATTAGACAAATTAATGATTATACCTAGTGCAAGTGGGAGGATTTTAGAAATTGTGCCCTAAGGCTAATCATTATACTATGCAATTATTATTTAATGAATTTCTCTTTTGTTATCATAACAATTGCATGTTCAATATGAAAATGTATCCCTGGACAAAACTATAGTGATTGTCCTAAATGTCCCTGGTCGGTCATCTTTGAGGGATCATAGATGAAACAAGATTAGTATGACTTTGATTAATTATAGAGATATAAATTAAAGTGATAAGCACTTGAAAAGAGTATAAGGTGTTGGATCGACTTGCTATGAGAAAGCTGCATGGTACGAGTCACAAGCTTATCTTATATGTAACTATCTTACTAAGCCCTTGTCTAGATCCAATAAATGTAATATAGGGTGAATGAAATTATATATATCTTTGAATATTTATTTGATAAATATTTATATATATATTTATATGAAATATAAAATTCAAAACATAATTATATATATATATTTTTAAAATATATATATATATATATCCATATATGTGTGTGTGTGTATATATATATATCAGATATATATCTATATATATGATATATGTATGTGATATATAAATTAAATATAGATAATATAATATATATTTATATATTTTTGAAATATATATGTATATATAATATGTATATGTGATATATATTATATTATATAATATTCTCTTATATTATATTATGTTAGTTTTAATTTAATTTTATATGATAGATTAAATTTAATAACTATATGATAAGAGAGAATATCATGTCGTTTTATAATTTAAATTTATAGATAAATTTGAATTAGATATGATATTATGGATTAAATTTATGAGATAAATTAAATTAAATTTTTGTGGGCTTTTAAGTGGAAGATGAAAACCCTTATCTACTACTATATATAGATAGGGACGTCCTTATGAAAAAAAAAGAGAGAGTTAGAAAAGTTTGATTTAAAATACTCTGAGAGCCACGAAAAACCCTATAGAAAGAAAAATTACGTTCAAAGAAGAACGAACGTTGAGAGTGCTAGCACGTTGTTCGAGTTAGAGAGCTATTCCTGTGGATACCGGTAGAGAGAGCCAGATCTACGTTGTCAATCTTGAGATCCAAACGTGCGCCAACCTGTGAGGAGATTTCTTTACTCATAGCCTCTAACCATTCAGAAGAATGTGTGTTAGAAATAGCCTCTTGGCAAGATATAGGTCTAAAACTATGAATAGCATCCAAATTAAATTCCTACAACTACACCATGTAATAATCAAGAATAGCAGACCTGTGAACCCTTTTAAGACTATCTTGGTTCAATAACTAGATCCTAATCATCCTCCAAAGGTGGTTCATCTTCAGCTTCATCTGATCTATGACATTGTTTCTTTCAACATGAGTTGTCACAGTAGGCATAGGTAAAAACATTGCTTTCATAATGTAAAGTGATATGCCTAAGTACAGAGTTCCCACTATCCAAGGCATCTTCAAAGAAATAAGCTCGATTAGATTTAATGACCCTAGTAGTGTGATTTAGATAATAAATTATGTACCCACGAGATCTAATACAATATCCAATAAAGAAACGATCAATAATTTTTACGTCAAGCTCATCTATTATGGATTATACAGTCCTATACTTTACAACCCCAAATTCACATATGCTTTAGCATGGGAGCCCTTCCAAAAGATAACTTATATAGAGTCTTTAGAACTAATTTGCTAGAAACTTGATTCAAAATATAAATAGCAGTTTTAAGTGCATCACCCTACAAGAACTTGCGAAATTTCAATTCGACTACTGCCTTAAAGTTCTTCAATGCATTAAGAGACTCACCCTTTTCAAGCAAGAGTTCAATCTATCCATAATGAGAGTAATCATTTATGAATGTGATGAAATATCTAAAACCCCCTATAGCTGTAAGTGTAATAGGTCCACAGATGTCCGTATGGATTAAGTCTAAAATATTTCAAACCTCTTTACCCCTTTGATTCTAGCTCTAGTAGGGATTTTCCTTTATGCAATCAACACAATTCTTAAAAAATGAGAAATTAAAGTCTTAAAAGGCACCTCACTTGGCCATACGTTCCAATTTCCCTCAAGAGATATGACCTAAATGACGATGCCATAACATAGAGGAATTATCATTAGGCCTTTGATGTTTATGCCAAATAGCAGTATTAATTTGGGGATTAGGAAGTTCAAGTGATGAATCATTCAATCAATATAAATCATATGTCAAAGAAGCATAACCAACATAATGAAATCAAAATGAATATCAATTTTTCCCTTCCTTGAAAGAATGAATAATGCAAATATCTAATGCAAAAGTTGAAATCAAATTCTTCTTTGCAGAAGGTAGATAAACAACATTATTCAAATTTAAAATATGTCTAGAATTTAAATATAGAAAAATAGTTTTGTGTTCAACTGATACTTTGCTCCCTACGATGCCAAAGACCGACCTCTATGCCTCACTAAGGACCTTCTAGTTTCTTACCCTATGTAGAGAATTCACACCATGCATAGTGGAGCTAGAATCCAACCACCATGAGTCAAAGGAATTTATAAATGGATTAGACTCAAAAACAAACTAGAGCTAGAGGGGTAGTTTGAAGAATTATACTTTTACTTTCTTGTTTGTTCTTTTAGTTAGAAGTAATTAGCTTTGATGTGGCTAGGTTTCTTACAATAATTGCATAAACCCTTAAAGGGTTCTTTCTTGGCCTCTTATTCTTAGTACCATTCTTCTTAAAAGTTAGATTATTAGGCTTTGAGGCCTTTGGGGCCTCAGGCTTCTCCTCTTTCTCTTGTATGACCCTCTAGATTTGTTGCTAGAGCCATAAAAAACATAGGTTATAGAGTGAGAGGAGGGATTCTTCTTTGTAGCTTCCTTTCTTGAGTGACTATTGATATCATTTGATCAACATACCATTAAGCTTCTTGTGAATTGTATGAAGTCTTCAAGAATGCGTACTTTGGTGGCAATGATTAAAGGACATGGTAAACTAAAGTATTTTTACCCAAGTCAATCCCATATGATTTAAGCTTGTTGTAGTAATGACAATCTTTAGAATATGTGTCCTAAACACCATATACTCTATCATATCAAGTATTGTCAAACATGACAAATAATAGTTCTTTTGAGTCTTATCAAACTTCTTGTATTTGTTACCAATAGCTTTTAAGTATTCCACTATAGCATCCTTTTCAAGAATACTGTCCCTAATTTCCTTTTCAATTATGTACTTGATGATCGCAGATTTAATTAGACTCATTCCATTGTTTATGGAAGGACTTTTTAGAGGCACTAGACTCAAAAGAGAGATCCGCAAGCTTGAGTTCTCTTAAAGCCAAATCTTTCTCAGAAATGGTAAGATAGATATTTAGGGGCTCTTTCTGTTCATCATAATTAGTCCCATTGAGAGCCTTCATAAAGGATAGTTATGCAAAAGCAGAGACTAAAAATTACAAAACAAAAAATGAGAAATATTAATAATGTGTGCACAACATAATTATAATATATAATTCCCAACAAGCGATTATCAATTATGCAACTATAATCATGCACCAAGAAGGCTCAAATAGCATAAAATTTAGCTCATACAAAAGTCCATACAAAAAATACATTAACCATTTCTTACCTATATGGTGCAACAAATATCTAAACACTAAAAAAGTGTTATTTGCCTATCCTTAAAACCAACAATCAAAATCACATTAATAATATCACACCTATGAGGTATGTCCATTATCGATGCTACATGATCTTAAGCATCACCAATAATTCACAAAATACAAGCTTTATGACCTTAAGACAAAACAAAATAATTTCAAAAGTCCTTAGGGTCTTTTAAAATTAGAGAACAAATTTAGGATTTTAGTGAAATTTTGAAAGGTGTCCAGGGGTTAAAATGAAATTTTAGAACAGAATTGGCATTAAAAAGCAATTCTGAAAGTAAGGGACTAGAAAATAAGTTCTTGAAATTTCTTGGGCTCATGCAAATTCCAAAAATTTTAGGCCGAATGAGGTAATGTTATATAAGGTGCAACAAATATCTAAAACACTAAAAAAGTGTTATTTGCCTATCCTTAAAACCAACCACCAAAATCACATTAATAATATCCAACCTATGAGGTATGTCCATTATCGATGCTACATGATCTTAAGCATCACCAATAATTCACAAAATTACAAGCTTTATGACCTTAAGCAAAACAAAATAATTCAAAAGTCCTTAGGGTTTTAAAAATTAGAGAACAAATTTAGGATTTAGTGAAATTTTGAAAGGTGCCAGGGGTTAAAAGAAATTTTGGAACAGAATTGGCATTAAAAAGCAATTCTGAAAGTAAGGGACTAGAAAATAAGTTCTTGAAATTTCTTGGCTCATGGCCTAAATTCAAAAATTTTAGGCCGAATGGGTAATGGTATAAGGTGCAAAAAATATCTAAAACACAAAAAAGTGTTATTTGCCTATCCTTAAAACCAACAATCAAATCACATTAATAATATCACACCTATGAGGTATGTCCATTATCGATGCTACATGATCTTAAGCATCACCAATAATTCACAAAATTACAAGCTTTATGACCTTAAGACAAAACAAAATATTTCAAAAGTCCTTAGGGTCTTTTAAAAATTAGAGAACAAATTTAGGATTAAGTGAAATTTTGAAAGGTGTCCAGGGGTTAAAATGAAATTTTGGAACAGAATTGGCATTAAAAAGCAATTCTGAAAGTAAGGGACTAGAAAATAAGTTCTTGAAATTTCTTGGGCTCATGGCATAAATTCCAAAAAATTTTAGGCCGAATGAGGTATGTTATATAGGCCAAAGTGCAATTATTAAAAATTCTTTTTTTTGTTACACTAGCCCAGACCAATTTTATTAGGTGAAACTAGAGCTAGTAATTCAGGCCAAGCCCGATGGATTAGGCGGAAACTTCCTAAAAAAGGTTAGGGTTAGGCTTGTTTATATGAGCTTTTTTAAGAGGATATGCTACTTTAAGCTCAATCCGAATAAGTTAGGCTTGAATTGAGCCCAACTTGAATAAATCCAACCACAAGAATTTCTAGCTCTCTCTATATATATAGTTAGCATTTTAGCCAAGCTTGACAGGCTAGCTCAAACTCGAAGGAAAAAAGTTAGGGCTGAGCTTGATTATATGGGCTTTTTTAAGAGGATAGGATACTTCAAGGTGGATCTGAATAAGCCTAGCCCGCTTGAATTACTAGCTCTAGGTGAAACGCTAGCCTACCAAAATTGGCCCTTTCCTTCTTTTTTTAGTCAGGCCCATATCCATTTGGGCCTAACACCAAAAATCAGATCCTTAAGACTAGGTTTTTGGGTCTCCTGTAACCGCAAACCATAGAAGCTAAAGCAACATCATGTACTGTGAGCTAGGGGAGATGATGTCAATGACTAAGAGCAAAGGCGCAGACCACGACGCCATCCTTTTCTCTGAAGACTCCAAAGATAGCGTCAAGCAGAGGAGAATCTTTGACAAAACCCAAACCTCTTTGCAGCCTCCAAGCAACACCATTTTCGGCAACTTCAATGACAGAAGCCCCAATGGCGCACCAACAACTCATCTCCGGCAACAACACAATGAATTTGGAGATGCAATCTCTATTAGCGACCATGAAGATGCCAATGACCATGAAGAAGACACAGGGAAGGAGGAGAGAACAACGCTAGTAATAGGTTCACATACCTTAAAAAAAATTCCATATATGAACTAAATAATGAATGTAATAATAAATCAAATTGTATATTTGACTGCAAAATGCCCCTAAACAGAATATCATAGTACATATATGAGTATATATGTATATTCAAATCTCATGTTCATACTCATCAATAACAAGGACATAAGGAGAATTGAGATATATAAATTAATATTCATAACGAAGGCTCTTATGCCACGTGTGAATCTAATATCTCAATTCATATAAATTTAATAAGATTGAGTAAAGTGACGTGCATACCTAAAGAATTCATGATTGATTGTGATACCTCGATTACCTTGAGTATAAGCAGACACACAACCTACTAGACCCCCATAATTTATAGAGAGTTAAGAGATAATAGAAAGAGTGGAAAGTATCATATGTTTTGGTTATCGATCGACTAATCGACTTATATGGACCAGATCCATAACTACCTTCATAAATAAATAAATAAATAAATTAACTATCTCACATTATCCTTAACTTAGTCAGTTAAGAGATAAGGAATAACTGACGGCTATATAGTTGTAGGTTAGGCTTCTATCCATTGGGTTCATTTGTGTGATCCACTTATCATGATCCAAATAAGATTATAAAGATCAATTTGTCTGATTTTATTAATTAATGTAAATTCATAATATTTATAAATATTTCAACATGTTGTTGTATTATTTGTTTAATTCTTCTTTACATGTCTGTTGTTCACTTGTCAAATTGTAAGGCCTGTTTTGCTTCACTGCGTGTCCAAAGCTGAGTCATATGTTTGTCTTTTTTTTTTTTTTTTTTGGTCCTTTCTGCGTCTCACTAATGTTTGCTCGAGACTCCAGTAACGTTAGTTTTCTATGGCTTCTTTGGATTTTTTTAATGTAATTGTTATATTTTTAATAAAATTAAGAGTAAATATTCTATAGTTGGAAAATAAGTTATATATATATATATTATATTCATACTGAGTTTAGTTATCATTACACAAATTATTTAACAGGAAAAATCAATTAAAAATTTTTAAAACATAATCAACATAAAATATATGATTAAAGTTCAATTTTGTTCATGAACATTTTTCCCACGCACACACAGGGCACTCTAAAACTAAGGGCGGCGCAATGTTATTCTCATTTACTTACTCTGATCTTTAATATATGGTAAAGTTAAGCAACTTTGTGCTTATTATAAAATGTTAGTTATATAACCTTAAAATTGTAAAAACAAAAATGCAATTCAATTTTGCCCATCTTTGCAATTAATAAAAATAATAAATTATTGTCTAGGAATTGAAATGATTATAAATAAAAAAGGATAAAATTGAAAAAAAAAGGCTCAATTACTCTAACTTTGCTATATATTAGAGACCCAAAAAAGCTTTCAAACTTCTTATATTAAGGATCGAATGAAATATATTAAAATGGAGTAATGCAGCACCTCATGTCCATTAATTTGACTTTAATTAACTAAAAAAATTACAAAAAAAAGGTCCCAAATAATTATAAATAAGTATCATATAAGAAAATTAATACTAAAGTACTAAAAACCAGATCAATCATTGAATTGGTTAAGACACTAGTTTAAGAGTTAATGATTTAATCGGGGGTCAAAACAAAATCAGATTGATCATAATAAAATAATATAATTTAAGCAAAATCACATTAATTCTCAATGCATTTATTTATATTCAAGATGTAATATCTCATACAATAAACAATAATGATTCTAATAATAGTAAAACACAACATTTTAAATATCCATCCTTACAATTCTTTTCCACTATCTTTACACTTACCGAAAAACTAGAAAGTCTAATAGGTTGTGTGTTTGCTTACACTCGAGATAATCAAGATTTTATATATAGTCATGAATTCTTTAAGTACGCATGTCAATTTGCTTAATCTTATTTGTCTTATATGAACTGAGATACTAATACTATGACACGGTTCTCATTTTGTTTTGTAACAGAGTACTATTGTCAAACCTAAATGTTGAATACCACAAATTCTCTATCACAATTCACAGCCATACCGTATGTCTTTGGCACGTCCAATATCATTGCCACAACATATATCTTTAGCACGTCTAATATCATTGCCACAACGTACGATGTCGTTTTCTGGACAAGGTCCACACGACTAAATTAAAATATCAAAGTAAAACACCACAAAAAACATGTGAGAAGAAAGGTTCATATCTATCCCAATAAATCTGATCTATTTAACTCTCTGTCGGTCTGCTAAATTTGCCTCTACAGTACAATAATGTAATTGGTTGTTTCATTTCCATCATATATATCCTCCATTCTCCATCCGGTTGTTTTAATAAGGATTCATTTAAAATTAGTTAAATCTATTAACTTTTAATTGAAGAAAGTTGTTCAGTTAATTAAGGTATAACAAAATTTCAAAACAAAGGATTTTATATTAAGGATTAGAAAGGTCAGTCTAATAACAGTTAAATATCATTTTTTCCCTTCTTGAGCTTTCTCTTAAATTTTAAAAAACAGTACAATTTATCTCTTGCCATTAAGAGGGGGAAACATGTGTTAAATGAGTGGATTGGGCCAACAAATGTCTTGAAGTTCTATTTGACATTGATTTGCATCATTATTTTTTTTTTTAAGTTTATGAGTAAGATTGTTTGAAGGATGTTGGCCCTTGAGGCATGGTTTGAAGGATAAAAATGTAAATAACACTTCCCAGCTACCATCATAAACCCAATAAATATTCCAGTGAACATACATAGGGAACCCCTGGTGGATCAAGACTTTAATTTTCTTTCTCGGACAACATTTTGGTTGTCTATTCCATTTCATCGTTTCAGAAAGTGAGACATGCATTTTCTCTCTCATCTTGGATTTCACTAGAATTATTTATCTTTTATATGTTAATAATATATATTTATTTATAATATTTTCTTTAACTATTTAAAATTGTGAATATTATGATAAATATTTTATTTTTTATTGTGTCCTATGCACTTTTTTATAGACATACAAGATGCATGGCTGGGCATTAAATTGAAAAATTGCAAAAGAAAATGTATAAAATAAACTTAATATAAGTTTAAGAAGAAAAAAATAACCAAACTAGCTAATAAATTATATCAAAAGGATTGAAGGATATTTTTTTCCTCTTAACCATTCGCTCAAGAGCGTTTAGTAACCTAAATTTACATTTTGTGCAATTTTGCTATTCAATATATGAAAATGGTACACTTGACACTCCGTTATTAAAAAAAAATAATTTTGATCATTAATTGACTGAAAAATCATAAAAAGGAACCTAAAAAATTATAAAAAAATGACTCATAAGATTACAAATATCAATTAAGTTCCTAAAAGAATGATTTTTTTCAAAATCGTATTTGAGCCTTTCACGTGGGTAAGAAATAATATTTTTATTATGTTATTTATATATAATTTAAGAGATTTAATTGATATTAATTTTCTTATAAGGTACTTATGTATATTTTATAGATCATTTTTTGTAATTTGTGAGATCCTTTTCTATAAATTTTAAGTCAACTAACTATTAAAGTTAATTTTTTTAAATGGCATGGCAGAGTGTTCAACACTATTTTCAAATGGTGAAGAAAAAATTGCATACATGAAAATTTAGGACATCAGATGTTCCTGAACAAATAGTTGGAGGGTAAAAATGTCCTTTAATCTTTATAAAAAGGAGGAAAAAAACAAAACCAAACATTCTTTAAAATTGGCTTTGGTCGGTTGTAGTTGTCAATTTGGTGTCATTAATTTGGATGGTTTTTGAAATAAGTTATGCATGACACACGTGTTAAATATTGTACATTGAACCACAAAATAACTCAAATTTAATTTTTGATATCCTATATTTCTTCATGCAAATTCTATACCACATATTCTTTTTCCTGCTGAATTAATAATTCGCCACGTTGCCAATAGAATATTATATATACTGCTGCCTAGTTCGCATCACAATCCCAAACCAAAGTAGCTGCCAATATTCTCATTCTCCTAATCTCTTTGCAGTTTATAAATTCTTTGCATGTTTTAATAGAGATATGGCTCAATCATTTTCCCCATTAGACATAAAATTTAGTGTGAGGAGGTGTGAGCCTGAGTTGATTCCTCTGGCGAAGCCTACCCCTTATGAACTGAAGCTACTCTTTGATATTGATGACCAAGATGGTCTACGATTTTAAATTCCCATAATACACTTTTATTCTCACCAGCCTTCCATGGCAGGAAAGGACCCTGCTCAAGTTCTAAAAAAGGCACTCTCTCAAACCCTAGTCTTTTACTATCCATTTGCTGGTCGACTTAGAGAAGGTCCTGGTCGTAAACTTATGGTTGATTGTAATGAAGAAGGAGTTTTATTCATTGAAGCTGATGCTGATGTCTCTCTCTCTCAATTTGGTGACACTCTTCAACCTCCATTCCCCTGCTTTGAAGATCTTCTTTATAATGTTCCCGGTTCAGATGGAGTCACTAACTCTCTCCCCTTTTACTCATACAGGTCTCCTCATTCATATATACTCTCTCTCATCCTTAAGGCCAAGTTTGAAAACTTTCTTAGTCAACAATATAAAACGAAATTAGAGCAATTATTTTTTTTCCAATTTTACCCCTTGTTTATTTATTGTCTTTTGAGTTTCTAAAAAATTTATTATGGTTATTAATTACAAAGAATGATCAAATTAGAAAGTTGTATACTCCATCGGTCTCTAGTTATGAGACACTTTTGAGAGTGATTCGGCATCCTAAAGTATGAGATACTTTGAGAATATTAAGGTTTCATTAAAGAGGCTTATTTTAGTATTATCCTTTTTCTCTCTCTATTTAATTTCCATCCCTCTCTCTTTTTAATATTAAATGAAGATTTTTTTGAAATTTTATATTTTTGTTTTGAAAAAAATAATGTTGTTAAGTATTTTTAATGAGGTTTATTGGTATGTCATTTTTTTTGACAATTTTAATGATATAACTATCCTTCCTTATTGGTATGTCATTTTTTTGACAATTCTTTTGAAAACTTTTTTAGTCATCAATATAAAACAAAATTAGAGCAATTATTTTTTTTTTCCAATTTTACCCCTTGTTTATTTATTGTCTATTGAGTCTAAACAAAAATTTATTATGGTTATTAATTACAAAGAATGATCAAATTAGATCCATCCGTCTCTAGTTATGAGACACTTTTGGGAGTGATTCAACATCCTAAAGAATGAGATACTTTGAGAATATTAAGGTTTTATTAAAGTGGCTTATTTTAATATTATCCTTTTTCTCTCTCTGTTTAATTTCCATCCCTCTCTCTTTTCAATATTAAATGAAAGTCTTTTTTTTTTAAATTTTATATTTTTGTTTTGAAAAAAATAAGGTTGTTAAATATATTTATTGAGGTTTATTGGTATGTCTTTTTTTTTTGACAATTTTAATGATATAACTATCCTTCCTTATTAATAATGGCAAAGTCTATTAATCTTGCAGTTTGCCTCATATTGAAGATTAGAGAGAGAGAGTGTGTGTGTGTGTGTTCTCCTTATAAATGCTACAGTATTCACTTCAAATTATTTTAACATGTGCTAATGTTGTGCTTTTCTTCCTTTTATCACTGGTTACACATCTCAAGTATGGTGGTTTTATTATCGCTATTCACGTAAATCACATGATGACTGATGGTCCTAGTATTATTCTATTCTTGAAGGCCTTAGCTGAGATTGCACAAGGTGCTTGTGAGCCTTCAATTCCTCTAGTTTAGTATAGAGAGTTACTCAATGCAAGGGACCTACCTTGTATTACATGCACCCATAATGAATATGTTGAAGTGCTTGATGATGATGAAATTATAAGTGATGAAACCATGGTCCACCATTCTTTCTTCTTTAGACCCAACAAGTTAAAGGCCATTCATCAATTGTTTCCTCGTCACTAAGGTCGTCACAACTCTACATTTGAGGTTTTCACATCATTCACATGGCATTGTCGCACCATAGCTTTAGAGTTTGGAAGTTATACTTGAAGGATTAACAATCTTTGAAGAAGTTGAATCTCCAAATTTTAAAAGAACTCTTGAAACTCAAACTAAAAACATGGCAGAAAACCAATATGACACTGCCTCAATTATTGACTTTGCTAATCAAAATCTTAGGGGGACTCAATCTTGTATCCGAATACTAGAGTTTCAAGTACATACTTTTGAGATCAAGCTCGCCATGATCACAATGCTTCAAATGAGTGGGGTGTTTTATGGTCTATTCAATAAAGATGCTAACAAGCATTTAATGTCTTTTGTGAAAGTATGTGACTCTTTCAGACAAAACGAGGTGCCTAAAGATGTCTTGCAGTTGCGATTGTTTCCTATTTCTCTACAAGACAAAGCTAAAGAATGGTTCAACAATCTTCCTGAAGGTTTTATTGGTTTATGGGAGGATCTTGAGAACAAGTTTAGAGCTCAATTTTTCTTTGATGATAAAACTATAGAAGTAAGAAATGAATTTCTTAGCTTTAAACAATATCTAGATGAGCATCTATATGCAGCTTGGGAGAGATAAAAGATGTTGATGAAGAAATGCCCCAATCATAGGGTGGATAAATGGGTAGTGATTTAAATTTTTTGTAATCATTTGAATCCATCTTCTAAAGCCGTGGTTGATTCTATCACAAATAGAGGATATTAGAATGTGCTTGTCAATGAAGTTTTTCACCTCTTAGATTAATTGTCTACAAACAACACTCAAAATATGGATAGAAGGAATACATCAATGGTGACAAGTGCTAAAGATAATTCTTTTTCCTAAATCATAGCCATCTTAAATGCAATGAATAAGCATTTTAATGTGTTGGAGTCTCAAATGCAAAGGGGAAATCCTCATAATGTGTATGCTATCCAAGCCATTCCAACTATGTGCAATCAATGTAATGATGTTTAGATGCCTGATCAGTATCCTTTCTACATGACTACCAAGTCTGTCAACTATATGGGCAAGTTTTAAAATCCTCACAATAACCTTTACTCTTAAACATATAACTCAAGATAGAAGAATCATCCTAATTTTTCATAGAGTCAAGGGAATTCTTTAAATTAACCTTCATCTTTTAATGTCAAGCTAACTTACCATCTGGGTTTTCAAGCTCCACCAAAGCCAATGCCAGTAAAGGAAGAGGAATCTAGAATGGAGAAGATGTTTTCGTAAATCTTAAGTAATCAAGAGTCTACCAGAGTTAAAACTAAGGCAACTCTTTCTCTTCATGAAACCACAATTAAGATTCTTAAAGTGCAAATGGGGCAATTGGCTTCATAAATGAATGTTATGTCAAGAAGTAATGTCCCTAGTGACACCATTCTATATCTTAAAAGGGATGGTAAGGAGGAGTGTAAAGCAATCATTTTGAGAAGTGGGATGCAATTTCCCAAAGTTCTTATGCCAAGTGCAAGTGGTATGAGTAATGGTGCTACTAATGTAGTTGTTAATAATGAAGTGGTTGATAAATAAATTTTGGTTTAAGAGTGTGACAACTCAAAGAAGAATCGAGAAGAGAAAAAGAGTGATGATAAAACTAAAAAGGTTGGTGATGAGAAGATGCAACAAGAGGCCAAGCCAAAATATGTGCCTCCACTACCTTTTCCTCAAAGGCTTAAGAAGCAACAAGAAGATGGAAAATTCAAAAAGTTTCTTGATATGTTCAAGTAACTGCATATCAACATTCCTTTTGTGGAAGCTTTGGAGCAAATGCCAAAATAAGCTAAATTCATGAAGGATGTGCTCTTTAAAAAAAGAAGGTTTAATGAGTTTGAAATGGTTACTCTAACTAAGAGTTGTATGAATATCATCAAGTAACTACCTTAAAAGATGAAGGATCCTGATAGCTTCTCAATTCCATGTCACATTAGAAATAAATTTTTAGGTAAGGCATTATGTGATCTTGGTACTAGTATCAATCTTATGCCTCTTTCTATTTTCAACAAATTAGAGTTGGGTGAGGCTAGACCAACAACCATGACTTTGCAATTAGCGGATAGAAGTTTAGCTTATCCACATGGTGTTATTAAAGATGTCCTTATGAAGGTGGATAAATTTATTTTTCTAGTTGACTTCATTGTCCTTGATTGTGAGATGGATCGTGACATTCCTATTATCTTAGGAAGACCATTCTTTGCAACTGCTAGAACCTTAATTGATGTTAAAAAAGGTGAGCTTACTATGCGGGTAGATGATGAGCAAGTCACTTTTAACATGCACAAGTTAATGAAGTCTCCCAATGATCTTGAGTAATTCTTCTTTGTTGATATGCTTGATCAAGTTGCACAAGAAGAATTCAGTAAGGCAATCTCTAATGATTTTTTAGAAGCCTTGTTGCTAGGAGCTCAATTAGAGACTCAAGATAGAGAAGAGTATATGCTATTATGAATGCATCACCGGTCTATCCTAGAAATCGTGTCCAATTTGAATCTCTAAATTTATCTTCTCTTGATAGACCATCTTTAAAATCCTCTATTGAAGAACCACCATCTCTTAAGTTAAAGACATGACCTTCTCATCTTCAGTATGTCCATTTAGGAGCCAACAATATTTTGCCAGTGATTTTTGCTACAGACTTGAATGCATAATAAGAAGAGCAACTTATGGAAGTCTTAAAAGCTCACAAAAGAGCTATTGGGTGGACTATTATATACATAAAGGGAATTAGCCTTTCAATTTGTATGCACAAGATTTTCCTTGAAGATAATCATAAAGTTTCTGTAGAATATTAAAGAAGATTGAATCCTATTATGAAGGAAGTTGTAAAGAAGAAAATCTTAAAATGACTTAATGCTAGTATTGTCTATCCTATCTTTGACAGCTTTTAGGTAAGCCTAGTTTAATGTGTTCTAAAAAAAGGAGGCATGACTGTAGTGGCTAACACCCACAATGAGCTAATTCCTACCCGTACTGTTACTAGATGGAGAGTATGTACAGATTACCGAAAGCTAAATACAGCTACGAGGAAAGATCACTTTCCTCTTCCCTTTATCGACCAAATGCTTGACAAGTTAGCTAGAAGGGAATTCTTTTGCTTTCTCGATGGGTATTCAGGCTATAACCAAATTGCTATAGCTCTAGAGGATCAAGAAAAAAATGACATTCACTTGTCCTTATGGAACTTTTTCTTTCAAGCGCATGCCTTTCGGGCTATGCAATGCACAAGCCACTCTTTAAAGGTGTATGATAGTAATTTTCTCTGATATGATCGAGCACATTATAGAAGTCTTCATGGATGACTTCATGGTTTTCTGTGATTCTTATTATGAGTACTTAATCAACTTGGCTAATGTGTTGAGAAGATGTGAAGAGACTAACTTAGTCTTGAATTGGGAAAAATGCCACTTCATGGTTAAGAAGGGCATAGTTCTTGGCCATAGAGTCCCAAAAATGGCTTGGAGGTTGATAAAGCCAAAGTTTTTGTGATTGAGCAACTTTTCCCACCTGCTAATGTCAAGAGTGTGGAGAGCTTTCTTGGCCATGCAGGATTCTATTGCCGCTTTATCAAAAACTTTTTTAAAATAGTTAACCTCTTTGTACTCTTTTTGAAAAAAGGTGTTGAATTTAAATTTGATGATTCATGCTTAAAGGCATTTGAAGAGTTGAAGAAAAGAATTGTGTCTGTACCTCTCATGATGGCTCTTGATTGGAGTTTTCTCTTTATTGTGATATGTGATGCTAGTGACTTTACTGTGGGTGCTATGCTCGGTCAAAAGAAAGAAAAAGTGCTTCACCCAATTTACTATGCTAGCAGAACACTTGATGATGCTCAAGAAAATTACACCACAGTTGAGAAAGAACTACTTGTAGTGGTGTTCGCTTTTACCAAGTTCAGATCATATCTTGTGGGTGCTAAGGTGACTGTCTACACCGACCATTCAGCTTTGAAGTACCTATTTAGCAAGAAGGAATCTAAGGTAAGGTTAATTTGATAGGTACTACTTCTACAAGAAGTTGACTTGGAGATTGTTGATAGGAAGGGTATTGAGAATTAACTAGCAGACTATCTTTCTAGGTTGAGTACTGATGCTCAACTTGAATCTACTGTAGCTATTGATAAAGCTTTTCCTAATGAGCAACTCTTTAAGGTTGACAACTTTCAACCACTGTGGTATGCAGACATTGTCAACTATCTTATTTGTGACATCTTGCCATTTGAGTTAGTTTCATCAAAAGAAGTTTCTCCATGATGTTAAGTTGTATTTTTGAGAAGAATCTTATCTGTTTTGTCAATGTGCTGACTAAATGATTAGAAAGTGTGTTCCTGAGTATGAGCAATGAGAAATTTTAAGATGTTGCCATTCTTCTGATTATGGAGGCCAATTCGGGGGTGACAAGACAGCGTCTAAAATCTTACAAAGTAATTTTTATTAGCCCTCTTTATTCAATGATGAATATGAATTTGTATTGAAGTGTGATATGTGCTAAAGGATGGATAACATATCTAAAAGGAATGAAATGCCACTCAACAAGATGCTTGAAGTTGAATTGTTTGACATGTAGGGCATAGACTTACATGGGACCATTTCCCATATCTTTCAACAATCAATATATCCTTGTTGTTGTAGACTTGTCTTAAAATGGGTTGAAGCAGCAGAATTTCCTACTAATGATGCTAAAGTGGTGTTTAAGTTCTTAAAGAAGCATATTTTCACCCGCTTTGGAGCACCAAGAGCCATTGTGAGCAATGGTGATACTCATTTTTGCAACAACCAATTTCAATCTCTCTTGAAGAAATATGGTGTCAAGCATAAAGTTGTACTTGCCCACCATCCTCAAACTAACAAGAAATTTGAGATTTCTAGTCGAGAAATTAAGAAGATACTTGAGAAGATGGTAGGAGTGACAAGAAAGGATTGGTCAACCAAACTTGACAATGCATTGTGGGCATATTGAACAGCTTACAAAACTCCTATCAACATGTCTCCATACCAGTTAGTGTTTGAGAAAGCATGTCATCTACTTGTAGAGCTAGAACATGGTGCTTATTGGGCTATCTAAAAGCTCAACTTTGATTTTAAGGCCGTGGGTGAAAAGAGACTTCTCCAACTGAATGAACTTGATGAATTTTGGTTCAATGCCTATGAGAATGCTAAGCAATATAAGGAGAAGACAAAGAGATGGAATGACAAGAAAATTCTATGCAGAACATTTGAGCTCAGCTAAAAAGTACTCTTATACAACTCTAGATTAAGGTTATTTTCTGGAAAACTCAAGTCTAGATGGTCGTGACCATTTAATGTGGTCTAAGTATTCCCTCATGGTACTGTTGAGCTAGAGAGCATTAAAGGAGGAAGATTTAAAGTTAATGGGCAACGATTGAAGCATTACTGAGGTGGTGAGGTAGACCATAGAGCAGTCACCTTGCCCTTATCTGATGCCTTTTGAAGAAGAGAAGAGTTAAGTTGAATGATTATAAAACAAGTGCTACTTAGGAGGCAACCCAAGCTCTAAACCTTATCTTTTAATTTTTCCTTTGTAGTTTAGTTGTTTTGGTAAAACAAGTGCTACTTGGGAGGCAACCTAAGCTCTAAACCTTATCTTTTGATTTTTCCTTTATAGTTTAGTTGTTTTGGTAAAGTTATGTGTGATCTTGTGTCTTTTGTAGGTTAACATGAGGATATGAGGAAGTGTAAGCCTTTAGAGAAGCAAGAAATATGGCAAAAATTCTAAGAGAAGGAAAAATTTTAGGGAAGTCAAACTATTTAAGTTGTTTTTATGCTTATGAACTTGTCTTGCCAATTTTTTTTGAGCTTATTGAAGTGAATGCAAATTCTTGTGGTTTAATTCTCATGAAAAATGGTTCTTTTTAGGGGCTAATTGCATTTTAATTAAAGGAAATTGTTTATAGTTGATGAATGATGGTTAGAGATTGATTTTAGAGTGAATATAGTCCTTGGGAGAAGTTTTAAGGGGTGAATAAATTAAATTTTTGAAAACAGATTGTTATAGAATCTTGCTATCAAAAAGTTTTGACAAAAGTCATGACTTTAGGCTCACAACTTTAGGGGTCCAGAGAAGATGAAAGTTGTGAATTTGGATTTAAGCTTAATTTGAAAGTCACAACCTTGGGCTTATGATTTTTTTTGGGTTTTTTTTAAAATATATATAATATTAATAATATATATATATATATATATATATTCTCCCCTCTCCTTTAAGTGCTGTGTTGCATTTTATAGCTTATTGTTATTAAAAAAATTCAAAACTTAATTTCTGCCCTAATTTGAATCAGATGCACGTTACCCTTACCTCAAATTCTTCTTCTTCGTGTATCGTCTACTCTGCCTCTCATTTTCCTCCTTTGCCGACTACCAAAGCTACAGCCATTCACCATTGCATCTCTTCCCCTCTACCACCAGCACCCAAGGCGTCCCTATCTCGTCTCATTCACTTCATCATTCTCCACTAACAGCTACTATTCTTCCTCATTCAGCCTTCATTTTGCCATTTTCGTTGTAGCTGCCATCATGTCTTTCGATTCTTGCTATTCGTCCCTGCTTCTTCTTCACGAGCTCCAATCTCAGCTTTGCCCAGATTGGTTATCAACCCATATCTCTGGTCTACTCGCCCACAGCAACTCATTTTATCACATTCACCATCCTTCCCTCCACTGTAGCTTGACCTTACATTCTTAGCAGTTTACATCTTTACTCACTCAGTTCTTCATCTCCATTTTCTTGCACCATAGTTGGTCTATTTTTAGTCTACTCCCTTTATCGATAGAAGCCTATAGCTTCATGTGAAGAACTTTACTTCGTGGTTTCAAGTCCTGACTCACAGAACCACAGTGTCTTCATCTCTGAGCTATTTTCTCTGCCCTCTACACTCTTGATCGTTTGTTGTGCCTCTCTACTCTTTGTTGGTCACTCTATAGCTTGTTGAGGTATGTCACTTTGTTAAGCCATTGTTGCTACTAGAATTAATTTTGATTGAGTTAAAAAATTGCTAAAAATGAAATCTCTATTTTAAGGATGCTACCTTGTTGAGCCATTAGTTTCCTTTGCTTTAGATTAGCTTATCAATTAATATTGGGCTCTGTGATTTTGAGTTTGCTGCTGAAACTAAACTTATTTGTGCTGAAATTTGGACAATGAAACCTTTCTTTTGAGGATAATACTATGGCATTTTAGCATTGGCTTTGTGGCTGGATTGATTTTTGATTGCATTAATTGAACTGTGATAAAGGAATTTTTAGAATGATATTTTGATTTGAATAACACAGTCGTTGAAAAATTTTTTATTCCTGAAAATTGATTTTTGATTCCTAATGTTAGTGAAAGCTTTCTGATAAGAGCTTTTTGTTTGAGGATTAGGGAACTACATTTGTGGAAACTTTGTGTTGGTCTTTATGGTAACTGATTTTGCTAAAATGTTTGTTTTATTGCCTTTAGATTATTTAAATTTCTAGCAATATGTTCTAGAAAGATGGTATTAGTTTTAAAGTTTAGTCTTAACTGAGGTTATAATTATTGCTTTCCTTGAAAAAAAAATTCATACTTAAAGATCTTAGTTTAAGAGTTATTATTCGAGCATTACATTAGGAATTTTAGCATTGGGTGTTGAGATTGAAAAAATTTCTCTTTTGGAATACTAATAATTAAATGTGTTGCTTTACACATAAATGAGTTGAATTTGTTTTGTGAGTCACTTTCATTATTTTACTTGAGCTTATGAGTGTGATTCATGCTCAACACTCACTATCATGCCTCTTGATTTTGGAATTAGCTTTGCTCTCCATGTTTTGTATCCTTTACTAAGTTCAAATCTATTTATGTGGAAGCTAGACCTCATTTAAACATGTTGTGCAAAGTGCTTTTTTATGCTAGGTTCAGTGAATCTTGTGTGTTTTGGTTTGAACCTTTGTTCTTACTTATGCTGGCTATTGCTTATTAATGTTGCGTTATGTGCTTTCTTGTAGGCCATGGGTAAGAAAAGTATTCCACTTTCTAAAAAAGCCAAAGTTACTGAGGTTGGTGAAAGCTTAAAGACATCAGGGTGGGATAAAACCCGCTTTTCCATTACTGCAATTCAAGATTATTTTGATCAATATTTGAAGGAGTGAAAAATTGTCCAAGAAAGACCCTTCCCTTTGAAATGGTCTGAGCAATTTTATAATGATTTGTAAGATGTTTATCATGCCACTAGCCTCATTTGTGAACAGAGCCATGCCTCTCAGCCACTTGTTGAAGCTTACTATGTCTATGTTGCTTATAAGGATACATTACGATGCAAGATAAGGGGTAAATGGGTAGAGATCACTGTGGACACTTTTCAAAAGGTGTACAACCTTTCTGCAATAGAAGAGTGCCAATATACCATTTACAAGAATGATGTAGTCCGTGTGCTATGCCTCCCTGACAAAAATATTTAGCAACATGACACTCATGACAATCCCAAGAGCATTCTGCGTTGTAATCTGAATAGGACAACTCATATATGGTGGCAGTTCTTGGCATCTAATGTTATCTTAGTGACCCATATGAGTGATGTGACTGTCGATCAAGCTGCCCTCTTGTATATTTTGATGATGAGGCAACTTGTTGACTTTTCAAAGATCATGTTTGAGTACATGCAAAAGTTTCCCAGAAGCAAATATCGCAAGCAAGCATTTGGATTCCCACACTTGATTATTCAAGTGTGCTTAGAAAAGGAGGTTCCCACTTACTCGAAGGATCTTATACTCCTTCCCTTGCCAAAGTTCAATTACAAAGAAATTTAATGTGCTAAGGGATAAAGAGATGTGCCAGAACAAGTTGCGGATAGTGTAAGGCATATTGATCCACCTCATGTTGAGCCTACATTGAGCAACCTCATAGCACTCATCCAGAATATGCATGAGGACCTCCAAAGCTAGCTTGATCATATTAACTTTAGTCTCTACCACATTAAGCTATTCTTACATCAAAAATTCTAGATGGACTTGCCAGAGGAAGAAGAGGAGGCCAATACTGATGTTGACCAAGATTCAAACGTTCACGCTGACTAGCTTCACCTTTCTTTAATTTACTACCTTTTATTTTTGTTTTTACTTCTAACTAGCTATCGATTATCTCTTTTTAGATAACTATAGTTAGTCATTATCTTTTGATATCTTTTGTGCAGGGCTAACTTTGATCTTTTTGTAGTTAATCTATGATACCTTTACTGATCTCTTACAACTAATTATTCTATGACAACTTGATTACTGTTGTATATGCTGGCGTAGTTAGTTGTATTTTTGGCTTGCTTGTGGATATATTTCAATTATGCTATTACAGGTTCTAATTTTTGTGCCTCTCATGCAACTTCTTTTTGGTTGTTAAGTTGCATGAGAGAGGACCCTTATTTTGCCCTTTTGACAGTGAGGACACTGTTTAATTTAAGTTTAGGGGTGAGGGTATTATTTTAGCTGAATTGATATGACATTCAATTTTAAAGCTTAGATATTTACTGTTCCTTTTTTTTAATTTGAGCTAGATTGAGAAATTATTTGTTGAACTGAATGTGTGATCCAATGATAGAATGTTGCTTAAACTGTATATTTTATAGGAAGTTGTGATCAATATTTTGGCATGCTTGATTTATAGTGTTAAGGCTTGTTTTCCAGCAATTTGTGAAATTTTCTTTTACACTTTTGAATCAGACAATGATTTGAATGCCTCTGTTAGGGAATTTTGTGGCAAGTTGATGTGCATTTTCTTTCTCAAGTAAGAGACTCTAAAATCTATCTTGGAATCTCTTGAGGCGTTTTAATCATTTCACATGATATTGAAAAATGATTTGGGCATTCTTTCAAATGCATTTGAGCCTTTTAAGCCTACCTATTGCATTATTTCCATTTGATTCCCTTTTGAGCCTTGAATTGAAAACCATGTGAATTTTCTTTTTGAAACCCACATTAAACCCTAGCCTCTACAACTTGAAAAACTATGAACTACCTTACTCTTGAGATAAGTGATTAAAAAAATTGTGTCAGTAATGAAGATTAGTCTAGTTGTTAAAGGAGGTGATGTTATTGTAAATTTGGGTGTGAGGAATGAAAATGAAGTTTGGAATAGAACACTACTAATTGTGCTAAAAAATGTATAAAAAAAAGAGATATGCATAAAAAAAAAAGAGTTTAAATGTCAATAAATTTAAAGTACAAGGAATGATATTTGAGATAAGTTTGGGGGAAGGTATTTGGCTAGCAAGGATGGAATGGTTAGTTTCTCATTGTCATTTATGTCAAGTTCTTTAAATTTCATTTATCCTTTTCTTTCAATTAATCTAAAACCTTTGGCCATACTACAAGCTTACAAAGTTTCATTGATTTTGAATTATATGAAGTGATCTTTTAGTGGAGAGAGAGGAAGAGTTTAGGCATATGAAGTCTTAATATTGAGCTTGTTTCATGCATGTTGAGTTGTTACATCTTGACTTGATAGTTGCAAAAAAATCATTCTCTAGTCTCACACACACATATTTCTAAATTGCTAGAAAGCATGATCTTAAATTGTAAATTGGGCATTCCTTTATATTCCACTACTATCCTCTTTGATATACATCTTGAGAAACTAGTGAGGATATTTTCAAGCATGCATAATAGATAGATAATTGGTCAATTTAGCTATTTTATTATTTGTTTTATCTGAGGATGAGTAAAAATCTAAGTTTGGGGATGTGTTAACCTCTTGAATTTTATGTCATTTCATCACATTTCCTTAGATTATAATCCATTTTGGCTTAATTGTATATGTTTTTATTGCCCAAATTAGGAAAATGTGTATTTTGTTTTGGGTTTGTATTCTTGGCTTTGATTTAATATTTTTGGCCTAATTTTATATTATTTTGGTTGAAGACTTGATTAGAAGAATTTTTGGAGCTTTTTGGATGTTTTTGAAAGGCTTTTGGAAGAAGAAATCAAGCACAGTGAATAATTTTTGTTAGCTACAAAAACAATGTAAAACTGCCAAAATCGTTCTAAAGTCGTGACTTTCGTTTGTGACTTTCGCCACTATCAAAAAATGCTGCGTTTTATTAAGTCTGAAATTGGTTGGGTGGGATACTTATATTTAGAGAGCTTGACCCAAAAGTCATTCTACACACTTGAAGACACTTTAAGAGCTTTGTTGTGCTAGGATTTGAGTTTTAGATGAGTTGGGTCCAAGAGTTGAAACTTTGAGGAGATTTGAAGCTCCATTTCTTTAGCTCCTTTGTTTTTTCTCCATTTCTCTTCTTGTAATCTTGTAATGGCTATGAATATCTTGTGTATTAGTAGCTTTTTGATGTTTATGAGTAGTTAAACCCTTTGCTCTAGGATTATTTTGAACCCTTGTATGGATTAACATTAAGTTCCTCCTCTCTTTTTGTGATTAATGATATATTTATGTGTGTGTGTGTGTGTGTGTGTTTATTTTACTCTTTCCTTAATGATTCTAAGTGATTGGCCACCTTTTAGATGTTGGATTCATTTAATTGATACTTGAAAAGGCTAGATTAAGTGTAGAACTTGGATAAAATAGTGCAAGAACTTGATATTTACATGTTGAATGGATGATTTTGCTAGTAAGATAGAGATATACTTGCTAGCCTTGCATAGCCACATTAGGGTTGGTGTTTAAAATTGAGTTTTATTATTTGTAACAAGAGATTGAGCAATTAATTTAACTAAACACTTGTTTATGACTTGAGAGAGCTTGTCCAAGTATTTTTAGAACCCTAGGTTAGTACTTATTTTCATTAAAGCATTTATGAGAGGAGGTAATTTTGGTGTTATGAAATATAAGGGGGATAAATAATCATATGTCCCAATTTATGTTTGAAGTTTATGAATCAATTACTTTTCTATATTTTCTAGTATTAGTTTAGTTTGTAAAATTATTTTCACCTAATTTATGTGGCTCAACTTGATTGAATTTACTTTTGTTTGATTATTGTTTTTGAACAAATCCTCGAGGGAACGATACTTTACTTTTATTATATTACTTGCTACGACCTGTGTATTTGCGGTGAGCAACAGCTTCAAATATAATATAGCTTGGTCACTTGAGATTAGCTTTAAAGAGGTAGTTAACCAAGCATGGACTAATAAGAACTGGTACGATGGGCTTACTAACTTCACTAAATCTGTAAAAAAGTGGAATGAGGAAACTTTAAGGTGTATACCTAAAAAGAAGAGAGAACTCATTAGATGCTTCGAAGGAATTGATCAAAAAAGAAAGCTTAACAACCACAATGGACTTTTCAAACTAGAAAAGAAACTCCAGTAGGAATATAATAAATTAGTCACACAAGAAAAGTTACTATGGTTTTAAAAATCTAGATATAGTGGCTTAAATAGGGGGATTGGAATACATGTTTCTTTCACACCTCTACAAAAATTAAAAGGAGAAAAGTTTCCATTAAAGCACCAAAGAATGAGTTGGATAAATGGTATTTCAAATAAGAGGATCTAAAAGCTCTTGCTTGTAATTTCTTTAAAGACCTTTACACTAAATAGATTAATCACTCCTCAAGGCAATTTGTACCATCTTTGTTTCCCCACTTCGAATAGCAAGATTTGGTTTACTTTTAAAAAGATGTATCTTTAATAAAGATAAAGATTACTGCTTTCTCAATTGTTTCCTTCAAAGCATTAAGCCTCAATGGTTTGAACGCTCATTTATTTCACATGTAATAGGAGTTTATTAGTCCAAAAGTTTGTGATTTGATCTGTGAGATATGGATTGATCCAAATAAAATGAAACCTTTAGATCATTCTAACATCATGCTCTTACCTAAGGTTGATCAACCTAACATGTAAGATTAAGGAATTCTAACCTATCTCACTCTATAATGTGAGTTTCAAGATTATCACTAAGATCCTTCCCACTCGCTTAAGACCTTTTATAAAGAAATTAATCAAGCCACAGTAATGCAGTTTTATATCTAGATAGAATGCAACAAATAACATTATTTTGGCACAAAAAGCAAACCACAAGATAGGGGATAAGAAAAAGAAGTAGGGGTACATAGTTGTTAAGGTAGATCTTTATAAGGCATATGACCATCTAGATTGGGATTTTATCAGAGATTCTATAAAATCTAAATATTCTTAATAGTTTTATAAATCTCATTATGTCTTGTATGATTACACTAAGATGAAAGTGCTTTGGAATAGGGAGCTAATAGAGTAATTTACCCCTACAAGAGAGTAAGACAAGGTAACTACTTAGCCCCTATATTTTTTGTCCTATGTATGGAAAGACTTGGTCAGATGATTGAAAGAGCTTTTTCGAAGGGAAAATGGAAGCCTATAAAGTTTATGAGATTTGATCCATATATTTTGCATCTCTTCTTCGCGGAGAATTTATCTTTTTCTTAGAAGCTTCTTCAGGTCAGGTGGATATCATGAAATCTATCATGGAAGCCTTTTGCAAAGCCTCTGGTCTTTGGGTTAGGTTGGCCAAAACTAAAATGCTCTGCTTACTAATGCTCATATCAACAAAGTAATGGACCTAAGTCGCAGGTTGGGAGTGGGTATCACTAGTGACCTTGATAAATATCTAGGCATTCCATTGCTTCATGAAAGATTAACCAAGACCTACTTTTCCTCTCTTATGTAAAAAGTGCAACAAAGATTAGCTAGATGGAAAGGGAAATTTCTTAATCTTTAGGTAAGATCTGTGCTCATTAAGTTAGTCTTAGCAACCTTGCCAAGTTATATGATGCAATTAATGAGAATCCCTATAGGTATTATAAAAAAAATTGATAAATGTTGCAAGAATTTCCTTTCGAATAATTTGGAAGGGAAGTAAAGATGTACCATATTGCTTGGGGCACAGTTCATTTATCTAATGCTTATGAGCCAGATATAGATATGGTGATAATCTAATACCTAATATCAAGCCTAAGAAGGCTACTTCCCATATCTGGCAAAACATTACAACGTATGGAATAAGTTTGTGAAGGGTGTGGGTTAGAAATTGCAAAAAAGGCTTGAGGCAAAAATTTAGATCGATTAGTGGTCTTTTTATGATCAACCTCTTATCACATATGCTAATAGAAATGTCTAAGGCATCAATTTAGGTGACTTTAAGGCATTTTGTCAATCATTACGACATGTAAGATGGTATAAAAAAATTTGACTTTCAGCTATGACAAAAGTCGCCATTGAAAACTTTTTTTACGAGAACTCTTGTTGTTGATTCTATCGATGACAACAATAAAAATTGCCACTAAAAATATTCCATTGATATAGAAAGGAAAATTTGTTACCACAGAAACATAGTCGCTGCTAAAAGTTGAGAATTAACGGTGACATATGTCGCTGCAAAAACTACACATTAGTAGTGACTATTTAGTTGCGACTGAATGTTGAGTATCATCACTGCATAAACTACCAATCAATAATGACTTTTTTGTTGTCACTGAAAAGTAATGATCGTTTACTTACCCATATGGTGCCACGTCTCCCTCCTACTCCCATGTGGTGCCACATCACCTACCACGTGTCACCCTCCATTTTGTGTCATGTCACTTTCCACATGTCACTTATGTCATTGCCACGTGTTGCAGTGTCACCAATTTGTATTTTCATTTTACAAATTACCTCCTCTATGATTTGAACTTATGACCTTCTTCTTTTATATTTCACCATTTTGCCACTGAGCTGAAATAAACCTGCAGTTTATTATTGTATAATTAAATATATATTATTAAACTAAATGAACATACACATATCATAAATATTAAATATTATAAAATATTATTACTATCATTAAATACTTTAATTTAATTCTTTAATTACTAAAATTACAAATTATATTATTATTTTGTTTAAAGTAAACAATAAATATTATTGATATACTATCATTTATATTATTTATTTTTTTCCTTCTCAAGGTTATTGTATTATTTATTTTAATATTCATATTTATAATTATAATATAAAAATATTTAAGAATAAATATGAAAATATCGATGATATACATTAAATCATAGTTATTGATTTTCTTGGTAGTTTTAATTAAAATTTTATTTTACTTTTAAAGGAAAATAAATTTTAAGTAATGTAATTGTCTTTTTTTATGTTATATTTTACTTTTCATTTTTAAATTATACTTTCACAAGAAAATTATACACTATTATCTTTTTTTTATATTCATGTATTAAGATAGCACTGAAAAAAAAATCGTATAGCATCACATACATAGATATATTTCATATATTATAAAAACTAAAAGTAAAATTTTAGAATATCTCATTTCTCTTTTTTTCATCTTCCTCTTCTTTATCATTAGCCATCGAACTGGGAACATCTAAACCAACATTAAGCTTTAAAATTGCCAGTATTCAATGTAAAATTTGAATTGAAAAATTATATTAGATGAAATATCATTCTATGAATAAATAAATTTAACTATCACATGTCTAGCTATTATAAACAAGTAGTGTTATTATTCAAAATATCAATTTAAGCATAAAAAATTTGAAAATAGAGACTCCTTACCATATTATATGCATTCTAAATTAAAATATCAAACAGTAGGTTTTTGAATGAATTTATTACTTCACATAGGAGTATGCATTGGTCAATTCAGTTAGATTCAGTGTTATTAGACAAATCTAAAGAATCAAACTGGCCTAAATAGTTTGACCGAATCAAATTGAACATTTCTTGATAACAAAAAACTGACCTGAAATAATACGAATTGATTGATTCTTTCTTCAACTCATTAGCATTAAATAATACCTTAATCTTATCTTAAAATAATTTCATTATTTTAAAGTATCAATTTAACCATGAAATATATTAAAATGATAACTCATTATGTTATTTTATATATTCATCATTAAATTACAATAATATAACAAATATAATGTCTTACAATGTTAAATATTGGATTAAACACAAAATAACTAATTATGATGATAATATATAGTTACTATTAATAGTTATGAAAGTCAAATTTTCAATGGCGACATTTAAAGTCACCACTGATTGTAAACTTTTAATGGCAACTTGCATGTTGCAACTAAAACTTTTACAATCAGTATTGACTTTTTAGAGTCATCGTAGAAAGTATGACTTTCAATGATGACTTTGCACGTCGCCACAAAAGGTTAAATTTAAAAGTTGCCACAGATTGTTATTGTTGAAAGTCAATTTTGTTGTTATGGGATATTCATGAAATGCAAAGATTTCTCCCTCAGTGGGCGATTAATAGAATCATACAAACAAGCCCTTCTACTCTTCATATAAGCCTTGTTTGAAATATATGTCAAACGATGGTACTTTCCTAATCATAGGTGCTTAATAATGGCTAAATCAACAAGAGAATAATAGCACCAATGCTTTTTGGCAAAGTCTTGGTGATAGGAGATCCATGACAATGAAAATTTTCATGTGGAATATATAGTGCTCAAAATCACAGTCACATTGTGTTTGGTAATAGACTTCAAAATGCTATGGGGGATGGAATATATAGTTCTCAAAGCCTCCTCTTGAAGGATAAGCAAAATGACACAATGTTGCTTAAATGGTAAAGCAATAGTCAATGAGCTTCTTCAAGTTACTGTGCTACCTTGAAAAGATTGAGTTTATTATGGATGTTGTGTGAACTCTAACATCGCAATTCATATAAATCTAATAAGATTGAGTAAAGTGACGTGCGTACCTAAAGAATCCATGATTTATTGTAATACCTCGATTACCTCGAGTATAGGCAGACACACAACCTACTAGACCCTTATAGTTTATAGAGAGTTAGAGATAATGGAGAGTGTGGAAAGTATTATATGTTTTGGTTATTGATTACTTGACTTATAATGGAGAATGTGGAAACTATCATATCTTTTGTCATTTAAGAACATTGTCTTTACATCCATCTACTGAAGATCAAGGTCAAACTATGCAACTAAAGCCATTACCACTCTAAAACCATCTTTAATGGATATCGAAGAGAAAGTCATTGTGTAATGAATATCTTCTTTCTAGTTATAGCCTTTAGCTACAAGTCTGCTTTGTATCTATCATTTCACCCGTAGCTCCTCATTTTGTTTTAAAGACCTACTTGCAACTTACTGGTTTAAAACCCTTTGGTAGCTCTATAAGTTCCCATACATGATTGCAGTACATAGAGAGATGTCTTCACTTATAGCCTTTAACCATTTAGAAGAATGCCTGCTAGAAATAGCCTCTTAGTAAGATATTGGGTCTAAATTAAAAATAGCATCTAAATCAAATTCCTACAAATACACCACATAATCATTAGGAATAGCAGACTTGTGAACCCTTTGAAACCATCTTGCTTCAACAACCATATCCTCATCATCCTTTAAAGGTGGTTCATCTTCAACTTCATCCTGATCCATGACATTGTTTCTTTCAACATGAGTTGTCACAATAGGTATAAGTAAAACATTGCTTTCATCACGTAAAGTGATATGCCTAAGCACAGAGCTCCTACTATCTAAGGCATTTGCAAAGAACTAAGCTCAATCAAATTCAATGACCTTAGTAGTGTGATTTAGATAATAAAATCTATACCCACGAGATCTAATACAATATCCAATACAGATGCCATCAATAGTTTTTGCATTAAGCTTTATTTATTGTGGATTGTAGGGTTTTACTTGTCCTTTACAATCCTAAACTCATATATGCTTCAGCACAGGAGCCCTTCCAAAATATAACTTGTATAGAGTCTTTAAAACTAATTTTCTAGGAACTTGATTCAAAATATAAACAGAAATTTTAAGTAGATCATCCCACAAGAACTCTAGCAATAAGAAGTGACTGATCATGCTTCTAACTATATCTATGAGAGTATGATTTTTCCTTTTTGCAACCCCATTATGTTGTGGGGCACTAGGCATAGTATATTGAGCTTCAATACCATGCTCTTGAAGGTACAAAGCAAATGGCCTAAGGTTCCTACCACTCTCAATATATCTCTCATAAAATTCTCCTCCTCTGTCAGATCTCACATGTTTGATTAACTTACCAGATTTCAATTTATTGATGCCTTAAAGTTCTTAAATGCATTAAAAGACTCACCCTTTTCATGCAAGAATTCAATCTATCCATAATGAGAGTAATCATTTATGAAGGTAATAAAATATCTAAATAGGTCCATAAATGTCCATATTGATTAAGTCTAAAATATTTTTAAACCTCTTTGCCCTTTTGATTCTAGCTCTAATAGGGAATTTTTCCTTTATGCAATCAACACAAGTCTCAAAATTTGAGAAATTAAGGTCTTGAAAGACACCTCACTTGGCCATACATTCCAATCTCTCTCTAAAGATATGACCTAAATGATAATGCCATAACATAGAGAAATTATCATTGGACCTTTGACATTTATGCCCAATAATAATATTAATTTAAAGATTAGGAAGTTCAAGTGACCAATCATTCAATCGATATAAACTATATATTAAAGAAGCATAACCAACATTAATGAAATTAAAATGGATATCAATTTTCCTATTTCCTTAAAAGAATGAATAACCGCAAATATCCAATGCAAAAGTTGAAATCAAATTCTTCTTTATAAAAGGTACATAAACAACATTATTCAAATTTAAAATATGTCCAGAATTTAAACATAGAGAAATAGTTTTGCATTCGAATGATGCCTTGCTCCCTACAATGCCAAAGACCGACCTTTGTGCCTCACTTAGAACCTTCTAGTTTCTTAACCCTTATAGAGAATTCACAACATGCACAGTGGAGCTAGAATCTAACCATCATGAGTTAAAGGAAGTTATAATGGTATTAGACTCAAAAAATACTAGAGCTATAGGGGTAGTTTGAAGAATTATACCTTCACTTTCTTATTTGTTCTTTAGTTAGAAGCAAGTAGCTTTGATATGGCTGGGTTTCTTACAATAATTGCATAACTACTTAAAGGGTTTCTCTCTTTGCCTCTTATTCTTATCACCAACCTTCTTAAAAGTTGGATTATTAGGCTTTGGGGCCTTTGAGGCCTCAAGCTTCTTCCCCTTTCTTTTATATGACCCTCTAAATTTGCTGCTAGAGCTATAAGAAACATAGTTTACTGAGTGAGAGGAATTCTTCTTTATAGCTTCCTCTTTTTAAGTGACTATTGATATCATTTGGTCAATAGACCATTTATCTTCTTGTGAATTATATGAAGTCCTCAAGAATGCATATTTTGGTGGCAATGATTGAAGGACACGGTGAATTAAAGTACTTTCACCTAAGTCAATCCCATATGATTTAAGCTTGTTGTAGTAATGAACAATCTTTAGAATATGTTTCTTGACACTAGATGCTCTTTCATATTGAGTATTATTACGCAATGATAGATAATAGTTCTTTTAAGTCTTGTTAAGCTTCTTGTATTTGTTACCAATAGCTTTCAAGTATTTCATTGCAGTATCCTTTTTAGGAATACTGTCCCTAATTTCCTTTTCAATTTTGTACTTGATGATCACTAGATAGATCTAGTTCGACTGACTCTATTTTTTATGTAAGGCCTTTTTAGAAGCATTGGACTTCGAAGAGAGATTCATAGGCTTAGATTCTCTCAGAGCTAAATCTTTTTCAGAAATGGTAAGATACATATTTAGGGACTCTTTCCATTCATCATAATTAGTTCGACTGATAGCCTTTACAAAGGATAGTTGCGCAAAAGCAGAAATTGAAATCACAAAACAGAAAATGAGAAATATTAATAATGCGTGCAAAACATAATTATAATACAGAATTCCCTAACAAGAAATTATCAATTATGCAACTATAATCATGCACTTAGAAGGCTCAAATACCATAAAGATTTAGCTCATATAAAAGTCTATACAAAATAATGCATTAAATATTCCATACTTATAGGGTACAACAAATATCTAACACATTAAAAAAGTGATATTTGCCTATCCTCAAAACCAACCATCAAAATCATATTAATAATGTCACACTTATGGGATATGCCCATTACCGATGCTACATGATTTTAAGCGTCACCAATAATTCAGAAAAAAAAAACAAACAAAATAATTTCAAAAGTCCTTGGGAGATTTTGGGAATTAGAGAACAAATATGGGATCTAAGTGGAATTTGAAAGGTGCCCAGGGTTAAAAGATAATTTTGGAAGAGACTTGGGGTTAAAACGCAATTATGAAAGTTAAGGGACCAAAAAATAAGTTCTAGAAATTTCCTGGGGTCATGGTGTAAATTCCAAAAATCTTGGGACAAATGAGATAAGTTTAATCTAGGGCTAAAGTGCAATTATTGTACAATACCTCTCATTGAGGATATTGTTTTGGTCAAAGATGCTAAGAGCACTTTTGTTGCATGGCCTTTATATCTCATTGAGTCATTTGATAAGGTAATTATATTTCACACTTCCCTAAAATATTCTAGATGCAATTGTAATTATGACTTAATTTTTTTTTATTTTTATAGACTCAGTCAAAATCAAAAAACAAAAAAAATCATTGAAGCGCATGGTAATATTTCTAAAGAATCTAATATCATGCATAAACAAAAAAATGTATCTCATGGACCTTCAAAAATGCAAAGAACTAATAATTATCGTGAAGCTCTTCGGTCTTTTTTGCCAAAGGTTACTACTAATGGTCAAACACTTGAAATAAAATTTGAAAAAAAACATCCATTGTAAAGACCATTGGGAATATCTTGATAGAAATACTATTGTGAAAATACTTGATTGAGAATAAGCAAGTGCTTCTGCTATCAATACTTGGATAAGGTACTTTTTTCACAACATCTTTTCATAGTGATTATTTTATTCCTTATTATAATTGATTTTAATACATTTTTTTATTATTTATCAAGGTATTTGCACATATCTTTTTGAAAGACACGGAGAAAAAGAATAGGTTTTCATTTATTAGTTCTCATGATATTAGTCATGGGTCGACATTGAATGCATGAACAAGTAGATCTTTTAAAAAAAATATTCACAAAAAAGGTTGAAGTTGAAAAAAAATGTTATTCTTAATACCTTACAATATGGGATAAGTATTTTATTAATTACTTTTTTAATTAATTGTTGTGTTAGACACCTCAATTTTACTAAGACATAATCAAAGTTTAATTTTTTTAGGAAACATTGGATTTTGATTGTCCTCAATCTTGTGGCTGTTCCTTTGCCTTTAATATATTATCTCGATCCTCTATCTAGAGGCGTGCCGATAGATCGTCATAATATATTGAGGTTATTCAATAAATAAGTATTTATATTTATAAGAATCATTTTACATATTCATATATATTTGCATCAATTATCATTGATTAAATTTTTTTGTTTTGGCAGGGCATTGAACAGCTTTAATGGTCACAAAGAGCTCCCCTTTTTCAAAAATAAAGATTTCTCAAAGAGTTATCAATAAACAAAGATTATGATATATTTAATTTATACATGAAAATTTTTATTGAATTATGAAAAATACATTTATTTGTTTCATAAATTTATATTACTTTTTGGTAAATTTTTTTAGTGCCCTTTCCAACCAAATAATAATGATTGTGAGTACTACATTATGAAATACATGAAGGATGTAATCACCCATGGTCAAACTTTTATCCCATTTGAGGTATGAAAAGTTATCTAATTTTATTTAATTTTATTTAGATTATAACAATTTTTAATTATATATGTATATGACTCCTTTTTTTAATATATTTTGTAGTACTTTGAGGACACAATGCTTGGAATATAGTGGTGAGCAAATTTATGATCTAATTGAGGAGTGGTCATCATTTATTTTGAATTTAGGACACTAGAACTTTGATATTTGTTGAATGCTTTTGTAAGATTTGAGGCTTTTAGAATATGTCTTGACCTTGCTAGCTAGTTAGGGAGCTTTATTAATATCACTATAAACTACTTTGTCGTACTACAAATATATGCTTTGTAATTTTTCATTGTATAACTGGATTATTTGCAAATTACTCGACTGGTTGTATATTGTTGGATTTGTTGTTCTGGTAAAAAATTTTGCTGTATAATATTTTTAAAAATTTATTTACAAAAACACATTAGGTGGCCTATCTGAATTTTGCCTAAAATCCATAAAGGTGGCATTTCTTCATGGATGAAACGCCACTTCCTGAAATATCATAGGTGGCATTTCTTTGTTCTAGAAATGCCACCCATGTTATTTAAATTTAAAAAAAATTATGAAATGATAGAAGTGATATTTACAAATTAAAGAAACACCACCTCTATATGATTTTTAATTTTTTTAAATTTTTTTCACAAAGGCGGTGTTTGTTCTTATTGAAAATGCCACCTTTATGAAGAACACAGGTGGCGTTTCAATATATAATAAATGCCATCTCTCTTGACGTTTTTTCAAAAGTAAGCTGAGAGAGGTGCTATTTGCAGAAAAAAACACCCTCGCTCTGTCATAAGTCTTGTGGCGCTTTAATAATTAATAAAACACCACCTGATACCTATTATAATATTGGATCTTATAGTGTTTTACAAATGCTATAAAACTAAAATTTTAAGTGTCACAAAAGGCTATTTCTACAGTAGTGAATGGAAAGAAAGAAAAGAAGATGAGATATTGATACGATCTGGATCCTCTCTTAATCACTTCTTCTCATTTCTTCTCCTCATCATGTCATCTTAACCATTGCATCAATATTGAATGCGTCAAATTAAATTTAATATTTTATGCTGCTGCTGCTGAAATTTGACATGAACAGTTGCTTACTATTTTTGGTTATGTGTGTGTGATAGATTAATATTAGTTTTTGTTTTGTAAGAGTGAAAGAAAGAAATTTGATATAACTCAGCGAAACCACAAAAAAATTGAACTATTTGTTGGAATATTTATGAAATATATATATATATATATGTATGTATATATTATGGATCTATATTAATTAGATATTAAGCCCAGATAGATTGATCTTTATGATTTTATGTGGATTATGATAGGTAGATCACACAAATGAGCCCCACGGGCAGAAGCTCAACCTACAATTCTATAGTCATCAATTATTTCATATCTCCTGAC
Source organism: Prosopis cineraria (assembly GCF_029017545.1). Classification (NCBI taxonomy): domain Eukaryota; kingdom Viridiplantae; phylum Streptophyta; class Magnoliopsida; order Fabales; family Fabaceae; genus Prosopis; species Prosopis cineraria. The sequence continues at coordinate 13,809,501 of NW_026555341.1, read as the reverse complement.
TAAATCAATGATAATGTGGGATTTTATTATTTAATTGACTAATTATTAAGGCGGTTATTGATGTCATCCATATAATGCGATCGATCAGTCGATAACTAATACATATAACTCTTTTCTATCTTCTTCATTATCTTTGCATTCAATAGGAAATTATGGGAGTCTAGTGGATTGTGTGTTTGCCTATACTTGATGTAATTGAGGTCTTACATTCAGTTATGGATTCTTCTCATACGCACATCAATTTGCTTAATCTTATTTGTCTTATCTAAATTGAGATACTAATACTATAACACAATTCTCATTTTGTTTTGTAACAGAGTACTATTGTCAAACCTAAATGTTGAATACTACAAATTCTCTATCACAATTCACAGCCACAATGTATATCCTTGGCACGTCTAATATCATTGCCACAACGTACGATGTCGTTTTCCTCGACAAGGTCCACACGACTAAATTCAATTATCAAAGTAAAACACCACAAAAAACACGTCAGAAGTAAGGTTCATGTCTATCCTAATGAATCTGATCTATTTAACTCTCTGTCTGTCTGCTAAATTTGCCTCTACAGTACAATAATGTAATTGGTTGTGTCATTTCCATCATATATATCCTCCATTCTCCATCTGGTTGTTTTAATAAGGATTCATTTAAATTACTTAAATTTATTAGCTTTTAATTAAAGGAAGTTGTTTAGTGAATTAAGGAATATCAAATTTTCAAAACAAAGGATTTCATATTAAGGATTAGAAAGGTGAGTCTAATAACAGTTAAAAGTCATACCCTTCTTGAGCTTTCCCTTAAATTTAAAAAAGCAGTACAATTTATCTCTTGCCGTTAGGAGAGGGAAACATGTGTTAAGTGGGTGGACTGGGCCAACAAATGTCCTCAAGTTCTATTTGACGTTGATTTCCACCATTTTTTTGAGTTTATGAGTGAGATTGCACTAAAATAGAATGCAGGATGTTGACTCCTGAGGTGTAGTTTAAAGGATTAAAAAGTAAATAATACTTCCCAGCTACCATAATAAACCCAATAAATATTCCAGTGAACATGCATAGGGAACCCCTGGTGGATCAATACTTCAATTTTCTTTCTTAGACAACATTTTGGTTATCTATTCCATTTCATCGTTTCAGAAAGTGGGACATCCATTTTCTCTCTTATCTTGGATTTCACTAGAATTAGTTTAATTTTTTTATATGTTAATAATATATATTTATAATATTTTCTTTACCTATTTAGAATTGTGAATGTTACGATAAATATTTTATTTTTTATTGTGTCCTATGCTCTTTTTTAAAGACATACAAGATGCACAGTTGGGCATTAAATAGAAAAATTGTAAAATAAAATGTATAAAATAAATTTAATGTAAGTTTAAGACGAAAAAAAATACCCAAACTAGCCAATAAATTATATCAAAAGGATTAAAGGATATTTTTACCTCTCAATTATTCACTCAGGAGCATTGGTAACCTAGACTTACATGTTGTGTAATTTTGCTCTTCAACATTTGAAAATGGTATAGTTGGCACTCTATTGTTTAAAAAAATTAATTTTGAGCATTGGTTGACTGAAAAATTATAAAAAAATGACTCATAAAATTACAAATAAATACCTTATAAGAAAACTAATATTGATTAAGTTCCTAAAATAATGATTTTGTCATAATTGTATTTTGGCCTTTCACATGGGTAAGAAATAATATTTTTAATATTATATATATATATATATATATAATTCAAGGGATTTAATTGATATTTTAGTTTTTTTATAGGGTACTAATGTATATTTTATGCATCAATTTTTTTTTGGTAATTTTTGATATCTTTTTCAATAATTTTTAAGTCAACTAACTATCAAAGTTATTATTTTTTTTAACAATAGTGTGCTCAACACTATTTTCAAATGTTGAAGGGAAAATTATATCACATGAAAATTTAGGATACCGGATATTCCTAAGAAAATAGTTGGAGGGCAAAAATATCATTTAACTCTTATAAAAAAGGAAAAAACCAAACCGAACATTCTTTAAAATTGGTTTTGGTCGATTGTAGTTGTTAATTTGGTAACATAAATTTGGATGGGTTTTGAAATAAGTTATGCATGGCACACGTGTTAAATGTACAGATCAAATAATTTTAGGTTTCCTATAGATATCTTCACGCACATTCTATACCACTTATTCTTTTTCCTGCTGAATAATTAGCCTCCTCGCCAATAGAGTATTATATATAATGCTGCCTAGCTCACATCACAATCCGAAACCAAAGTAGCTATCAATATTATCATTCTCCTGATCTCTTTGTAGTTTATAAATTCTTTGTGTGTTTTAACAGAGATATGGCTCAACCATTTTCCCCATTAGACATAAAATTTACTGAAAGGAGATGTGAAGCTGAGTTGATACCTCCAGCCAAGCCTACCCCTCGTGAACTGAAGCTACTATCTAATATTGGTGACCAAGATGGTCTCCAATTTCAACTTCCTATAATACGCTTTTATTCTCACCAGCCTTCTATGGCAGGAAAGGACCCGGCTCTTGTTATTAGAAAGGCACTCTCTAAAACTCTAGTCTTTTACTATCCATTTGTAGGTAGACTTAGAGAAGGTCCTGGTCGTAAACTTATGGTTGATTGAAATGAAAAGGGAGTTTTTGTTCATTGAAGCCGATGCTGATGTCTTTCTTTCTCAATTTGGTGACACTTTTCAACTTCCATTCTTTTGCTTTGAAGAGCTTCTTTATAATGTTCTTGGTTCAGATAGAGTTACTAACTCTCCCCTTTGACTCATACAAGTCTCCTCATTCATATGTACTCTCTCTCATCCTTAAGGCCAAGTTTGAAAACTTTTTTAGTCAGTAATATAAAACAAAATTAGAGTAATTATTTTTTTCCAATTTTACCCCTTGTTTATTTATTGTCTTTTGAATCCCTAAAAAAAGGGTTAAAGGGCAAATCTACGCATAAAATAGTCGGCCAAGGGTACTCAATATTATAAAGTGAGGAAAGGGGCATAAATACCTATAACGTTCGTTATATGAGTGGGTGTAAAGTAACCAAACCATTAACTTTGCTCTAACAGCATTAGTTTCTGGTGTTAAATACTGACTGTGCATGTCACGTGCTAGTCTTTGCTGATGTAAACTAAAAAAGGACAAAAATACCCACGAAGTAGTTAGCTAGGGGCATCCAGTAACCTAAAGTGAAAAGAGAAAAAATACCCATAACATTACGAGAGTTAGTGTAAAAGTGACCAATTCATCAAATTTCTTAAATGTTGACCGTTTAACTAACACCTAAGTAAAAGTTAACTATTTTTTCACTGATGTAGAAAAAAATATTTTCAGGTGAATTTCTAAGGAGGTTGATCGATCATCGTATGAGTACTCATAATGTTATTTTAGTAGGTGCAATAGTGATTAATCTGTCAAAACTTGAGATACAACATAGTGAGATAGGTTATACACAATCGAAGATCGAGACTAAGCATACCTCCTACACCCCCTACCTTAAGAACAGTGTCACAACCTTAACAATTTTATTCATGATAAGTTCAAAATTTTCAAATAGTTTTCATCACTACTGCAAAGAAGCGAGTGATTTAATTTGATGTTTGGTCAAAATGATATTTTCCTACATAATATTCATACGATGACTAATTAACCTCCATAAAATTTCACCTAGGAATTTTTTTTTCACATTAGTAAAAAATAGTCAACTTCTGCTTAAGTATTAGCTAAACGATCAATATTTAAAAAATTTGATGAATTTGTCACTTTTGCACCAACTCTCGTAATATTATGGGTATTTTTGCCCTTTTCACTTTAAGCTACTGGATACCCTTAGCTGACCACTTCGTAGGTATTTTTGCCCCTTTCTTAGTCCACATCAATAAAGATTGACACGTGGCATACACAATTAGCATTTAACACCAGAAACTAACATCGTTAGGGCAAAGTTAATAGTTTAGTTACTTCTACACCCACTCATGTAACGTTATAGGTATTTATGCCTGTTTGTTACTTTTATGATACTGGTGCTAGTGACCAACTACTTAATGTATAGATTTGCCCTTTAACCCAAAATTTTTTTTTACTATGGTTATTAATTACAAAGAATGATAAAATTAAAAAGTTGCGTCCTCCCTCCATCTCAAATTATAAGACACTTGTGGGAGAAATTTGGTATCTCAAAATATAAGACACTTTGAGAATATTAAGATTTCATTAAATAAGCTTATTCTAACATATCTTTTCTCTCTTTATTTAATTTCCATCCCTCTCTCTTCTCAATATATTAAACAAAGGGTGTTTTTGAAAGTTTATATTTTTATTTTGAAAAAAATAAGGTTATTAAGTATATTTAATAAAGTTTATTAGTATGTAAGATTTAGTCTAAAGTGTTTTGTAATTAGGAATTGAGGGAGTATCCTTTTATTTTTAACGGTTTTAATGATATAACTATCCTTCCTTTTTATGATGGCAAATCTGTTAAAAATTAGAGGGAGTGTGTGTATATTCTCCTTATAAATGCTATAGTGTTCACTTCAAATTACTTCAACATGTGCTCATGTTGTGCTTTTCTTCCTTTTATTACAAATTACATGTCTCAAGTGTGGTGGTTTTATTCTCGCTATTCGCTTAAATCACACAATGAGTGATGGTCCTGGTATTACTCAATTCTTGAAGGCCTTAGCTGAGATTGCACGAGGTACTTGTGAGCCTTCAATTCCTCCAGTTTGGTGTAAAGAGTTACTAAATGCGAAGGACCTACCTTATTACATGCACCCATGATGAATACGTTGAAGTGCTTGATGATGATGAAATAATAAGGGATGAAACCATGGTCCACATTCTTTCTTCTTTGGACCCAGCAAGTTAAAGGCCATTCATCAATTGTTTCCTCTTCCCCAAGGTCGTCACAACTCTAGGTTTGAAGTTCTCACAGCATTCTTGTGGTGTTGTCGCACTATAGCTTTAAAGCTTGAACCAGATAAGGAGGTTTGGTTGATGTGTATTAACAATATAAGAGGTAAGTCAAATCCTCCATTATTAGAACCTGGTTATTATGGCAACTCTTTTGCATTCCCTGCCGTCGTCACCACTACTATGAAGCTCTGTAGAAACTCATTTGGATATGCACTAGAGCTAGTCAAGAAATCTAAAGCCATGACAACAAAAGAGTATATACAATCTGCAGCAGATCTTATGGTGATTAGAGGATGACCTCACTTTGCTACCTCAAGGTCTTGGATTGTGTCAGATGTAACACGTGCTGGGTTTAAGGACGTAGATTTTGGTTGGGATAAGGCAGTATATGCTAGGCTAGCTATGGCTGGTGCTGGGGCTATCTTTGGATCAAGCTCCTTTGTTTCACATAAGAATGCAAAAGGAGAGGAAGGAAATGTAGTGCCAATGCTCTAGCTGCACAAAGCTATGATGATATTTATCAATGAGTTACAACATGTTAATTAGAAAAATATGATATTAGGCAAGCCACTTTATAATTTATGTATGTAGCTATGTACGTTGGTTGTTGTTGAATAACTGTTCTTATCTTTTTTTTTAATAAAAGAGAAAAATACTCATTGAACTTTAAGTCCAATACATAGTATCATAAATCCTGAACTCACTTATTATATAAATTATTTTCTTAATTTTTCAAAATGATGCAGGCTAACCTATTATTAATAAAAAATTAACTTTGACCATTAGTTAACCAAAAAGTAACAGAAAAATACCTCAAAAATTACAGACAAAAATCTAATTAACCTGATAATTTTGAATTTAGAATTTACTGTGAGGTTGACCCTGCAAGTGCTTCAAGCAATAATCTTCCTGAATAACCTCAAACACTTTTAGAGATTTTTCCTGCTAGTGGCTTAACATGTTGCTTACCTGTCATTATTTCATTTATGTTAATTTTAAAGTCTTTCAGGAATGAGGGCTATATACTTTAGCATGTGGGTCATGATTTTTCTTTTAGTAGTTATTTCTGCAACTAACTTATCTCTTATGCTTATGCATTACTATATTTTTATTTATAACCCTTATTTTTTCTATTCAAAATTGACAAAATTGTCAATTTTAAAGTTTTCAAAATTACTATCATATTAAGATAAAATTTTGTTATAATAAATACTCTTTTTGCCTAAAACAAATATGATTTCTATTCTTGAATTTAGATTTTATAATAAAACACATTTTATTCATTTTCTTTCTTTCCTTCTTCCTATATTATTGTGTGTGTGTGTTTAGAAGATTTTATAAATAATTTTTAAAATCTATTAAGAGCTAGTGGCTCAAATGGTTTTAAAAGATGGAAAAGTAACATACAAAGAAAAAATGTGTGTAATTTGATTATATATTTCATTTCATCATTTTTTGCTTTTCAGCAATTATTTTTTGGATTAAAGTTCATTTTTTTGTCCTAATAAAGTCTTTCAATGAATAAACTACAGGCACCTCAAAAAAAATTGTGGAGCAATATTATACTCTTGATCTTTTAAAACGGATGCAATGTCAAGTCAATTGTTGATCAGGATACCTTTTAAAGCAAAGTTAACTATTAAAAAAAAGATAACATTATACTAATTTTGAAAGATTATATATTTTTATATTATTAATCAAGAAAAATTATATGCTATACTCATAGCACCTAGAAATATTTTTAGGAAAAAATGAACTTTAACCTATTATTTTATGTAAAATAAAGGTATGCAAATATATTCTTATTTTGTTATGCAAAAAAATGGTCTTATAAACTAATGGCATGTCAACTCTCTTATGAGTGGAAGATTGTAGGTGTAATCCTACATGTGACCTCATGTCGTTAATGCCTACCCTCTAAATGAAAAAATTAAAAAAAAATAATTTAAGATATGCATGATACCAACAAGTTGGGAGAGAGAGAGTGTGTATGTGAAGTCCAACCCAAAATATCTCTAATTCTTTTCTCTTATGCATCACCACAAATTCTTGTGCCAAAAGTCTAGAGTTAAGAATATAGATCAAGTTTGACGAATTGCCCATTTAAGCATGTGTATTCTTTTATATATATATATAAAAAAAAAAGTTTAGATGAGTTAGGTGTTTAGGGGCTCACTAGGACTAGTGAATGCCTTCAAACTTAAAGAACATTTATAAAAATACTTATAGATTACTCATTAACAAGGTCCTTATATCAATAGTGGGGTTTGGTCTCAATATCTTGTGAGTTATAGTTTAAATTCTTACCAACTAGATTAATCTTTATTAATGATGACATGTGTGTATTTGTATGGATGAAGGCAAGCAGGAGTAGACTAGAATGGGTCAAAGGTGAGACTTCAATAGTTAAATCAAATTCAACTTCTCAAAAATTTTTAAAGTTTACATCTCTACATATTTAATTAATTTAATAATCATATTTTGTTACATCATGAGAGATTAAATACTTGACTCTAATCTTATCTCACCTACCCTTTATGTTAGGAGGGATATTAATATAAGAATGGATAAATTGGCCCACGAGTTAAAAAGAACTTGTACTCATAAAATATGGACCAATTTTGAAAATTTGGGAGTATGTAGACTGTTCACATTGATATACAAAGTGTTTATCATTAAAAATTTATAAGAGTTTTATTATTGATATACAACGATATATTATTAACAAATATAACAAATCTATCATAATGCAAAATATAATAAATGTTAAGCTGTTTGCTTGGTTTGGTTCTATAATTTAGGTTATGTCTGCAAAGGCCCTATAAGAATTATAAGAAGCACTATTTAGGATATCCCTAAAAGTGATCTTATCTTTGAGCCAAAAAATACAGGATGGGCAAGGTATTTTATAGAGTTTCAAAAACAAAGCATTTTTGTACCATTATTAAAAATCCCAAAGGTTAATCATTAACTGAAGTTTGAACAAAAAGTTTTATGATTTTGCCCTCCTTTTCAGTCTTCATTTTCATTCATTGGAAGAAGGAAAGTTAAAGAATCCATTAGAGAATGAAATTAGAGACTAAACATAGAAGGAAGGATGGAAAAAATACAAAAATATCCTTGGTCAAACTTGAGTTTAACAGTTAACGTTAGGGATTTTTAATGGCGGTGGTGAAAATGCTCTGTTTTTAAAACTTCTAGCATGAAAGTGATCTAAAAAAAAGTTTAGGATGCTTGGTGTCTTTGGAGAAAAAGTTTTAGGACATTTTTTCCCTTTAACCCTTCAATATGTATAGCTCTCAACCATACACTAGTACAAATTATGGAATTTAAAGGGCAATTTCTACATTGGTTGGAAAGCAAACGATGTAAAAATCAAGGTGATGGCATTTTTGTAATTATGGTGAGAGATGCTAGACTTTCTACATCAATTCACAAAACAACCAATGTAGAAAGTCAATAATCTACATCAGGTAACAAAGAAACCGAAGTAGAAAGAAGAAAAATATTTTTACAAAATAAAAAAATAATATTCTATATTAGGTCCTTGGCACAAGATGTCAAAAAGACATTTTCTACATTGATTCCCTTAAACCTGATGTAGAATGTTATTTTTTTATTTTTTAAAATTAAAAAGCCTGATGTGAAGTTTAATTTTCTACATCAGGTAGAAAATTAATTTTCTACATTAGGTTCAAGGGCCTCGATATAGAGTATTGTTTTTTATTTTTTTAATTTTAAGATCCCTTTTCTACATCAGGTCTCATGGACCTAATGTAAAAACCTCATTTAAATACTTCCTTCTTTTCTCTTGTGCCTGCACACTCCTCCTCTTATTCTCTCTGATGGCCACCCTCACCTCCCTAGCCATTCGCGACCTCCCTCATTTAAAGGCTATTTGAGACATATTGAAAGAAGATTTAAGACTTATAATAACTAGAATTTGTTTCTTTTTCAATGCTGTATGCAGTAAAGTTATTGATCCCCGTAAACTAAAAGAGTTGGAACAAGAAGCTTGTACTATCTTGCGCCAACTTGAGAAGCACTTTCTTCCTATATATTTTGACATTATAGTTCACTTAATCATTCATCTAGTAAGGGAGGTAAAATTATGTGGTCTTGTTTATTTACAATGGATGTATCTAATTGAGAGTTACATGAAAATACCAAAAGGGTATGTCAAGAATCCATATCGATCTGAAGCATCGATAATTGAAAAATATGTTGCTGAAAAAATTATGGAGTTTTGATTACTTGTCAAGTACAAAATCAATTGGACTTCCTAAATCTCATCATGAGAAGAGGCAATTAAGTCAAGGCACACGTGAAGTATCAAAAAGAGCATGAATATGATGAAATACAAGAAGTATATTTATATATTTTGAATAATATTGATGAAGTTAAAGATTATATATCTTCTCATAAAAAACTTCTAAAGGTAAAAAATTATCGAATGAGAATGACTAAACAAAGATTGTTGAAAGAGCATAATAGGACTTTTATAGATTGGTTCAAGCCAAAAAAAAAAATTGAATGAAAGTAGCATTTTTGATACAGTTAAATGGTTGGTAAGAGATCCAAACTTTGATGTTATATGCTAGTATGCCTATGATACTAATGGGTATTCTTTCTATACAAAGTTCTTGGATGAGAAGAGTACTGTTCAAAATAGTAGAGCTATGATAGTAGCTAAAGCCAATCACTTCTCTAGCTCAAAAGATAAGAAACCTAAACTACCATCCAAGACTTATTTTGGGATTATTAAAGAGATTTGAGAGGTTGATTATATAAAATTTAGAGTTCCTGTTTCAAATACAAGTAGGTTGACATCACTGGTGTTCATACAACTAACGTGGAAAGTTCAACATTTTTAAAATAAAAAAATTAGGAGTTTTCACATTGGTTTTTATGGAAAGTTCAACATTTTTAAAATTAAAAAAATTAGGAGTTTCCATGTTGGTTTTTAAAAAAACCAATGTGGAAACTCAATTTCACATCAGTTATATAAATAAATTAATGTGAGATCTCTATGATAAAGCTGCTACATGAATAGCTCTCTCCCATTTTTAGTTTTTGATCTAAAATCAATTTCTGCTCCCTCTTCTTTGAAACATCAAAGTGTCGTCCACCAAAACCTAAAAAGCCCATTGGGATTCTACTGTTGCCATCTACTATCCGTAGTATACTATTTGCCACTCTCCACTGCCATTTACTGTCACCTCTTTCTCTGTGGGTATATGTAAGTTTTCCTCTTCTCTTTCTTCCTCTTTCTTGTTCCTTCTTCCTCCTCCATTTTTGGTTAATGCTTTTCTGTAACTTTTTCTTCTTCCTTCATCATCCTTTTAACAATATAGTGGCATATTTCTTCTTCTCTCTTCCTCTTCCATTGGTGGTGGTTTTGGGTTTTCAAAGTTTTCCATTTCCTTCCTTGTTTCAAGCAAGTTTCATTGTTTTTTTTTATTAATTTTCATTTATTTCTAAAATTTATTACAGATTAGAAGTTGTTTTAATATTTCAATTTTTCTTCTTTGTTGTTGCATAATTTTTTTAATTAAATTGTTAAGAGTAGAAAAATTATTATATCCCCAATGCTATGATTGTTGCTGTTTGAATTTTGATATTGATACACTTTGTGATTATTGATATTTTGGAATGCCATAATTTTATGGGAAGCTCTGCCAAATTTTTGTTTAACTTTTACAAATAGAAAAGATAAATATGATTATTGTTGAGTGAATTTTCTTTTGTGATTGTTGAAATTTTAGGATCATATATTTTATAGGGAGACTTTACCAATTTTTTTAATTTTTACAAATTGAAAAATAATTTAATTTAACTAAGAAAATTTAATATAATTTAATAAAGATACTGAATGAGATTTTGATTTTTTTTTTTATTTCTTTTGAATTGTATATGTTTATGAATTGCTTAGAATTACTTAAATTTGTATAATAATTGAGCCATAAGTTGAAATTCATTCTTGTTGAAAATTGTTAAATTATAAATATAACAAATTATATGTTAATTGATGAAGTAGTTAAATAATGAATCGTAATTAGATGCATGCTAGGAGAACAAGTGAAGAACATGAGAATAAGGAGGAATATTTTCTTAAATCTGCTAAATGGAATGTTCCAAGTAAAACGAACTATATTTTTGTCCATGTGTGAAATGTTTAAATGAGAGTTGACTGGGTATTGATAAAATAAGAGAACAACTACTTTGTGATGGGATAAATTTGAGATATAGAAAATGGATATGGCATGGTGAAATTAAAGCGATGAGTTTAATGTCCTAAGAGAAAGAAGTAGATGTGGATGCTTGAGATGATGGAATAGAGAATATGATACATGATATTAGAATAAAGTCCCTTATGTAAACACATGCATATGAAAGCTTACAAAGAAGCCTTTGTATCCAAGGTATAAAAAGCATACACGTTTGACAGGTGTGTTGATATTGGTCAACTTGAAGGGAAGATGTGGGTGGATAGATATGAGTTTTACTTGGTTTCTTGAATTGTTGGTAGATATGTTTCCCAACAGTAATATGCTTCTCAACCATCACTACAAGGCTAAAACAATCTTATACCTGATGGGTATATAATATAAAGAAATATATGCTTGCCTTCATGATTGTATGTTATATAGAAAGGAGTATGAAGGGCTACATAAATGTCTAAAATGTTGGGCGTCATGATACAAAGTAAAGAATGACGTTTATGGTAATGGTAATGAGATCACTAAAGGCTCACCTTCCAATAATACCATGGTTTGAGCATTTGTTTTCTAATGCCACAGAAGCAAAGAACTTGAGATGGAATTTTAAAGAGAGAATATTTGATAGTAAACTTCGACACCTAATCGATTCTCCTTAATGGAAGATGATAGATCAAGAGTTTTTTTGATTTTAGTAGTGAGTCGAGAAACCTTTAACTTGGACTCTATAAAGGTGGAATTAACCCTTTCAATAAACTCAGCAGCACACATAGTGCGCGACCAATTCTCTTGGTGATTACAATCTACCTCTATGGTTGCATATGAAATACAAGTATATTATGTTGACCACGATGATCTTGGGACTAAAACAACCCAAAAACAATATCGATAAGTATTTAGTACCCTTAATTGAGAACTTAAAGATGATGTGGAATAAGGGCGTCGATGTGTTTGATGCTTACTAGCAATAGTTTTGTAAGCCACATGCCATGATTTTTTTGCATGATAAATGACTTTCTTGCATATGGAAACTTGTTTGGGAACAGTGTCAAGGGGCATAAAGTATGTCCTATTTTTGAAAGAGGCGCGCACTCTGAACATCTAAAGCACGAAAAGAACACAGTGAACCTAGGTCATAGGAGATTTCTTGGTCAGTACTTGTTAGGAATTGTGCCGTAGGGCCAATTATTGTACTATGAATATTATTATTTAATAAATTTTCTTTTGTTTATCATATTAATTGCATATTCATTATGATAACTATATCCTTGGACACCTATAATGATTGTCCTCAATGTCCCTAGTTGGTCATCTATGAGGGATCATAGATGAAACAAGACTAGCATGACTTTGATTAATTATAGAGATATAAATCAAAGTTGTAGGAACTTGAACACAGTGCTAGATCGACCTGCTATGAGAAAGATGCATGGTACAAGTTATAAGCTTATCTCATATGTAACCATATCACTAAGCCCTTTCACTTGAGATCATTATGAATTCCTACACGATGACTACTTAACTTTGACCTAGTCAAAAGTTACCTTTAATCAGGTGATCATGAAGGTTATGATTGAGTTTAGTGATATTCATGCAGATGATATATGAGTAGTCAAGATGGAATTTATCCCTCACATTAATTGAGAGATATTATTAGGCCCCTTGATGAATATGAATGAGAAAATGTATAGTCATACTATAATGGAAAGGATTTTCCATTGTTATAGCTAGTCCACTTAAAGATTAAGAAAGTAATGGTTAGGTCAAGGAGGATGACAATTCTATGTCTCACATTTGAGCGAAACATCACGTGACAAAAGGGATGTGATGTGATTATATGATAGGTTACATTGGATTATTAATCCCCTATATGAATTAGGTAGTAACAATCTCTTGCTAGAGGTCATTGTGACTTGTGGGCTAGTAGTGTTATTGGTCCACTACTAATTTCATATAGGCCTGCAAGGTCACACATAAGAACAGTCCAACTTAAGCTATAATGTTTAAGTTTATTGAATTAGAAATGTTTCTAAATTCAATGAATGTAATACTTTATCGAGGGTAAACGAATTATATGTATATATATATATATATGTATGAATATATTTGAATATTATTTGATAAATATTGGTGTATATATATATGTATATAAATATAAAATTCAAAATATTATATATATATATTTGTGTATATATAATATAATAATATATATCTGATATATATTATATTATATTATATTGTGTTAGTTTTAAATTTAGTTTTATATGATTATAATTTAATAACTAACATGATATGAGAGAATATTCTGTCAGTTCTATAATATGAATTTATAAAATAAATTCAAATAAGATATGATATTGTAAATTTAATTTATGAGATAAATTAACTTTTATTTTTGCTGGCTCAAGATATGATTTTAAAATAATTGTGATTATTTTGAAAATTTAACAGGAAGACAAAAACTCTAATATATTTATATATATATTATAGAAAGGAGACGTGCTTAGTAGTTCAGTGAGAGGCTCTTGATGACAAAATTTTGATAGCCAAGAAAACACCTTAGAAAGAGAAGGACCATTTGACTGAGGCCAGAAGATTAGATCTTCCAAGGCTTCTACATGTACGAACGTTAGATATTGGGAGCATTAGCACGTTGTATTGTGTTAGAGATCTATTCATGTGAATACCAATAGAGGGAGCTGATCTTGTTGTCAACTCTTAAGATCCAAACATTTCAAGGAAGCTCAAAAGTTTGATATCTTAAAGGTATTTCTATATCCACTTTGACTTAAATGAATTCGATCGATCCATGATCGTGATTAGGTTTTAAATTTTATTCTTCCACTGCGCCCCCTAATCCAACAGTACCACCTTTATTGCAAATTGAAAAAGGTTTTTAATGGCTCACAAGACTATGAATTTGCTCCTAAGGCATTAACTGGGGAGTAGGTTTACTAACAAGTGGAGATAATCAATGTAATATTTAGTAAGAATTGGGAGACTACAAGTGAGAAGAATTTATGGAAAAAGATATTGATCGCTCTTGCAAGTGTATGAGATCACAATAATAAATTAGCTAGAGTATTCAAGGTGTCTAACCCATAAGGAAGTTATGCTTTCACTAATTTAAATAATTATAATTCAAAAAAAATAGAAAAAATGAATAATTTGATGAAAATATAAAGAATAAAAATAAATCAAGAAAATAATGATGATGAAAACACAATCATTTGAAGCGTTGGGGTTTAAGATTCACCTTATAGGTTGCTAGTTTCTACCCTTTGAGTTGACTCTGATCAATTATAGTGACAACTATTCCTAAAGTGTCTCAATATTCTCCCGAATTATTAGTATCCTTTTAATTAGTGTTGAATTCATTCTCACAATAACCAAATAACTAATTAAACCGTGAAACTATAGTTTAAGTTACCATAAATTTCTAAAACTATCCCTAGGCTAGTTATTTATGTCTATTTCTCTAGATCTAGACTCTCTTTTCACCTCCTAGTCTATCAAGATTACCCATAGATTTGATTAAATAGTGGCTAGCCATTAAATCAATATGAAGAATAAGAGAAATAAATATAATTAGAAAAGGCAAAAATATTTATAAATATAAATGCAAAGAGTCAAAACAAAGAAAATAAAAAACTAGCTCTCCAATTAAGCTACATCCCTACCCTAACTGGGTAATTTAGAAACACATAATAAAATCAAATAACACCGTTCTAAAATCTCCAATTATGAAAAATGATGATAGAGAAAATTAAGGAGTAGAAAAGAAATTATGAATTGTAGCACTCCTCAACGATCTCACTTTTAGCCTTCAGAATGCTTCTACAAGCTCCAAATATCTCAGAGAAAATTCTTGAGGTACTTAGATAAGTGATTGAATACTTTCTCTTGTTAGAGGGGAGTATTTATAATTAAAGTGGAGGCTCCTCCTCTTGTTCCCTGTCAATGTGGGACTCTAATATATATATATATATATTATCACAACACCTAATCTTACGCTTTTTTTGCATTTTCCTCTTTTGTTTCATCTATTATTTTCCTACAAAATATAAAGAGTTATATGAATAGATTTTATATCAAAATTTCTTTTTATCTTATAATTAAGTGATGAGAGAAAAATTATATAAATATTAATTAAATAGATATGAAATCTTAATAAATATAATTAAATCCAAACTAAAATCTATATCTATTTAATTATTAAATATGCACCTATCAGATATCTATCTTCTTTGATCTTCCATATTAGTGATATCTTGATATAAGGCATTGTCTTGATATGATGCATGTAGAGAAAAATATTTGTGATAGTCTTATGGACACACTTCTACACATTAATGGAAAGACTATAGATAAATACTAGTTTAGATTTGGCTTAGATAGGAATAAAAGAACAATTATTTGCACGATAAGAAGAGGGAAAAGGACTTATTTTCCCCTAACAGCCTACACTTTCAAAAAAGGAGAAAACAAATTTCTATAGGTGTTTACATAGTATTAAAGTTCTCCAAGGATATTCTTCTAATGTGAGAAAGTTTCTATTAATAAAAAATTTGAAGCTAATAGGCTTGAAGTCTTATGATTGTCATGTATTGATGCAATAATTGTTACCTGTTGCTATTCAAGACATATTGAAAGATGATATAAGGAATACAATTATGAGGCTGTGTATTTTCTTCAATTCTATTTTGGGCAAAGTCATTGACCCTAATAAGTTAGATGATTTGAAAAATGAAGTTTATATTATTTTATGCCAACTAGGGATATACTTCCCTTAGCTTTTTTTTTTAATATTATGGCACATTTAACTGTTCACTTGGTAAGGGAAATAAGGCTTTATGATCTTGCCTACCTTAGGTGGATGCATCTGTTTGAGCATTACATGAAAATATTAAAGGAATATTTGAAGAATCTAAGTCGTCCTAAAGCCTCAATTATTGAAAGATATATTGTTGAAGAAGCCATTAAGTTTTGTTGCAAATACCTGGATGGGGTAAAGGCTGTTAGAGTTCCTAAATCTTGCCATGAGGGGACTAGTCTTGTAGGTAAAGGAGCATGAAGAGTCAGAGTAGAGAATATGTGCCATGAAGAGGTGTGACAAGCTCATCTTTACATCTTGAATAATAAGTCCATTGTTACTTAGATGACCATAAGAAGATGCTAAAGGACAAACACCTAAAAAAGAACGATATGCAAATAGTAAATAAGCACAACAAGACATTCATCAAGTAGTTTAAGGAAAAGGTTTACAACGAGCCTAATGTGTTTGATATGATAAAATGATTAGCTGAGGAGCCTCATTTTGAGGTTGTATGTTAGGGTGGGGTTGACATAAATGGGCATTCATTCTATACAAAAACCAAAGATGAAAAACATATTATGCAAAATAGTGGAGTAATGGTAGTGGTTGAAGCTTAGCATTTTTCTAGTTCAAAAGATAAAAACTCAAAACAGGCACCCATGCCCTATTATGAAATTATTGAAGAGAATTGGGAGATTAGTTGTTTTTTAATGTAAGTGAGCTCATAGGACTAGCATCTAAATAGATAAGATTGTTGGATCTACCTTAGTAGATCTCGATAGGGTAGGTCACACTAATAAGCCCTTCATTTTAGCAAATTAAGCAAAACAAGTATTTACATAACCGATTTAGCACTACTACAAAAAGGCTTTTCTACTACCCTAATTCACGTCCCATTTTGAAAATGGACTTAAAAAAAAATCAACGTCACACAAATAGGACAGGGAAGTAAATTTAAGAATCCACGTCCCCTAAAACTAGGTGAAGTAGATTCTTTAGAATCCACGTCCCCCAACTGAGAGGGGGACGTGGATTCTTAAATCCACTTCCCTCTCCCCCCTGGGGGATATGGATTCTCAAATTCACGTCCCCTTTCTAGGAGGGGGACGTATAATATATTGAAATTTTGAACTCCATGTATACTCACTTTTTCATTTTTGAAAACTAGTGTGTCAGCTCCCTATGCTTTGTCTCTGCTTTCCTCAAAGCTCCCTCTCTTATCTTAGCTTCCTCATCTCTTTTCTCTGTCTCTATCTCAGCTCCCTCCCTCATAGTTCCCTCTCTCATCTCTCATCTCAGCTTCCTCATTTCTTTTCTCTGTCTCTTTT
>NW_026555341.1:13768546-13792106 GCF_029017545.1 Prosopis cineraria | reverse complement strand
ATTATCACAACACCTAATCTTACGCTTTTTTTGCATTTTTCCTCTTTTGTTTCATCTATTATTTTCCTACAAAATATAAAGAGTTATATGAATAGATTTTATATCAAAATTTCTTTTTATCTTATAATTAAGTGCTGAGAGAAAAATTATATAAATATTAATTAAATAGATATGGAAATCTTAATAAATATAATTAAATCCAAACTAAAAATCTATATCTATTTAATTATTAAATATGCACCTATCAGATATCTATCTTCTTTGATCTTCCATATTAGTGATATCTTGATATAAGGCATTGTCTTGATATGATGCATGTAGAGAAAAATATTTGTGATAGTCTTATGGACACACTTCTACACATTAATGGAACGACTATAGATAAATACTAGTTTAGATTGGCTTAGATAGGAATAAAAGAACAATTATTGCACGATAAGAAGAGGGAAAAGGACTTATTTTCCCCTAACAGCCTACACTTTCAAAAAAGGAGAAAACAAATTTCTATAGGTGTTTACATAGTATTAAAGTTCTCCAAGGATATTTTCTAATGTGAGAAAGTTTCTATTAATAAAAAATTTGAAGCTAATAGGCTTGAAGTCTTATGATTGTCATTATTGATGCAATAATTGTTACCTGTTGCTATTCAAGACATATTGAAAGATGATATAAGGAATACAATTATGAGGCTGTGTATTTTCTTCAATTCTATTTGTGGCAAAGTCATTGACCTAATAAGTTAGATGATTTGAAAAATGAAGTTTATATATTTTATGCCAACTAGGGATATACTTCCCTCTAGCTTTTTTTTTAATATTATGGCACATTTAACTGTTCACTTGGTAAGGGAAATAAGGCTTTATGATCTTGCCTACCTTAGGTGGATGCATCTGTTTGAGCATTACATGAAAATATTAAAGGAATATTTGAAGAATCTAAGTCGTCCTAAAGCCTCAATTATTGAAAGATATATTGTTGAAGAAGCCATTAAGTTTGTTGCAAATACCTGGATGGGGTAAAGGCTGTTAGAGTTCCTAAATCTTGCCATGAGGGGACTAGTCTTGTAGGTAAAGGAGCATGAAGAGTCAGAGTAGAGAATATGTGCCATGAAGAGGTGTGACAAGCTCATCTTTACATCTTGAATAATAAGTCCATTGTTACTTAGATGACCATAAGAAGATGCTAAAGGACAAACACCTAAAAAAGAACGATATGCAAATAGTAAATAAGCACAACAAGACATTCATCAAGTAGTTTAAGGAAAAGGTTTACAACGAGCCTAATGTGTTTGATATGATAAAATGATTAGCTGAGGAGCCTCATTTTGAGGTTGTATGTTAGGGTGGGGTTGACATAAATGGGCATTCATTTCTACAAAAAACCAAAGATGAAAAACATATTATGCAAAATAGTGGAGTAATGGTAGTGGTTGAAGCTTAGCATTTTTCTAGTTCAAAGATAAAAACTCAAAACAGGCACCCATGCCCTATTATGAAATTATTGAAGAGAATTGGGAGATTAGTTGTTTTTTAAATGTAAGTGAGCTCATAGGACTAGCATCTAAATAGATAAGATTGTTGGATCTACCTTAGTAGATCTCGATAGGGTAGGTCACACTAATAAGCCCTTATTTTAGCAAATTAAGCAAAACAAGTATTTTACATAACCGATTTAGCACTACTACAAAAAGGCTTTTCTACTACCCTAATTCACGTCCCATTTGAAAATGGGACTTAAAAAAAAATCAACGTCACACAAATAGGACAGGGAAGTAAATTTAAGAATCCACGTCCCCTATAAACTAGGTGAAGTAGATTCTTTAGAATCCACGTCCCCCAACTGAGAGGGGGACGTGGATTCTTAAATCCACTTCCCTCTCCCCCCTGGGGGATATGGATTCTCAAATTCACGTCCCCTTTCTAGGAGGGGGACGTATAATATATTGAAATTTTGAACTCCATGTATACTCACTTTTTCATTTTTGAAAACTAGTGTGTCAGCTCCCTATGCTTTGTCTCTGCTTTCCTCAAAGCTCCCTCTCTTATCTTAGCTTCCTCATCTCTTTTCTCTGTCTCTATCTCAGCTCCCTCCCTCATAGTTCCCTCTCTCATCTCAGCTTCCTCATTTCTTTTCTCTGTCTCTCTTTTCTTAGCTCCCTCCCTCACTCTCTCTCTCTCTCAGCTCTCCCTGTCTCTGTCTCTTATCTCTCAACTCCCTTCCTCACTCTCTATCTCTTATCTTCCAGCTTCCTCATTGCCTCTGTCTCTCTAAGTAGCTCTGTGGACAAAGAAGCCCAACCACTCACGACTAAGGACCTCTTCTCTTCTCTCCAGGTATTTTTTTTCCTTGTTTTTTTATTTTCTTGAACAGGTCTCCACGCAAGAATGTGATTTTTGTTTTGACCTAAGAATGTGATCAATTAATTTTAGTTTTACATGATGTATATAATATTATGATGCTTAAATTTTTGTTGAGCCTATAAAAATATATACTTATTATTTTAGATAATTTTATAATTATATAATTATAGATGCAATCGTTTTGTTTTCCATTGTATTTGGTGTATTTTGTTGTGATAGTGTATAAATGGTTGTAAATAAATTTCTATTTATTAGACTTTCACTGTATGAATTGGCTATTTCTATGACATATTTTGGCAAATTCTATTTTAGTTGTATAATAAATGCAAATTATATATAAAAAAATTTTAAAAACCACGTCCCCCTATAGGTAGAAAGGGACGTGGTTTGTGAATCCAGATGAGAAACCACGTCCCCTTATACCATAGGGGACGTGGATTCTTAAGAAACCACGTCCCCCTATATCAAGAGGTATGTGGTTTCTCAATCTATGAACTAGGCAATGAGAAACCACGTCTCTCTTACTAGAGGGGGCCGTGGTTTCTTTATAAACCACGTCCACCACCTATAAGAGGGGACATGGATTTTGTAGAAACCACCTCACCTATTATTAAAGGGGACGTGATTTATAATATTCCACGTCATAGGCATTTGCGACGTGGATAAGCCATTATTCTAAGTCGCCCAGTATGATGTCCCCTTCAATTGTGACATGAAAATGCTTAGAAATATGACGTGAAAAGTCTATTTTATAGTAATGTAGCAAATAAGAGGTTGTCTATTGTTCTTCAAGGTAAAAGACTGACTCTTGAAGTAGATGGTGATGATAACTCTAGTTCTGATCTTGACGAGACCTACCTTTCACAACAAATCCACATCAATCAACTGAAATGAATAAGATAGAATGAATATGCTAATAGAGATAATCATTATGAGGAAATTTGGGAGAATGAATAAAGTAATAGTTTTTATTTTTTTATTTGTTTATTTGCTTTCTTGTATATTTACTCTTGTTCTTTTTACTTATATTTTTATATTTCTAATCAATCTATCTCACCTTGTTGTTTCCATTAGGCATATAGAGGGTTATGGAGGATATGATAATACTACTAATTCACCTAGTAAAAGAAAAGGGGTAGAGGCCTTACAAAATTGACAGAGTTGGCCATACGTCATAGGACTGCAAAGAGGTTACATGTTGAACTTAGTCTAGATTTGGTTTCACTTGGCACTAAGGGAGATCAATTTATCAATTTCATTGGCTTTTAGGCTTGCAAAAAAAATTGTATTCTATACAAGAATTGGAGACAAGTACCACAAGCTATTAAGGATTAAGTACCATAATAAATTTTAGTAAGTACCACAAACTTTGTTATTGTTATTTTTATTTAAAATTTTAACTTACTTAAAACTTAATTACTTTGTAGTTAACTTATGATATTCCTACTACCCCCAAGATGAAGAAGTAATGGTTAAAAATTTTTGCTAAGCGATGGTAGGATTTCAAGTCAACACTGACTAGAGACTACATTAGTATAAATGAGAAGAAGGTAGGTTAGGATTCTTGTCAAGAGTAAAATTTTTTTGATCATAACACTTGGATACAGTTTGTGGCATCTTGGAATGACCCTGAATTCCAAGTAATAAGTTGTCACTTAATTTCTATATAATTTTTGTATGACTTCACTTATTTAATTTTTTTTTATTCGTATAGAAATTAAGCACCGCAAATAAAGTAGTACAATCACAGACTTTATATCATTATTACATGTCTCGTAGGGGATATAGGAAAGTTGAGTAGAAGCTAATTGAGGAACATACGAAGAAAATAGAGGAAACAACAAAATCAAACCCGCCATTGTTCAAGCCCTACTATGCCCAACTCATCAAAGAAAATAGAAGGATGGGAGGATCAAGAAAAGAGAGTATATCACTTTAAAGGCTACTGCAATTGTTGAAAAGATTGTAAGTAGTTAAATAATTTTATTTTTATGATTAATTGCCTTTGAAGATTAAGTATTCACTTAGCTCATTTGTTGTAAGATTCATTTCAAGAGCAAGCTTCCCAAGGTTCCTTCACTCAAAGTGGAAGGATAGACATTCTATCAATTGTGATTGGAAAGCCAAAACATCCTAGTTGAGTTAGAGGGGTCAATAAAGGAGTAGGTCTCAAGCAGTACTTTGGACCAACTCCATGAAGCTAACTTGGAGGTATGTCTAGGGATGAGATCCATCAATTAGTGGCCAAAGTTAGGGATGATACTTGAGCTAAGGTTCAAGAACAGGCTCGACAAGAGATTTGAGGTTAAGTGGCAATTTTGTGAATCATATCTAGACATCATAATGGCACAGCTTCATAAAGAGATGAAATCTATGGTTATTAGCATGACAATTATGGGAGTTGATCGTACACCCCAAGTTTAAAGTAATTAATTTAATTTAACATAGATTTGTGTTTAATTTAACTTAACATATATATGTATTTCATCCAAACATCCCTTGTGATGCCAAGCACGAAAGGTAGCAATAATCTACTAGGAATAATAGCACTAATACTAGTTAACCTTGATCCCCTCGTACTAGGTGATAATGATGGTAGAACCTTGTGTCAGAAATTGATGTAACTTTGCCATAGGTAAAGAATTACTTGACATTATGTTATTTTGTTTGAGTTAATTAATTACTTAATTATATAATTCTTTCATTTTTTGTGTTAATAGGAACCTAAAAATGCTATTAATTTTCCTGCCTAACACATCTGCATGAAATTTATAAAGATATGAAAGAAGCCATTACTATTAAAATGCCATTAGAGGTTGTGGCTATGAAAAAAAGATATAATTTAGGATTCAACAAGAGAGATCTTAAGGAGTTTCTAAATTTAGTTAGACATATCATGGGTTAAATTTAACTTTTCTATCTACTTTCTTCATTTATTTCATTTTATTTTCATACCACTAACATTTTGTTCTCATTCCAATGATAGGTACCTCTATAATGTTTGTTGTGCAATGAGAAAACAAAACACATTTGGATTTTTGTGTTAGGAAACTATGCAAAAATCTCACAATGTAGTACATAGAAGGATGATATATGTGATAAATTATATGTTACATATGAAAATGCCATGTTATTTAATGCCAGTTATTAATAAGCAAGTACTTTCTTATTCATACATGTGTATGCATGTATATATATTTGTATTTTCCATAACCCATTAAATTTTTTATATGTTGTGGGTACCATTGGTCACTTTGGGTTCTTTTCTTTAATCAAAGTATAGTATACTGGTTTTTTGGGCGGAACACCAAGTAAGGAGTTGACATGGATTTTCAACAAGTTTTTATTTATATAAAACTTTACTACTAGAGATATTTATACTATTGTAATATTTTTCTCATTTACAATTGACAATAGTGCTCTTGAAACATTATATATTTACGTTTAGAGAATGCAAGCAAAAATCATTTGTGGAATGGGTTTACCCAAACGTAAGTATGAACCTTTAACTTTTATATTTAATTATACCTCACACATTTTTGTTTGATTTTAAATTTTCATTTATTTCAGTGCTGTAGGTACCTAGGAAGTATAGAATTTGGATATTATGTTATATATCCATTACATGTATGAGATAATTTAAGTTAGAAGTACTGAAAGATTATAAGAGGTATTTGGTTTTGTTATTTTAGTTTAAATTCTTGCATTTATTTCATTAAAGTATTATTTTAATTAATTTTATTATTTAGATTTTTTACTATACAAAGTCCTATAATGAAGAATAGATTGATGGAATTCGAGATATTTTGGCTCAACAACTTTTTCAAGAATCACTTTTCAAAAGTAAAGAGGATGAACAAAATTTTATAGTTTTTTAGTAGTTGAACAAATATATAGTGTAGTTGTAACTAGTTATAGTCATTGTGATTCTATTGGCTAGCTATTTATACTTACATTATAATCTATACAATTTACAAGTTTTAAGTTCTAGATATACAAAAAAAAAACTAATTTTTTTTAAAAATGAACTTTTAACAATAGTTATTTGGAAAACCGTTGTTAATAAGCTTTTACAATGGTTATTTGAAAATAATCATCGTGAAAAGTCACTTTTCACAATAGTTATTTGTAGATAGCTGTTGTAAAGAGTTTTTCACAATGGTTTTTCAAATAACCCCTGTTAAAAATTCATTTTTTTAAAAAAATATTCAATTAATTTTTTATGGACTTTCTACACTGGTTTTCTGTATAACCAACATGGAAAACTCCTTTTCATGTCAGTGAAATAATTGACATGGAAAGACAATTTTTCACTTTTTTTTTACTTCTCCTTAATAACCGACTTAAAAATTAAAAAATAATCATTGTTAAAAGTCCTTCCTACAATAGTGGTAGGAATAATTTTTTAATGGGTATTATATTTTCCAAGGCTTTGAAGGCATTGTGATAATTCAATTGTAATGCCTCTTGGTTATCACATGTGTTTTCAAAATTTGTATATTGCCATTTAGGACTCATCCCACTTTGAGAACATTCTTGATTTATATGTTATGTGTAAGGGATCGTCAACCGCATGATTTGTTTAATTATGCACTATAAGAACAGTGCTATTACAGATGGCCAGAGGCCTAGAAACTTATTTCGAATTATTTATGGATTGACCTTGTGTATGGATTATTATTATGAACTTCTGTTAATGGATGTTGTTGGGCATGAGTTGAGGTTGGGAATGTGTTGATGGGCTTTAGGATGGATTAATATGTTTGTGAGCTTCGAATGCGTCCCAAGGCCCATCTTCCTTGCATGGAAGTTATTGATTGTACAATTTTGTTCATTTAACCACGATGGATCTTAAAGTGGGTCATTTCTTTTCTATCATGATTAGTTTTGTTAGTTAAATATATTTAGGAAAATCCTTTGTACTATGATAGTATCTCAATTGAGTTTTTTTTTTTTTCCTACCATAGAAGGATTACTATTGGTTTTTGAACTTTTATAGAGTTTAAATCCTATCTATGAAAGTAAATACTTTTCTCTTATGGTAGTGTTGCTTTGAAATTATAAATTTATTATTTTGTTTCTTTTAATCATATAATAACTTTCCAATGATTTAGTTTAATTATTATCTACTATGTTAATTAATGTTATGTAAATGAGTTTAATCATTTCTACTATGATCATAATAGAGTGTTAGGTGTTTGGGTTATTAGGGCGGTTATTACATCCGGTATCCAATGTGCACCCTTTATTTATGTCTAGCGCAAGACATAATTATTCACTTAAATTGTCCCCACCCTTCTGTCAGCATTCGTGGATGGACACAACGCAATTAGCTGTGTCTGCGACCAAACATAGGCAGAAACCAATTTTTGCCCTCATTTTCACTTCTAATCCTTCCTCATTCTTCTCTAAATGCCTCAAAGCCTCAATGGTTAAATCAATTAGTCTAATTCTCAATAATCCAACAAAATTCACACTTAATTTACTCCAATTCATCTAACTTAAAGAGATTAAAAATTTACGATATTAAGTTATTAATGTGCTCTAATTGTAATGACTTACTCCAATTCATCTACTTTAAATGTTAATTCTCCCTTAGGCACATTAATTAAGACACCCCCCAGTGGCTAAAAATGGTCTTCCCAATATAAGTGAAACATTCTAATTATCCTTAATATCTAGAATAATAAAATCTACAGGGATATGAAGTTTATCAAATTTTACTATGACATCCTCAACTACACCATGAGGATATCTGAGTGATTTATTTATGAGTTGAAGAGTTACATTGATCGGCTTGAAATATGTTATCCTAAGTTTCTTGCATAAAGAATAAGACATTAAGTTAACACTACCCCCTTAATCACAGAAAAAATTTTCAATAATATTAGAACCAATATCACAAGAAATAATGAAACTCTCTAGATCTTTCAATTTAGTTGGTAGCTTTTTTTTTTTTTTTTAAGAATTACACTACACTCCTCTATATGTGTCACGGTGGCATATTCTTTCAACTTATTCTTATTTGAAACCATCTCCTTGATGTATTTGGCATAAGCAGGTATCTTTGCCAATGCCTCTATAAAGAAAATATTAATTTGAATTTTTTGAACATCTCAAGGAATTTTTGGAAGCCTAAATGTGGATCTTTTTTTTTTTTTGAAGGCGTTCAGAATATGGAATGGGGAGTTATATAAGGTTTGGCTTTATAAGGAGAATGGCCACTTTGAGTTGCATTATTAACTCTAAGTACCTCAATTACCTCATCATCTTCATCATTTTTCTATTTGCTCACCAATTTGAATATCTTTTTAGCCCTACTATTGACCTCTTAGAGCTCTTTATCATTCTGTAAGGTGACTGTCATCACTTGTTCTCATGGATTGACTTTAGTATCGCTTGGAAGTTTATTGACTCTTTTCGATAATTAAGCTAGCCAAATTGCTTATTTGAGTCTCCACATTCCTCAAAAAATTACCCATTGAGATTCCATATTCTTTATAGAAGCTTGAGTTGAAGCAACTACTTGTTTAAGTTGGTCTATCTCTTGATTAATGCTCTTTATACTAGTCACTTGATAAGTTTCCATTTGAGCCAAGATTCCTCCAACTTTGTTGTACAATCCTCAATTGTGTTTCTTTGTTGTTGGAAGCCTAACTCTGCTTATGGCCCCTGAGTTGAGGAATTCTTTCAAGAGAAATTTGGATGATTTCTCCATCTAGGGTTGCATGTGTTGAAGTATGGGTCATTCCAAGGATTAACTCGACCAGTACCAACTCCTATATAATTAGCCTCTTCCACATAGTCACGATCATAATATATGTATGAAGAGAATTATTAGTAGAAGAAGAAAGGGAATTAACATAACTAAAATTTTTCAATAATGAATTTAAACTCTTTGTTAAATCTTAAAGTTTATATGAGACATTTGATGTAGAAACTTCATTAGCCATCACCCTCATTCCTCAAACTGCCTTCTGCCTTGAATTTACTATTAGCATTTTATAAACTCCTCCCTTTCTATAGTAGTCTTATTGCTTGATCACCTTGAGCTGCATTATCAACTTTTGATTGGCATTCAAAATTAAGTCTGTTATAAAAAAAATCCATCAAGAGTATATGTTGAAATTGGTGATGGGGACATTGGTTTATGAGGATATTTTAATGTTCCCAGGCCTCATGGAATAATTCACCATTTTGCTATGTGAAGAAGTGGATTTTGTTCTTTAATTTTGAAGTCTTTTGAGGAGAATAATATTTTAATATAAATTGCTCATACATCTCCATCCAAGAGCTTATGGAAGCTTTTGGTAAGCGTAAAAGCCATTGACGAGCTTCTCCCTTTAAACAATAAGGGAAACAATGCAACTTTAAATCATCATCTGATAGATTATTTAATGGTAGTGTATCAATTACCACATACGATTCTTGTATAAAGTCCAAGACATCTTTAGTTTGATGCCCATTGAAATTAGGTAGTGCATTAAAGTGTATACTTTTGAATTCACAATTATGAACTCTAGAACTCAGTTGGATGCATGACAAATTAGATATGATGAATGGGCATTGAATATCTCTAAATATGATGGGTGGTTTTGGAATAGCTTTGTCACCCATCTTTCTTCTTCTCTGAGATATATTTTTCTTGCAAATAAAAAATAAATAAAACTAAAATGGAAAAAAAATTAAAAATTAAAATTAAAATGAACTAAAAATTAAGTAGTTAGTAAATTTGTAATTTTCTCGACAATGGTGACAAAAACTTGATCACTCCTACAAGTGTATGAGATCATAGTAATAAATTACCTAGAGTTTTCAAGGTGTCAAACCCACAAGGAAATTACGCTTTTACTAATTTAAATAATTAATAGTTCAAAAAATAGATAAAATAGATAATTCGATGAAAAAAAATAAATTAAGAAAATAATGATGATGAAAACACAATCACTTGAAACGTTGGAGTTTAGCATTCACCTTATAGGTTACTAGTTTATATCCTTTGAGTTTAATTAATTATAGTAACAACTATTCCTAAAATGTCTTAATATTCACTTGAATTATTAGTCCCTTTTTAATTAGCTTTGAATTCATTCTCATGAGACACAAACAACTAATTAAACCATGAAATTATAGTTTAAGTCACCACAAATTTCTAAAACTATTCCTAACTTAGTTATTTATGTTTATTTTTCTAGATATAGGTTCTCTCTTCACCTACTAGTCCATCAAGATTACCCATAGATTTGATTAAATAGTGGCCAGTCATAAAATCAATATGAAAAATAAAAGAAATAAATATAATTGAAAAAAGCAAAAATATTCATAAATATAAATGCAAAGAGTCAAAATAAAGAAAATAGAAAACTAGTTCCCAGTTCGGCTATATTCCTACCCCAACTGGATAATTTAAAAACACATAATAAAATCAAATAACATCATTCTAAAATCTCCAATCATGAAGAACAATCACATAAAAAAAAATTAAAGAGTATAAAAGAAATAATTATGATTTATAGAACTCTTTAAGATCTCACTTTCATCCTTCAAAATACTTTCACGAGCTTTAAATATCTCTGAAAAAATTCTTGAAGTATTCAGATAAGTGATTGGATGCCTTTTCTTTTAATGAAGAGGGTATTTATAGTTAAAGTAAAGGCTCATTCTTTCATTCTTAATTGATATGGGACTTTGAGATATATATATATATATATATTATCACTGCACCCGATCTTCACGCGCTATTTCCTTGGTGAATTGATATGTCTAATCATGTGGTGCGGGCTGCCCCTTCCATCTAAAGCGGGAAAAATGGGCTAGCTCAACCCTAAAGGGCCGGCCCTTGATGGGCTCGAGTTTAAAAGGGCCAGCCCATTTAAGCTCGAGTTTAAAAGGGCCAGCCCGTTTAAGTTCGAGTTCCTTTTAAAGGGTTCATATATTAAGCCCGGCCCTAAGCATAACGGGCTTAGGGTCGGCCCTACAGGCTTTAAGCCCTTGTACTTTTTTTTTTGTTTTGTTTTTTCAAATTGAAAATACCTCATTCATTTTCACTTCAACATAAAATCTTTCTCCAATATCAAACTAGATTAGACTAAACAACAATAAACAATAAACAAACAAACTAAACACAACATAATAAGCAAAAGCAAGTAGCAATAAGTTCAAATAGTCAAATTACAAGTAGACATTATAATGACGTCTTCTTATCAATGCATCAAAGTGGAAAGAACAAATTGCAAGGCAAAACAAAACACCCAAGCAAAAATCAAAATGGTAAAAGGAGAAAAGCTCAAACCTGTGACCAACTGTCATTAAGGAGATGAATGAAGGCTTCGATGAATGAAATTTGGAGACTCGCAATAGCAAACTCGATGGCTTCAAATAGTACCGGTAGAGTAGAGTGAAGGTGGTGACTAAAGGGTGAGCAGCAGCCTTCGGATTGAGCGTCGATAAGGAGAGATTGATGCAGCTGATAAGTGCATATTTTATAATTAAATAGGTATAGATTTTGGTTTGGATTTAATTATATTTATTAAGATTTAACATCTATTTAATTGATATTTATATATTTTTCCCTCATTACTTAATTATAAGATAAAAAGAAATTTTAATACAAAATTTACTCATATTTTTTTATCTTTATATTTTACAGAAAAAAAAAATAAACTTGATAGAAGAAAAGAAAGAAAAAAGAAATATATATATATATATATATATAAGGGGAGGGAACGCAGAAAGAAATTACCACAAGCATATGCAAATATATGCATTGAGGCTAAACATTCTAGGAAGGTGACGTACAGCATGCAAAAGATAAAATAATATATATATATATATATATTACAGTCCCACATCAATAAAGAATAAAAAGAGGAGCCTCCACTTTAACTATAAATACTCCCTCCATCAAGAGAGGAGTCATCCAATCACTTATCTAAGTACCTCAAGAATTCTTTCTGAAATATTTGGAGCTCATAGAAGCATTTTGAAGGCTAAAAGCGAGATTATTGAGGAGTTCTACAATTCATAATTATTTCTTTTCTACTCTTTAATTTTCTCTGTGATGATTTTTCATGATTGGAGATTTTAGAATGATTTTATTTTATTTTATTATGTGTTTATGAATTATCTAGTTGGGGTAGGAATGTAGCCCAATTGGGGAGCTAGTTTTCTATTTTCTTTGTTTTGACTCTTTGCATTTGTATTTATGAATATTTTTTTCCTTTTCCAATTATATTTGTTTCTCTTGTTCTTCATATTGATTTAATGATTAAGCCACCATTTAATCAAATCTATGGGTAATTTTGATGGACTGGGAGGTGAAGAGAGAACCTAGATCTAGAGAAATAAACATAAATAACTAGGCTAGGGATAGTTCTAGAAATTTGTGGTAACTTAAACTATAATATCACAATTTAATTAGTTGCTTGAGTATTGTAGGAACGAATTCAATGCTAATTAGAAAGGGACTAATAATTTGGGAGAATATCAGGATATTTTAGGAATAGTTGTCACTATAATTGATCATAGTCAACGCAAAGGGTAGAAACTAATACCCTATAGGGTGAATCTTAAATCCTAACTCTTTAAGTGATTGTGTTTTCATCATCATTATTTTTTTGATTTATTTTTATTCTTTATTTTCATCAAAATTATCCATTCTATCTATTTTTCTTGAACTATTAATTATTTAAATTAATAAAAGTATAACTTCCTTGTGGGTTCAACACCTAGAATACTCCAGGTAATTTATTACTTTGATCTCATACACTTGCGAGAGCGATTAGTAGCTAGCGTCGCCCTGTCGACTGTCGTTGACAATGGATCTGGAGACTGGAGTGGAGTGAGGCAGTCGACATTGGTGAGCTAAAACGTGACTTGTGAGCAATGGCCAATGAGCAATTGAAAGGTTGACAAGCACTAATTTGAAGGATGAATGAAGAGTGAAGACTCTAAAAGTAATCGCATGAGTTGTACTGTCGTGGGACGCAGAGGCAAAGACGGCATGAGCGACTGAGCGTGACTCTGAACTGTGAGGTGATCAGGGATTCAAGGGAAGGGAATTACCAAATTAATGAATTATTGCTATTAGGGTTGGCTACTTGGCTTTTTTTTCCCCTTTCCCTTAGTAGATTTGGCCATATGGGCTCCACTGCTCTAGCTTTGAAGACGGTCCAAGTCTAAGATGAGGTCCACAAAGAAGGCATGAAAATAAAAAAAATAAATAAATATATATATATATATATATGCAAGCTAAAATGGGTTAGTCCTTGGCTCGTTAGGGCCAATCTGTTTAAATTAGAGTCTAAACGGGCCAGCCCGTTTAAGACCATTTATTATTTTGAGATCCTAATTGCAAGCCCAGCCCTCTTATTATATGAGCTTAAACGGATAGGTCCGATGAGCTTGGCCTGTTTTTCCGGCTCTACTTCCATCCACATATAGATATATATAATCTTTTCTTTTATTTTTTATTGCATTTTTCTCTTTTGTTTCATCTATTATTTTCTTGAAAACATAAAGAAGAGATATATAAATATATTTTATATCAAAATTTATTTTTATCTTATAATTAAGTAATAGATGTGAAATATTAAAAAATATAATCAAATTTAAATCAAAATTTTATGCCTATTTAATAATAAAATATACACTTATAAATGACATAATAACTTTTGTTATTAAAATAACTAAGAAATAATGTCAGGGAGTTTATAATAAAAAGTCTAAAAGGTTAGGATAGTTGTACATATTATTAATTATATATATGTATGTATGTATGTAGTAAATTGATAATGGATTTTGTTGCATATATAGGTGAAGGAAAGAGACTTGATATAAGAGCGGCGAGAATCAATCCAGCTGTCAGATAATAACAGATACTGGGTAGATAATTGTCCAACCTGAATGTTGAATGCCACAAATTCTCTTTCACATTTCACAATCATCACATAAATATGTGGTAGGTGTAATTTTATTGACACAACGATGTCGTTTTCCTCGATAAGGTCCCCACTATGGTTAAATGCACAAAACACGTGAGAAGTAAGGTAACTAGTAGTAAGTTCTAAGCGTCACACACACCCACACACCCACCCACCGACCCACCCACCCTAATGAAATTGGTTATCTAGTATCTCATTTCCATCATATACCATATACGTTCTTCATTCGGTTGTTTTAAATAAGGACTCATTTAAAATTAGTTAAAATTATTAAAATTTCAAAATTTTACTAAGAAGTTATTTAATTAATTAAGGAATATCAAAAGTTCAAAACAAAGGATATTTTTAGAGAAAGAAATTAGTATTTTAAACCAATGATTTTATATTAAGAATTAGGGAGACGAGTTTAATAATAATAAAGTATCACATTTTCCCCCTCGAACTATATTGTTAAGAGAACATAGTGTCTCATTTTATTTTAATACAATTTTTTCTTAAACTTAGATAAACGGCTTAACACACTCGCTGCCATTAAATGAGTGTATTTTTTTTCTTTTTTTCCTACCAAGAAATGAGTTTTTTTTTTTTTGTGAGTTTCATTCCATTAATTTAACGGACGTTACCCTTTCTTAACGATTAAGAAAAAGGGAGCTTATACCAACATAAAGCACAAGATACTAGATACTTTTAAAGATATAGTTGGAAGGATAAATATAATACTCCCTCCGTCCTAAATTATAGAACACTTTTAAATAAAATCTCACATATTAATAAAACTTATTAAATATACTTTACAATCTTACTTTTTTAAGATAAAAACATAAACTTTCAAAACTATCATTCATTTAATACACCATTGATAAAAGAATGTTGAAGAGAAAGAATATATAAGAAAGAAAATATTGAAAAAGCATCATTAATGAAACTTTATTTTTATTAAAGTGTCTTATATTTTAAAATACTCAATCTTTTCTAACAGTATTTTATAATTTGGGAAGGAGGGAGTACTTCCTATATTGTTACATAGTGGGGAATATTTACTGAAATATTATATGTAAATTTTAAAATTGGTTGCCAATGATGTTTATTGAAATATTTATTCGGCTTATGATGGGAGCTAGCCTAGAACGCTAACGGCAATATCATACTGTTTTAATAGATCAAAAAATGTAGGCCTCTTTTATAAAGTTATAATAGGTGCTCATGTATTATTATTAACTTATGAATATAAAAAAATTATAGAGAAAAAGTTTCAAGGTATTTTTGCACCTTAATCCATATTAATTTAGAGGTTTACAAATTTTCAATATCTACTATAAATTAGCAGCTCCAATTGATTCCGGCCACCTAAAAAAGTAAGGGTGTTCACAAATCAGTTTCAGTTTGGTTTTGAGGAGAAATAACTAAACTTGAAAATAAAAATAAAAATGTAAAAAATGACAAACTTTTTCAAAACAAGTATAAAATAAATCTAATATAATAACTAAACTTGAAAAAAAAAACATGAACTAATGAACCAAGTCGATCAATTTTACTAAAAGTAAAGTGAAACTAAATCTTGTTTAAAATTGAACTTGATCAATTTTGGTCTGTTTAGTGTCATCAATTTAGATAGGTTTTGAAATAAGTTATGTATTATACAAATGTGTGTGTATGTATGTATGTATGTGTATTATAGTGAATCACAAAATAATTCAAAGTTTAGATATTTTATCCTCATGCAAATTCTATACCACTTATTCTTTATCTACGCTGAATTGACCTCTACGCCCCATTGTATATAGTATATAATATATAATACTACCTAGCTCGCATCACAAACCTAAACCAAAAGAGCTACCAATTATCAGTCTCTTCTCTTTGCAAATTATAAATTCTTTGCTTGTTTAATAGAGACATGGCTTGATCATTTTCCCCACTAGACATAAAATTTATTGTGAGTAGGTGTGAACCTGAATTGATACCTCCGGCAAGCCTACCCCTCATAAACTGAAGCTACTCTCTGATATTGATGACCAAGATGGTTTGAGATTTCAAATTCCTATAATACACTTTTGTTCTCACCAGCCTTCCATGGCAGGAAAGGACCCTGCTCAAGTTATCAAAATGGCACTCTCTCAAACCCTAGTCTTTTACTATCCATTTGCAGGTCAACTTAGGGAAGGTCCTAATCGTAAACTTATGGTTTATTGTAATGAAGAAGGAGTTTTATTCATTGAAGCTGATGCTGATGTCTTTCTTTCCCAATTTGGTGACACTCTCCAACCTCCATTCCCTTGCTTTGAAGAGCTTCTTTATAGTGTTCCTGATTCTGAAGGAGTCATTAACTCTCCCCTTTTACTCATACAGGTCTCTTCATTCATATATCTCTCTAATCTTTGATATGTATGAGTCAAAGTTGGAAAGCCTCTTTTTTTTTTTTTGTCTTAATATAAGACAAAATTAGAGTAATTAATTTTTTTTAAATAAAAAACTTAACCCCTTGTGTATTTATTGTCTTTTGAACCACTAAATAAAAATTTACAATGGCTATTAATTACAAAGAAAGGTAAAATTGAAAAGTTATATATTTTTTTTAACAATTTTAAGGATACCACTATCATTTCTTAATAAATACAAAGTCTATTTACTTTGCCTCATATTAAGGACTAAAGGGAGTGCGTGTTCTCCTTATACATGCTAGTGTTCACTTCAAATTACTTTAATGTGTGCTAATCTTGGTTTTTTTCTTCCTTTCATCACAGTTACACATCTCTAGTGTGGTGGTTTTATTCTCACTATTCGCTTAAATCACACAATGAGTGATGCTCCTGGTATTACTCAATTCTTGAATGCCTTAGCTGAGATTGCACGAGGTGCTTGTGAGCCTTCAATTCCTCCAGTTTGGTGTAGAGAGTTACTAAATGCAAGGGACCCACCTTGTATTACATGCACCCATAATGAATACGTTGAGGTGTTGATGATGATGAAACAATAAGTGATGAACCCGTGGTCCACCATTCTTCTTCTTTGGACCCAGCAAGTTAAAGGCCATTCATCAATTATTTCCTCACACCAAGGTTGTCACGACTCTACGTTTGAGGTCCTCATAGCATTCATATGGCATTGTCGCACCATAGCTTTAGAGTGAACCATATAAGGAGGTTCGGTTTATGTGCATTAACAATGTAAGAGGTAAGTCAAATCCTCCATTATTGCACACTGGTTATTATGAAATGCTTTTGTGTTCCCAACCGCTGTCCACCACTGCTAGGAAGCTCCGCAGAAACTCATTTGCATACTCACTAGAGCTAGTCAAGAAATCTAAAGCTATGACATCAAAAGAGTACATACAACCTATAGCAGATCTTATGGTGATTAGAGGACGACCTTGCTTTGCAACTTCAAGGTCTTGGATTGTGTCAGATGTAACACATGCTGGGTTTAAGGACGTAGATTTTGGATGGGGTAATGCAATATATGCTAGAGTAGCAATGGCTGGTGCTAGAACTTTCTTTAGAGCAAGTTTCTTTGTTTCACATAAGAATGCAAAAGGAGAGGAAGGCATTGTAGTACCAATGTTCTTGCCGCACAAAGCTATGATGATATTTATCAAGGAGTTAGACAACATGCTAATTAGCAAACTATGATGACATTTAGGTGGGCCAATTTTTAATTTATGTATGTAGCTACATACGTTGATTGTTGGAATAAATGTTCTTAAATATTTTATTAGATAAATGAGTAAAATACTCCTGAACTCTAGGCTTAGTGCATAACATCATAGGTCCTAAACTTATTTATTGTGCAAATTATTTCTTTAACTTTTAAAATGATGTAAGCTAACCCTTACCATTAATAAAAGTTGATTTTAACCATTAGTTAATCAAAAAATGATGGAAAAATTACAAACAAAAATATAACCCCTGATATTTTGAATTTGGAATTTTCTGCGAGGCTGACAATCCAAGGTGCTTCAAGCAATAATCTTCCTAAATAATCTTCAAACAGTTTGAAGATTTTTCTGCTAGTGGCTTAACATGTTGGTTACCTGTCATTATTTCATTTATGTTAATTTTAAAGTCTCACAGGAACGAGGGCTACATGCTTCAGCATGTGAGTCATGGTTTTTCTTTCAGTAGTTATTTCTGCAAATAACTTATGTGTTATGCTTATGCATTGGTATATTTTTATTTATAACCATACCTTTATCTATTCAAAATTGTCAATTTTAAAGTTTTTGAAATTACTATCACATTAAGATAAAAAATTTATTATAATAAATACTCTTTTTGCCTAAAAAATACGATTTCTATTCTTGAATTTAGATTTTCTAACAAAATAAGAACTAGTAACTCCAATGGTTTAAAAGATTGGAAAAGTAATCATACAAAGAAAAAATGTGTGCATTTTGATTATGTATTTTTATCATTATTGCTTATCAGCAATTATTTTTTGAATTAAAATTCATTTTTGCCCTAAAAAAGTATTTTCAAACAATATGCTATAGGAACCTAAAAAAAATTGTGGAGCAATTTACGCTTGATCTTTTAAAACGGATGCAATGTCAAGTCAATTGTTGATCAAGACACCGTTTAAAGCAAAGTTTGTTATTTTTAAATATCTCAATTATATGAATAAGTAAATATTGTATGCGTACCTAAAGAATCCATAAGCGCTTGAAAAATCTCGATTACCTCGATTATAGACGGGTACACATTCACTAGTCCCCAAAACCTTCAGAGAGTTCAGAGATAATGAAAGCAAAAAAACATAAGTCGTGTGTTTGCGGTTATCGACTGATCGATTTATATGGAGCAGATCGATAACTGCCTTATTAAATAAAATAAAATAATTAATTTCATTATCTCTGATTTTAAGAGATAGAAAATAACTGACAGCTACTAGATTGTGAGTTGGGCCTCTGTCCATTGGGCTCACTTGTGTAGTCCGCTTATCATGATCCACACAAGATCACAAAGATCAATTTGTTTAGGCTTATTATAAGTTAATTCATAATAAAATTCCAACAAAGTTAACTATTAAGAAACTATAGTATTATATACAAGAAAACATGTGTTTTGTGACGGAATATGTCCTAGATTTGCGACTGAATTTTTGTCCCAACAGTCATTTGCGACACCCTTTGCGACGGAACCCATTGTGTCACTAATTTGCTCATCACAAATAATTGCAACAGAAACATGAAGTTCCGTTGCGAACTTTGTGATGCCATTTTGAGACGCAGACGTCATCCCAATACTGTGACAAAACATGTCATCACAAATGCATTACAAAATTTGCGACGCAATTAGTGTGCCAAATCCGTCCCAATATTTTGTGACGGAACACTTGTCACAAATGCATCCCAAATTTCCCAAAGTGCCAGGCCATCACAAATTCGCCCCAAATGTTTGTGAATAATTGTATCCGTCGCAAATCCGTCCCAAAAATTACAAAACAGAATATCAAATTATTTATCCAATTTTAATTGTTATTTTTCTTAACATAACCTATAATGACAATATTTCACAAAAAAAAATTACAGAAACATAATAAAGATATCATAACATTATCAAGTGTCATTAAATAATTAAAAAAGTATATGTCAAACCACATTACAATTACTCAAAAGTTTTTTAAAATAGTAAAATAATATTCTAATCATTAAACTTCATTATCTTGGCCTTCACCTTGACCATCACCTTCTCCTTCATCTTCACCTTCTATAGGCGGGACACACGTTTGAGTAAGATACTATTTTTTTTCGCAATACTTTAGTTCTTGCTGCTCATTTATGATAGATGCAAGCTTTTGATTCATATATGTCAAAAATATCCACACGCCTTTGTAATTAACTCAGTCTCAAATTCTGGATGGAGTGCAGAATGATGAGAGGGTAAGGATGTCTCTGCAGACAAGAGGCATGAAATGAAAGAGGCATTAATGCCAAAGATGTGACCCTTTCTGCTAACACCCAACAACAGCCTTTATCCACAATTCTATATCATCAGCATAGATTTTCTTCTTCATCTACTTCAAGAATAGGATCTGTATTTGTGCACTCTCCTTATTAGAGGATTTACTTGACTCTTTAGTTTCATGTAGTATTTCTATAGAAGATATAAACAAATTTTTAAATCTTGAGATTAAGAACATAAAAAAAAAAAAAACGTGCAAGTAAACTCAATTACATAGCTAAATAACATTGATATCTAATTACAGTCACAAGTATTCCTTTATCTTACTAAAAAGGCAATAGATTCACGTATAAAGCAAATACAACTTATTAGAACTAAAGGTAAGCTCACAATTGTATAAGGAACAAAGAGAACAATCCTAGTGATAATAATAGCTTGTTTGGTTATTGTTTTCAATTTTTTGTTTTTAAAATTGTTTTATAAAACAATTTTAAAAACTGTTTTTGAGAACAACTAAAAAAAAAACTTGTTTGTAATAGTAATTAAAAAAAGTTTTAGAATTTAAAAAACAAAAAAACTTGCTTGGCAAAATTAATACTAAAAATAAGTTCTAAACTAAAAACTAAATACAATAAAACTCGCTTGATAGAAATGTTTTGACTGTTATTTTGCCTAGCAAAATTAATTTATATGTTGCCGCTATAAAGTACAATTTTTTTTGAAGCTCCCTACAGTTTACAAAATGAGTAATATTTATAAGAATATAAATTTTCTTATATATTATTACTAACATATTTTACTGACGGTATAATTTTATAATTTACTTGTGGGTGATAAATCAAAACAGCTAAATATACTAAAAAGAAAAAATATAATTCATGAATTAAATTCAATTTGAAACTGACATTTATTCCAAAGACAATTAAAAATAAAAGTAATATACATGACATAAGATAATAAAAGTTCATGAGATAAATGGAATAATGTTTTGAAAACTCTATTACTTCAATCTTGTTTATCATAACAAGATGTCCAATGTTGCCAAATCAATTCAACTAATCTATTAGTTATGTTTGCCCACATCCTATTTGCAAGATGATCTCTATACATTGCTATATCTGCTGCGCCTTGATCAGATAATCTCAACAAGATATTATCATTTGAGCTTGTTCCCCCTATCTCATGAGGAGCTTCACTCATAACATCTATCTCTATATCCTTTTCTTCTCTTCCCAAATCCTAAACAATTCATCATGCAAATTCATTTGTGTATATAATTGTGAATTATATACATGCAATAACTATTAATCGCTGCCTAGTAGGTTTATATGCAGGCATCAACTTTAAAATAGAAATCTATTTTTAGAACTCCAAAGCAACGCTCAATTGTCATTCTCAAAGATGAGTGCCTATAATTAAATAATTCCTCCCGACTTTTGGGCTATCTAGCTTCGCCTCTATATTCTTACACATGTACCTTTCACCTTTCACCCAAGGGGAAGAAAACCTCCAGTGCTGGATAGCCAGAATCAACAAGATCAGTAATCAATATAAAATATGTTAAATTAAAAATTAAATAAACCAAAGCAAACAAAAAAATATATTAAAAGCAACAAAATTATAATACTAGTGCTCACCTCTAGACGGCCAAGGAAAATGTGCATTTGGATTGGTAAGTGCATCCATAAAAACTTTTGCATCATGTGCACTTCCTTCCCATCCCGAATACACATATGTAAACATCATATTGAAATCACAAGCGCACATGACATTTTGTGTAACTGTTGACTTTCTACCTCGACATGAAATTTGCTTATTAGTAGGGACACATGCGCTAATATGTGTGCCATCAATTGCACCCAAACAATCTACAACAAAACCCAAAAAAAAAAAACATTACTTCTAACATATAAATGATATTATAAATGAAAATTCATACCTTAAACCAAGGATAGTATTTTGCATTGGTTTTAATTTTGTCGGGCAATTCCAAGGATTCTTGTTTTATCAACTCTTTTCCTAGTTGACATACTTCTCTTAACACTTCTTTGAAGCAACAAGAAATTGTTTCTGTTAAATGTTAGAAACGATCTGTAATAACTCTGTGACGAACATTATGACCAATTATGAATAAAAACATTGCAACTTTTTCCTCTATAAGCACACCTCTTTAGTCTGTTAAGAAGCTCTTCCCCCTCAATTCATTACAAAAGTTAACAAAAACATGTCTTCTCCATTTGAAACAAGTCAAAGCAAGTTGTTTCAGATCCATTTAATACCTCAGCAACAAAGTCATGACCAGATAATGTATGTTCGAACCTTTGTTTTATTTAAAAAGTCCTTGTCATAATCATAAATCATATCAATTATCAATAACTCAGGCAAGTCATCATCACTTGATTCAGAAGCATATTCATCACTTTCCTTTGACATTTTATCAACATCCATTCTATTTATAACCTGTCATACAATTTTAAAAGAACAAAATCAACTTTACAAACACACATATAACACTATTCAATTTCAAATGATCATTCCTATAACCAACTAATTGATATTGCATGGCTAGTTTTTCATATAAAAGGGGCATGTGTGTGTAAACATATAGGCTTGCAAGTTCTAAACCTAACATTTAAAGGGAAAAGAAGAAGAGAAATGACAATACTTGCATGGGTAACACATAATCCGCATGACTATAGCCTATGGTACTATGTTACTGGACATTCCTTCCTAATTGATCAACAAATATGTTTTTAAAGCATATCTAACCATTTCCTTTTCCCATCAACAGACATAGTAAGAAACATTTCCCTCTAATCATATTCCCTAAATTTTCCAAAGCTTTGAAAAATATGTCAGCTCGAATGCCTTCAATCTCCTCAAGAGCAATGACATATTTAGCTGCAGTATATTCAGAATTAGCCTCTACACTCTTACCACCCTTATATTTTTTTGCTCTTGCCTTAAAGCTTTAGCCCATACTGCAAGTGTTTTTGCCATTTGATATTTTCTAAACTCTTTCTTAGACTTGTGCTCTTTGTTTGAATTATGCATTTTCCACTTCATGTGATATACTCCACCTCTTGAATGTCATCATCTGAACTATCCTTATAATCTCTATGAACCCCACTGTTAAATATATTGATTTTCTAGTTCATTTTCTTCATCACTATTTAGTAGGTCTTGGGTAGAAGAGTGATGGAGTACTCCAGTTGTAGTACTTCTGTTGAATATGATTCCCAATAGCTTATAATAGTCCACAACATCCTTTTTTCGAAATTGAGCAAACCTTTCATGTGCCTAAAGATCAAGGAAAGAATTTAGTAATTATTTTATTGGTGACATGTAACAAAGAAAA